>NC_059072.1:38802936-39108862 GCF_020497125.1 Mauremys mutica | reverse complement strand
ACACGGGCTGGCTGTGGGCAGGTCATGCAGACGGGCGGGCTGCGGGTGGCTGTGGGCAGGAGGTGGCTGCGGGCGGCTGTGGGCAGAGGCTGGCTGCAGGCAGAGGGTGGCTGTGGCAGGGGCTGCAGGCAGAGGCTGGCTGCGGGCAGAGGGTGGCTGTGGCAAGGGCTGGCTGCGGGCAGAGGGCGGCTGTGGGCAGGGGCTGGCTGTGGGTGGCTGTGGGCAGGGGTGGGGCAGAGGGCAGCTGTGGGCAGGGGCTGGCTGCGGGTGGCTGTGGGCAGGGGCTGGCTGGGGGCAGGGGCTGGCTGCGGGCAGAGGGCGGCTGTGGGCAGGAGCTGGCTGCGGGTGGCTGTGGGCAGGGGGTGGGGCAGGGGGCGGCTGTGGGCAGGGGCTGGCTGCAGGCAGGGGGGTGGCTGTGGGCAGGGGCTGGCTGTGGGCAGGGGCTGGCTGTGGGTGGCTGGGGGCAGGGGCTGGCTGCGGGCAGAGGGCGGCTGTGGGCAGTGGGTGGCTGGGGTTAGGGGGGTGGCTGTGGGCAGGGGGTGGGGCAGGGGGCGGCTGTGGGCAGGGGCTGGCTGCAGGCAGGGGCTGGCTGCGGGCAGAGGCTGGCTGTGGGCAGAGGGTGGCTGTGGCAAGGGCTGGCTGCGGGCAGAGGGCGGCTGTGGGCAGGGGGTGGGGCAGAGGGCAGCTGTGGGCAGGGGCTGGCTGGGGGCAGGGGCTAGCTGGGGGCAGAGGGCGGCTGTGGGCAGGGGGTGGCTGTGGGTGGCTGGGGGCAGGACCTGGCTGGGGGCAGGGGCTGGCTGGGGACTCACCAGGCAGCAGCAGGAGCCCCAGGGCCAGAGGTCCAAAGAGCAGGAGCAGCAACAGGGCCAGGAGGCAGCTCACATGGCTCTCGCAGCACAGCGCAGCGCCCCCCGGCGGCCGGGAAGAGGAATTACAGGCTTCCCAGGCAGAGCCCATCAAAGCTTCCCTCGCAGGGAAGCTAGTTAACAAGCGGTTCTAAAACCGCTTCTAAATTTAACAACGGGTTCTTGCGAACCGGTGCGAACCGGCTCCAGCTCACCCCTGCCTGGGACTTGACCCTCAGCAGAGCCCCTCAATCTCTGGGGAGCAATACAGGATACTTCAGTGATGAAGCTCCCTGACTTTGTGTAGAGCGAAGATGGATCTGCACAGATAGAGGTGATGCTGGTACAGTGCCCTGGTGCTCAGATATCAAAGCAAACTCAGGTTTTTGTTTTGAGGATTTCTCATTCGAGTAGAATCATAGAATCATAGAATCTCAGGGTTGGAAGGGACCTCAGGAGGTCATCTAGTCCAACCCCCTGCTCAAAGCAGGACCAAACCCAACTAAATCATCCCAGCCAGGGCTTTGTCAAGCCTGACCTTAAAAACCTCTAAGGAAGGAGATTCCACTACCTCCCTAGATAACCCATTCCAATTCTTCACCACCCTACTATTGAAAAAGTTTTTCCTAATGTCCAACCTAAACCTCCCCCTCTGCAACTTGAGACCATTACTCCTTGTTCTGTCATCTTCTACCACTGAGAACAGTCTAGATCCATCCTCTTTGGAACCCCCTTTCAGGTAGTTGAAAGCAGCTATCAAATCCCCCCTCATTCTTCTCTTTTGCAGACTAAACAATCCCAGTTCCCTCAGCCTCTCCTCATAAGTCATGTGCTCCAGACCCCTAATCATTTTTGTTGCCCTCCTCTGGACTCTCTCCAATTTGTCCACATCCTTCTTGTAGTGTGGGGCCCAAAACTGGACACAGTACTCCAAATGAGGCCTCACCAGTGCTGAGTAGAGGGGAATGATCACATCCCTCGATCTGCTGGAAATGCCCCTACTTATACAACCCAAAATGCCATTAGCCTTCTTGGCAACAAGGGCACACTGTTGCCTTTTGTCAGACTATGGGAGTCTCTGGAGGCATTCCCTATGAAGCCCTATGATGCTTGGGGAGACATCTGAAGGCAGATCTGACACTCCTGCACAGCAAGCCCAATTCTGAGGTGCAATGAATGTGTTGTGACTGACATCATTCTGCTGCCAGGGAACTGACCAGCTGTGGAAGGGTGTACATGTGGTACCCCATCTACAGGTGTAGTAGCAGATGTGTCCTCCCTGTGCATCGAGGAGTGCAAGTGAGGCATTGCACCAATCCTTGGCACAATTCTTCCTCGAGCTCCCACTAGGGTGGGGCAGCTTGCCCTCACTGCAGGGCAGTTCCTGCACCCTTTGTTAAACTGAAGCAGTATTTATGCATCATGACTCACCTACGATCTGTTTTCAGAGTTGGGAAAGTGGGTGCACCTCCTAATTTTGTGTAAAACCTGAAATGTTGAACACAGACCATAGAACAAAAGGTTTCTACTAAGGGCAAATAGTACTTACAATAAATTCAAAGCTCACATTTCTTTGGTGAAAAAAAGTCTTGAATTTCCCAATGAAGGGAAGCAAAAGTCAGTCTTGTGATGCTATTGCTCCATTGTGCTACATCACTTGAGGAATCAGACTATTGGAGGGATTGCCTAACTATCCTGTTTTCTCTGATTTCTACACATTGGAAGTCTCTGCTCATGGAAAACTCAAGAATAGAATAGCAAAGGGTATAGCAGGTGCGGATAACATTGCATTAACAGTGACCTTGCACAGTGTCATCCCACATTCTGTCTGTCAGTAGCTGATGTTAGTCCTTAATTTTCATAAATATCATATTTACTTACACACACATTCTACAAGGAACAAATTTGCCAAGGCCCATTCAAATGTAAGATAGTGAAATCCAGAAGGAAGGTGTTTGCTGTGGTTATCCAGAGCTGAAAGTGTATTTCACTAGCTTTCACTAAAGAACATAAGTTTTTAATGAATAAAGTGAGTAAAGCTTACTTCATAGACAACCAGCACATTTCACTACATTAGAAATACTTGGAAATGTTGACTTGTAGGAGGAGGCGGAGCTTAGCTCAGAGGTACTGTGGGTGGGACTCATTCATATCACAGTATTTAAGTTTTGGCATGAGAGAAAGAGTTGTCAGAGTAGAAGATCTACTTCTAAGGGATAAATCAAAGAGTGGGGGTGGTTGTTTTTTTTAAATTTAAGATGCGAGCAGTTGATATTCAGATTCTTCTTGTAATAATTTTGGGGACTACTGATTGCCAGATAATCCCCAGGATTGAAGAATGTGGACTCTCATGTTCTCAGGTAAACTATAATTTGTTTGTAGCTGCTATCTATGAATGTAATACTTATATGCCACTACAATATTTATAAATGACATTTGTATTTGTGTGGTTTGTCTTTGAGTATTCATAGCATCAAAACAGGAATCAAAATGTTCAAGCCTTCCTTAGATATCACTTTTATACTGCTGTAATTTTGGAATGAGTAAAATAATACAATATGACAAAGATGACAGTGCATAAGAATACATCAGAAAGAAACTTTATCTTAAAGCAACTTCCAGGGTGGTATTTTTTCTCTCTTATGTATTTGGATGTCAGAAATAAAAAATATTTTATTTGTGGCCATTATTTTGGGGATTAAATTCTTACTATAACTGTGCAAGTTTTACAAGAACTGAGGGTGGTGCGATTTTCAAGTGTCTAAATATCTTAGGAGCACAAATCCCATTGACTTGTACTGAATTGGAAAGTTTGAAGATGAAGAACAAAACCCTTTTTCTAGGAGGTGCAAATGTAACTCCTAATTTTAATGAGTTACGTGTGCCATTTCATTTCTTTAAGGGAATTGAATTTTGTATTTTTTCATATATTTCCACATGGGGGCAGTATAGAGATGTTCTGATTTATAATGATTCCTGAAAACTAATAATAGAAATAATCAAACAAATCACTGAATAACTTATTATTTAAAGTTTAAACTGAAAAAGATTAAAAAATAAGGATGCTGTGATTTTTCAATCTTAATAGAAGACAAGATTGACATGAAATATTTACCTGCTGTTAAGAAGTGGAACTGATGGTATGAAACGACAGTTTGGCTATATGTACAGTGTTCTTTTTGAGAATGTCATGGGATGTGAAGCCCTTAGGGGTTGGATTGAGACATATCCTAAAAAGCTGCTTCGATGTGGCTGAACTGTACAGATATTACAAAAGCACAGGCTTATGTATATTAAATATATGCCACAGTAGTTTGTTTTACGTTTTGAGATGCTGACTATACAGTAGACTATATCAATACTAAAGAGATGAGCAACATAGAAATGCCTGGAAGATGAAATATTTTATTAAGAGTAAAATAATAAAATGGTGTATTTACATTTTTGTGTGTTCATGAATTCAGATCATATATGATCTCTATGTGCTTAAATATTATTTTACCATTGTGTTTTATTGTTCTGGAAAGAGAAAACCCCTTGCTATATTTTGTCCATTTGTTCATGAAGTTTTATATATTTAAAGCCTATACAAATATTTTAAAAATCATATGAGAGGCCTGATTTTCCTTTATACTAAGGCTCGTTTACACTTCTCTGGCAGAATAAACATACCTTAAAGTGGGTGTAAATTACACTGGTATTTTGCACTCACTTTAAGACTTTTACCCTGCCCAAGTGTAAATGAGAATCAGATCCATAGTGTGTAGAATAATAATAGCGCTTCATCTTCAAAATATCATCCAAAAGTTTTCTAATTCTGAAGGCTAGGATATTTTTTAAAATATACAGTATACTTTTGTTAATTATGCATACTAAAATAGCTTACTCTGATATAACAGAACCAACTGTAAAGTAACTTGAAATGCTTAAAAAATATGACTGCGTATATGTTCTGCATGTAATTTTTCTGCTGTATTTAGTAGAATCCTGAATTCATCAATTAATTTCAACAGAAAGATGTTTTCTTTCTGTGAAAGATAATTATCCCACTAGGACAAATTGGCCCAGACTTTCCCCTACAGTGTAAAGCTTATGTAGCATTTTCAACCTGCTGCAAGGAGTTTTTGTTGGAGATTGCACACTGATGTTGGAAAGTTTCCTGAGCATCTTCTTAGACCAAATTCTCTTGCTCTTTTCATTTGAATGTTTTTTCTGTCCCAAACACACTTTCACTGGCATTGCCTTAAATGGGATCAAGTTCCCTCCTGTGGAAACCTGAGTAAACTGGCTTTACATGAGACATTTACCAGGGAATAGAATACACCCTTGAATCTATGAGCAGGCCCAAGGTTCAGCACATGGCTGCTAATTATGGGTGGTGCGTGAACCCACGCTTTCCACCCAAAGCCCTGCCCCCGCCACCACACGCCAGAGCCTTGAAACCCCCTTCCCACCATGTAAAATGAGAAGCCCTGACTCTGAGGGGCCCCCTCACGACCGGAGGAGCCCCAGCCCACTGGCTCCCGCCACATCAGGCTGAGCTGCTGCCGCTGCCACCCGCCCCCAAGTGCCAGGCTGAGCTGCTGACCCCCCCAGTGCTGGGCAAGGCCGAGCCGCCTTACCCCAGCCAGAGTTGGGCCAGGCCGAACTGCTGTCCCCCTAGCACCAGCTCCTTCTGCCCCTTAAGGCACTGCCCCCTAGCCAAGCCACCGGCCCCAGTGCCCAGCCAAGCCTGCTCAGTCTGCCAGCTGCTGGCTCTTCACGTCCCTCCGCACTCCCCTGTCCCGAGGAGAAGGGATGTGGCGAGCAGCAGGGATGGCATGGGGTAGGGGGGTGGAGTGGTGGAGGCGGTGGGGGTCTTGGAGAAGGGCCACAGCCACCGCAGCCCAGGTGTCCGGCAGCAGGTTGGCGGCAGCGCCAGGGAAGGCAAGGCCTTCCCTGGCCTATTATACCTGCCACCCATGCTGCCAATTAGTCCACAAACTAGTGAATTTTAAAAAGGCCATGTGGGACTTGGCCTTTGAGGCTAGCAATTTTCAGGATCAGGCCCTTAATCAGACACCATCAATTAAAAATCCACATTTCGGTCTGAACGTTTTTTTAACCTGCTATTGTTAGAAGTAGCATCCATAAAATCATGGAAATACAGGGCCAGAAGGGACTTTGAGAAGTCATTAAGTCCAGCCCTGGGGCTGAGGTTGGACCAAGTAAACCTAGAATATTCCTGACAGGTGTTTGTAAAACCTGCTCTTAAAAACCTTCAAAGATGGGGATTCCATGACATCCCTTGGAAGTCTGTTCCAGAGCTTAACTACCCTTATTGTCAGAAAGTTTTTTCTCATATCTAACCTAATTCTCCCTTGCTGCAGATTAAGCCCATTACTTCTTGTCCTCCCTTCAATGGACATGGAGAACAATTGATCATCATCCTTCTTTATAAGAGCCTTTAACATATCTGAAGATTGTTATCAGATCTCCCTTCAGTTTTTTTCCCCTCAAGATTAAACCTGCCCAGCTTGTTTAACCTTTCCTCATAGGTCAGGTTTTCTGCTCTCTGGACACTCTCTAATTTGTCCACATTTCCTAAAGTGTGGTGCTCATAACTGGATGCAGTACGCCAGCTGAGGCCTCACCAGTGCCCCATAGAGCAGGACAATTACTTCCGGTGTGTCACATACCAATCTCCTATTAATACACCCCAGAATGATACTAGCTTTTTTCGCAGCTGCATCATATTGTTGACTCATATTAAATCTGTGATCCACTATAACACCCAGATCTTTTTCAGCAGTACTATTACCTAACCAGTTATTCCCCATTTTGTAGATGTGCATTTGATTTTTCCTTCCTAAGTGAAGTACTTCGCACTTGTCTTTAATTGAAGTTCATCCTGTTGAATACTGACGAATTTGCCAAGATGACTAGAACTAAGATTACAGAAAAATATTGTTTTTTCTCTATGTGCATTTGACACCACTTATTATGATTAGTTTCACTGTTTCCTCGGGATGGATAGCTTCTTCCTCTGATGTTTGTGTGGATCTTTCACAAGAAACAGGGAAGTGAAAAGCATTTTAAAAATAAGAAAATGCAATTGCAAAACCACAAAAATTGGCAGGGGGATTCAGAGACCTGAAACGACTTTTCAGTAGTTTTGGTAGATGACTAGATTTCAGTGTGACTATGTCTTTGAAATATTTCTAAGTTGTTCTGAGATCCTTTGGGAGATGTGGCAAAAGAGCAAAGTATTGTTTTTACTTATCAAGAGGGATATGACAATTATCTTTTTTGAGGTAAGTGATGCTGAAAATACACCATAATGGCAGTTTAGGATTTTGATTTTATTACCATTTAATTAATCACTATCAATTTACAATAGATATAAGGCACCACCCATTGTTAGATATATTCCATATTTCATAATTACTGTGTCATATTAAAATGCTGTATGCCATCTGGATCCCAGAAATATAAATGTAAAAGGACATTACATATTCTTCAGATGTGATGTGATAGATCTGCACAGCAGGGGATTATAACTCCCAGTACTCTCCTTCCCATTGCACAGCCCCTTTCTCTGGACTAAGCAGGGACCATGTTTCCCATCAGCCCCTTCACCAGGTAAGGGAAAAGGTCCCTGTGCAGGAAGTGGCTAGGTTCTGTTTGGGAGTGGGAGCCATATGACAACAGGGTGTTTTGAGAACTGTGAGCAGAGCTGCATGTGGAACAGGCTATGAGTGCCGGACATCACAGCCGGGTTCAGATCTATGTGGGACTTATGGGGGAACTGCAGTGGCTGGGCAGGGACCCAGGGACCCAAACAGGAACTGTGATTGCTCACTTTGAACTGTAACTGTTAAAGCCCGTGTTCTTGGAGTATTTGCAACCTTTCCCCAGGGGTGCTGGAACAATTTTTGTAGTGGGGGTGCTGAGAGCCATTGAACCAAACTGAAAACTTTGGATATAATGGAAACCACTTCAAGTCAGGGGGTGCTGCAGCACCCCCCGTACCCATAGTTCCAGCACCTATGCCTTTCCCCTTTCCTGCCAGTCCTTCCCCTGAGCCATGTGTCTGAGTGGTTATTGGGACCCACCAGGGCTAGCGCCTACAAGGCCTAGCTGCTGAAGCACCTACAGTGCTTGCCTCTGAGCCATAGTAAACCTGGCACACTCCTGGCATCCTAGGTTTGTGCAGAGTAATTATAGTTACATGAACTCTTAAAAAATCATGAAAATGTTCAGCTGTGGGCTTCGTGCTAGACAAAGGAACAAGTAGGCTTTTGTAGTATATTATGATTGCTCTTTCCTCACTTGTTTAAAATAGTTCGGCTTCTCAGTTCACATGACTTTCTGGCACTTAAAGGATAAACATGATGGCCTTGCCCTGCATGTGTATGATAATTGCTCATATTGTTATCTTCAACTGTGAAAGTCACAGGGGAATCCCAGACTATGATTGTAATTGTGTCCACGCCTCAATAATCTTGCAATGGACACCACCTATAAACTGCACACAGAGAATTAGATTTTTGCCAAATTCTGCTCCTCAGCTGGTAAGAATCAGGAACGTTACATTAAAAAATTTGAAATCATGTTTGTGTTGTCTTAAGTGAGTTGCAGTGATGTGTCCAAAGTTCACAGGGAGAAGGGATAAAGGAGGAAGCTTTAAATTCCACTCTGGGATTTCCCTGCAATGATAAAGGTCAAGTGATAGCCAATGAATCAGGAGTGAGTTCTTTGTTTATCTGATACTGCTACAGCCTGTTAACCTCATGCAAAGGTCACTTTGGTAACACTGCCTGCCTTCCTGGAACACCATGGATCAGCCTCTCTAATCAAATCAGTGTTGTGCAAATACCATAATACAGCCCTCGAGTCAGACCTTCACATGGTCTAAATTGGCATAACTCCATTGTTTGCTACAGTAAGTAATCAACATTTTAAAAAAAAAGCCTTTAAACCCCCTAACCATTAAAAGGAATGGAAATGAGATATGAGGGTAACGTACATAAAGAATTACATTCCCTGAGAGTTCACTTGTTCTCTAACAAAAATCTACACTTTTGAATATTAACCCTAGTCCTGTAGTTCAAAAGGTCGCTTTTCTCTCCTTTGCCCTCACGAGCTGAAGCCCAGTGTCAGAGAGATCCAAAGATTGGCTAATGGCATTTTCAAGCGATAAAATAGCAAGCAATGTCAGTCTGTCATTGGCCATCGTTGATATTTTAATGAACTTGAGCTTTGAAAAGCTGCACTCACCACTCGCGACTGTGACCGGCAGCATGAGCAGGATCCACTTTAGGAAGTGTTGCTAACAACAAAAACAGCACCCTGAGCCTGGTGCCCCCCAAGCCCAGCATCCCAGGTGGTCGCCTGGGTCACCTTCCCCTGGCCAGAGCGTGGTGAAGAGCTCCTAGAGCTGCTCTTCCCTCCTTGGGAAAGGAAGAGGTGACTGTGCTGCAGCACCCCCAGGCCTGGGAGAAGGGGATGGAGAACTCCATGAGGAGCAGTGGTGAGGCAAAACTGAGTGGGCTGGATGCTGATGGAGATGGGATGGAAGCTTGCCAACAGTCCTTTGATATAAGGGATGTCCCTTATTTAAAAAAAGAAGTGCCTGCCCCTTGCTAAATCAGTATAGGGTGCCTTTTATCCTGTATTTCAACCTGGTGCACAAGGTCGCAACAACACTGAAATTTGGCCTGGCCACCCCTCCATGCCAGATGGAGAGGCGGCTGGACAAAATTTGAGTGGCGTTGCTGATGGAGGGGTAGCCAGACCAAATTTGAATGGCGTTGTGACCAGGGTTGCGATGTCACTCAAATTTGACCCAGCTTCCCCTCCGTCATGCCAGAGGTTCTGACTCAGCTCCTGGCATCTGCGCGGAACATAAATAGGAGCTGCAGTGGCTGCCAGGCACAGCACCCAGACCTGGGAAGAAAGAACCCCTAGGGGAGATGGGGAGAAGAAGGGACTTGCCCCCAAAGGCTCAAGTCAAGACTGGGGACATCTGAGGCTTGTCCAGTATTTTTGAAATACAATGATGCCAACACTAGTGAGGAGCTGAACTGATGGTGGGGCCTGGTGGGAGCTGAGCTGATGGGGATTGGGGCTTGTGAGTAGAGCTGCTGGTGGGGGCTGGACTGATGGGGGGTGGGGTTGATGGGGGCAGGAGAGACTGAACTGATGAGGAGGCTGAGTGGGGACAGAATTGAAGGGAGACCTGGGGGACAGGATTAATTGCTGGTTAGGGAATGGGCAGATGTGGGGGTGAGAGCTCTTGCAGCAGGGCCAAAATCACCTTACCTAATGCTTTGCACATACTGGAGATGGGCAGGGGGAGTTCAAAAATCTTAAGACAGACCAAAGCCCCTCACAATAGAGCTTTTAAAAAAAAAAGTTCATGATTTTTTGGCCTACTCTCATAATTTTGGGGGTTCTGACTCATAGTTTTTGATCTCTTGAGGTTGACAATGCTGAGCATTATACACATTGGTGTAATTTGATCTCAGTTGTGTCTTCTAGCTGGAGCTGCTGCAATGGGGGTCAGAATAGCTTGATTCTATATATTTGTAAGCATCAGTAACTCTGTAATGCTTTCATACATGCACATTGGAGGTGGGGAGTGGGTTTCAGAAATCAGAGGACAAGCCAAAGAACACCTCTCTTGATTTTAGGACCAGTTTCAAGATTTTGTGAAGTCTGACTCATGAGTTTTAAATGTTGAGGCTGGCAGTCCTCAATGGATTAAGACAAAATTCAATCCCTGATGTCAACAGGGAAGTCAAAGGGGGGATGTCGCTTCCTTGAAAGTCACTTGATCTCTGGGAACTACAAGTCCCAGGATGCCATGCTACTAGGGTCCAGGCACCTGTCATTAGGGACGTGTACACTCCAGCATTGGCAATCACACATAGAGCTGTTCATGTCACAATGTTATACATCAGCTTTGAGAAAGATAATATCTTTTAGTATTAGGACTGGATGGAAAATTATTGTGTTTCTCATGAAACATTTTTTGTTTTTTTCTCAGCATTTGCCCAGCTTTTGTCAAAAAATTTAAAATATTTTAGGGTTTTGATTTTTGATGAAACCCCAATTTTTTTATGAATATGGATTTCTCTGTGTGTGTGTGTGTGTGATTTTCTGTTGGAAAACAGTCTTTTTGGAAAATATGTAAGTTTTTGCCCTTGATCCTCTTCAGTGATGGAAACTTCAGTGATGCTGGGTGGACTCAGCTGTCTGCTTGTGTGTATCTAATTGCAGAAACAAGGCTTTAAATATGAAAAAAAAACCACTGTAGTTTCTCCATAATTGAGTACATTGCACTTACATAAAGTTATGGCTAAAACATATGCCCTGGAATGCTGAGGAAGTTCCAAACTGGGTTGGAACTTTGTGGCTAAGACCGATCACTGAACTGATACAATAATGTGTGTTGGAACATTCCATTTAACCACTCCATTGAGATTATGAGTTTATGGTTCTGACCTTGGATTTACACCAGTGTGAATCCATTGGGCCAAATTCTCTAGTCCTCTTTGAAGAGGGATTTAAAAGGGACTGGAAAGTCATCTTCACGGATCATCTGGGCGTGTCCTTAGAGTAGAATGATGAGACGGTCATTCAAGCCATATTTAAGTCAGATTCATGCTGCTGGAACATTTCGAGGCAGACAGAAGAGGGCTGAGGATCTGGCTGACTATAGTCTGACCTTTCGGCATATAGGCCATAGTACTCACCCTTTGAGCTCTGTAGGAGACATACTCACTCAAGATATGTATGGCTAAAAACAACAAAAAATCCTCTCAGTCCCCTTAATCATCTAGAGCTTAATTCATACTCTGCAAATGATCTGCAATTGTCTAACTTGAAGGAAAAGGTTTCTGCCTAGTTGCCTTGAACTCTCTGTGATAAACTAGTTGTTGAAAACTGATTATATGGAGTTGCCCCTACTTGCCTTCCCTCTTCCAGAAAGTATGAATCACATGGGCAATATTACACAGCACTTGCTGTACATTCATTGTCTTCTCTTGGAAAAACATTGAGGAAGTAGAATTAATTTCACTAAATACTTTATACCCTCTTCAATTTTGTTTTCCCCTTTCATCCCTAAACATGCAAACTTCCTTGATTTTTTTCCAGTTTCTTCCCCTCCCTGATCTGCTGCTCTCCCTCCTGTTATTGCAGTTATGTCTTTCTCCAGACTCAATTAATTATTTGCAACAGTTTTTAACATTTCCATTTTGAAACTTTTATGCATTTTATAGCCTTTGTTTTAGTAAATCATTATATCCTACTGTGCCTTCATTGCTTCCTTGTTTTACTCAAGCAGTAGGTGCCCTGTATTTTGTAAAATATTTCTGAATAGTAACTGGGAAAATGTGCATATTCAAAAGAACATATATCACCACAAGCTTTGTGTTCAGAGGTAGGAGGCAGAGGAAGGTTTTAAATGGTCACTGAAACATTCCAGCTAATCAAGAGGTAGATTTAGACTCCAATTCATGTGTCTCTTCAGCTTTTAGCTCAATTATTTTCACAACAGATCTTTCCAGTAGTCCTAAATGTCATCCATTGGGTAGAGCCAGTCACTCCACATATACACTAAAACTGAATAGTGGGGCATTCACCCAACCTTTGATATTTAGGGCCTCCCTTATGTTGAGCAGTTGCCTGTTGTGTATTTATCTGGATGTTTAAAATAACAATGAGGCGCCAATCTTAATGCTCAAGGCACCTATGCCACTGAATTAAAATACAAAAGATGAATGTGTCAAGAAGAAAAATAACCAGCAGCCCCACAAACAAGATGTTAATCAACAAGTAACCATGAAACAAATATAAGACAAATTCTCCACTTTCTCTCTGCCTGTCCCTTAAGTGATACTCACTTCTTTAAGAGCTAGAGAGAGTGCCTTGCTGTGTGCCATGAAGGTCAACAAATGCAGGCTATTGTGGATCAAGGAGAGAGTACATTCCTAACAAAAGAAACCAATATGGAGAATATTCTGCAGAAACCCTGTCGCACTGAGATGGGTCTAGCTCAAATTGCCTCTGTAGATCATTTTTAGAGATCAAAATCATACTCCACCTGGAAACCCACAGGCAGCCAGCTCAGAGCAGGAAACACTGTTTGAATAGCTACTAGCAGGACATTTGCTTAACAAGTTGGCTGCCACCTTCTGCACAAGCATTAGCTTCCCATTAGATTTAAATTAGGGTGACCAGATGTCCCGATTTTATAGGGACAGTGCTGATTTTTGGGTCTTTTTCTTATATAGGCTCCTATTACCCCCCACCCCCATCCCGATTTTTCACATTTGCTGTCTGGTCACCCTAGATTAAATGCAGAGTAAATTACCACTCAACATGAGTAAGAGAGGCAGAATCTTGCTCTTAGGATTAGTCTGAGATTTTACTTCTTGTGCTGTGTAAGGGACAACTCTTTGTTATGACACCCTAGGAACAGCCCTGGGAAGGAGCTGTGCTTCAGAAAGTTGCACCTCCTTCCTTGTTGCTGGGTGGAAGTAATTTACTGTAGGTCTTCACAGAATGTAGATTACTTCCCCCGTCATGCTGGCTCCACCCCTTCTCTGGCCATTTGCACATGGTGGGGTGTAGCAGTCCTGCTCAGTCTACTGTGTAACCCCACTTCTGGATCAGCACTCCTGGCAAGCCACGTGCTTACACCCCCTTTCTATTTCCCTGTGCAGTCAGCGTAAAAGTGTCAATCTTGTCCTTAATAATCTTGAATAGTGTTTACTTTGTAAAAGCACTTCAGGAGAAAAACAAATCCAATACTTTAGTGCAGTTCCTAGTAGAAAGAATTGTAGTAGTAAGTGATGGTTCAAAGGTTATATAAGTCAGGTGATATTTTTCCGTTTGAGGGCTCAGAAGATCTATAATATTGAACCATGAATAGCGTATGCATGTGCTGTGTAAATTTCCCTGCATAGCTCTGCCAATGTATCTCAGCCCTGACATGCAGCATCCCTGCTATTTATGTTGAGAAATTGCCAACTGTGCTTTGCAGTGCCAAATTTAGGTGTGGTTTTGTGATAAGCACCAGCAGACTTGGGATGAGCTCAGCAAATTCATTTTCCCTGGTGAAAAGAGGGTTTGAAGTTAGGTCTCCAAACATAAATCTCTAGAGCACTGATCCATTTCACCATCTCTAACTTCCTGAATTTACCATGTTCTTCTCTCTGAAGTCACCCACTGTTTAATTGACTTAATAATAATTTGTCTTAATACAGGTTTTAGGTTCACAAAAATATAGGGAAAATATTAAAGTTTGCTTTCCATGCCGGGTTATAGTCTAAAGGCCTGGAGCTGATTTAATCTCAGTTTACAACTGATTTCAAACTTTAGTGTTGCGATTAACATGTCACAATCTACCAGCCACTGCTGGTGCAATACTAAATGCACATACAGAATTTGCCTTGGAAATGCCATTAGTAACAGTGTTCTCACAGCTCAGTTAAAGTCACAGCGGCAAAAAGCTAGTTCTGCATTTGGGGCCTGATCCAAAGAAAGAATTCCACTGATGTCAGTGGTCTTTGGATTCAACACTTAATCATATATAGAAGCACGAGTGAAAACAGCATGAAGTTTGTTTTTTACAAAGGCCAAATTGTACTGTATAGTAGTGCTTGGTGCCCATTTTGTGTGGTACAGAGACAGTTGTAACATCAGAGTACTAGATATCTTCCATATGAGACAATTTCAGTCACTCATACTCAGGGGCGCCTCTAGGGATTTTGCCGCCCCAAGCACGGCTGACAGGCTGCCTCCAGCGGTTTGCCTGCGGAGGGTCCGCTGGTCCTGCGGCTTTGGCGGACCTCCCACAGGCGTGCCTGCAGGAGGTCCTCTGAAGCCGCGGGACCAGCGGACCCTCCGCAGGCAAGCCGTGGAAGGCAGCCTGCCTGCCGCCCTCACGGCGCCGGCAGAGCACCCCTCCGCGGCTTGCTGCCCCAAACACGTGCTTGGCATGCTGAGGCCTGGAGCCGCCCCTGCTCATAGTGGAAAGTGGCAAATTGAAATAGCCAGTAATGCGGTATTAAAGTGCACTGGTCTCATCAGTATACAAGCAATGCTGATGAAAATGTTGCTTAGATAGACTAGTTGTGCCTTTCAAATTGTTGAGCTGGTAATATTTTTTGACATTCCAGATATGGAGTGATACTGATTTACACCAGCTGAGTATCTGGCCAATTAAGAACATTTTGACTGCATTTTGTGCATAGTATATGATTCTGTTTTGTCTGTCATTACTGGTGTCATGTTTCCTTATATGTTTAGAAAAGGAGGTTGAAACATGCTGTCACTGCAGACAAACCTCTGTCCCATCAGCAGCGATGGGCACAATACAACAGGCCAGATCTTCACTCCAAATCAGCATCACTCTATCTGAATTTGAGACACAGTGTTTGTCATCAGTGCCCTTTTTGTGTTTGTATCGCAATATCATCAACACAAACATATATATTCAGTGCATTTGAAAAAACACAAGGGGGAAAATATCCCTCCTGGGTGTGATGCCTGAAAGCAAAATTGCTTTGACTAGTGTTTCATTTGTGTGATGAATATGCAGCACAACAAAGAAGTGCCAGAGGTATAATTACTGTACTTTTATACTCTTTCACAAGCACTCCTCCTCTTAGAATGCACACAGCTGCAGTAGTATTTAGAGGAAAGTATTACACTACACGCAGTACAGCAGTACCGTGGGAGCATCTGTAGTGGAGATCATGGGGGAAAGGAGCAGGCTCATGATCATCCTTCTCAGCCCAAGGAGAGATTTATGTGGTGGTGTTTCTCATTTTTGGTTACGTCAAGCTGTCATGGGATTAAAAAATTTAATCACAATTAATAGCGAGATTAAAAAAATTCATCACAATTAATTGCACAATTAATCACACTGTTAAATAATAGAATACCATTTATTTAAATATTTTTGTATGTATTCTACATTTTCAAATATATTGATTTCAATTACAACACAGAATACAAAGTGTACACTGCTCAGTTTATATTTATTTTTTATTACAAATATTTGTGCTGTAAAAAACAAAAGAAATAGTATTTTTCAATTCACCTCATGCAAGTCTTGTTGTGCAATCTCTTTATCATGAAAGTTGAAGTTAAAAATGTAGAATTATGCTAAAAAACACTACATTTTAAAATAAAACAATGTAAAACTTTAGAGTCTACAAGTCCACTCAGTCCTACTTCTTGTTCAGTCAGTCACTCAGACAAACAAGTTTGTTTACATTTGCAGGAGATAATGCTGCCTGCTTCTTGTTTACAATGTCACCTGAAAGTGAGAACAGGCATTTGCATGGCACTGTTGTAGCCGGCATTGCAAGATATTTACGTGCCAGATGCACTAAATATTCATATGTCCCTTCATCTTCAACCACCATTCCAGAGGACATGCGTCCATGCTGATGATGGGTTCTGCTCGATAATGATCCAAAGCAGTACAGACTGATGCATGCTCATTTTCATCATCTGAGTCAGATGCCACCAGCAAAAGGTTGATTTTCTTTTTTGATTGTTTGGTTTCTGTAGTTTCTGCACCAGAGTGTTGCTCTTTTAAGACTTCTGAAAGCATGCTCCACACCTTGTCCCTCTCAGATTTTGGATGGCACTTCAGATTCTTAAACCTTGGGTCGAGTGCTGTAGCTATCTTTAGAAATCTCACATTGGTACCTTCTTTTCATTTGGCCAAATCTGCAGTGAAAGTGTTCTTAAAACGATCAACATGTGCTGGGTCATCATCTGAGACTGCTCTAATATGAAATACATGGCAGAATGCAGGTAAAACAGAGCTGGAGACCTACTATTCTCCCTCAAGTTGTTCAGTCAAAATTTAATTAATGCATTACTTTTTTAACGCGTGTTATCAGCATGGAAGGATGTCCTCTGGAATGGTAGCCGAAGCTTGAAGGGATATACAAATGTTTAGCATATCTGGCATGTAAATACCTTGCACTGTTGGCTACAAAAGTGCCATATGAATACCTGTTCTCACTTTCAGGTGACATTGTAAATAAGAAGCCGGCAGTATTATCTCCCATCAATGTAAACAAACTTGTTTCTCTTTGCGATTGGCAGAATAAGAAGTAGGACTGAGTGGACTTGTAGGCGCTAAAGTTTTACATTGTTTTGTTTTTGAGTGCAGTTATGTAACAAAAAAAAATCTACCTTTGTAAGTTGAATTTTCACATAAAGAGATTGCACTACAGTACTTGTATGAGGTGAATTGAAAAATACTATTTCGTTTGTCATTTTTACAGTGCAAATATTTGTAATCAAAAGTAAATATAAACTGAGTACTGTACACTTTGTATTCTGTATTGTAATTTAAATCAATATATTTGAGAATGTAGAAAAACATCCAAAAATAGTAAATAAATTTCAATTATCAGAGGGGTAGCCGTGTTAGTCTGGATCTGTAAAAGTAGCAAAGAGTCCTGTGGCACCTTATAGACTAACAGACGTTTTGGAGCATGCAATCCATGCATCTACACCAGCGACACCATCACAGGACCTAACCAGATCAGCCACACCATCACCGGTTCATTCATTTGCACGTCCACCAATGTAATATACGCCATCATATGCCAGCAATGCCCCTCTGCTATGTACATCGGCCAAACTGGACAGTCTCTACGGAAAAGGATAAATGGACACAAATCAGATATTAGGAATGGCAATATACAAAAACCTGTAGGATAACACTTCAATCTCCCTGGCCACACAATAGCAGATCTTAAGGTAGCCATCCTGCAGCAAAAAAACTTCAGAACCAGACTTCAAAGAGAAACTGCTGAGCTTCAGTTCATCTGCAAATTTGACACCATCAGCTCAGGATTAAACAAAGACTGTGAATGGCTTGCCAACTACAAAACCAGTTTCTCTTCCCTTGGTTTTCACACCTCAACTGCTAGAAGAGGGCCTCATCCTCCCTGACTGAACTAACCTCGTTATCTCTAGCCTGCTTCTTGCTTGCATATATATACCTGCCCCTGGAAATTTCCACTACATGCATCTGACGAAGTGGGTATTCACCCACGAAAGCTCATGCTCCAAAACGTCTGTTAGTCTATAAAGTGCCACAGGACTCTTTGCTGCTTTTATAAAATTCAATTGGCATTCTATTGCTTAACAGCATGATTAAAATTGCAATTAATTGCGATTAATTTTAATTAATCAACAGACTTAGTTACAATATAAAGAACAAGGTCAATTGTAGCTGAGAAGCTTTTGGTGCAGCTCTGGGGAGGATGGGAAAACTTAAAGGTGTCCTTTGTGCTCCCCATATTCTGGGGCCACTGCACTTGGCCAATGTGCAGACTTAGAATAGCCCAGAGGTTGCTGTAAAGCTGCCCCAAAGGGCTGTCATAGGAATTGGATATTGCCAGAATGGAGGGAAGCTTTTTTTTCCTGGTCACACCTTGCACTGACAGTCTGCATTGGGGTAGTAGTGTGATAACTGCTATGGTGGCTCTATTCCACCCAAAGATCTGCCAATATACGAAAGAACTTCTATGTCCAGGCCACCTGACTTTAGGGCTGTTTGCATCAGTTCAGTGCAGGTTTTCAACCTTCTTTCATTTGCAGACCCCTAAAAAATTTAAAATGGGGGTGCAGACCCCTTTGGAAATCTTAGACATAGTTTGCTGACTCCCAGGGGTCTACAGGCCACAGGCTGAAAACCATTGTTCTATGGTAATGACAACTTTTTGTGGACCCCTTCGATATAGTCTGTGGACCCCCAAGGGTCCGTGGACCACAGGTTGAAAGTCACCACACTAATGGATCAATGTAAAGTGACCAGAGAATGGCACAAGATCAAGCCCATTATCTTTTAAAAATTATTATTTTTAACAAGTTTCGAAGTCTGCCTCTGATACCTACACAACTATCCCACTGACCTCAAGTCGCTAAGAATTCTAGAATGCCACCTTCACCTGTGAGCTGGACACACCTGCTGGCAAAAGAAAGCTGGTCAAATTTACATGAAACTGAGGGCCAGCTCCTCAGAGGTGTTTAGGCTCTTGACTTCCATTGATTTCAATAGAAGATAGGAGCCTAAATACCTTTGAGGATCTGAGTCTGAGTCTTACTTTGACTCTGCCATTGTCACATGTCAGAGGGCAGATTCTACTGCCTCAGCTCTTCTTCTCTTGCCCCCAATTCCTCTGGTCATTCAGGGAAATGGGGGACATTTCTGCCTCTTCTTTTCTCTGCCAGTTTCATTCAAAAATAAATCACCAAAAATTGGAAGCATTCTCCTCCTGATCCCGCTTTGTCGTCTGTGCTCCCTCCCTACCACAAACAAAACTAAAGGGTGTTTCACTTGTCAACATAGGCTCAGTTCTCTGAGAACCTGCTGTGTTAGCTAAAAAGGACTCTATTGGCCCCACACCCTCTATTCAGGCGCCTGGATTTGGCTGTATCTGTTTAGATAACCTCTAGCGACAATAGGGCAATTGCATGAATGGGGGAAACCCTAGAGAACCAGGAAACCCCCTAACTGTTTCTGTATTGCGTAAGTATATTCTGCTTAGGCTTTTTGCCAAGACAGATATGAATCAGTGATTTTATAGATATAAGAACACAGGTACTTCCTCTTTCAGAAAATGCTTTTGAAAGAGGAAGTAGAATTCAGATTTCTGGATTAATGGTTTTTTTTATTGGCTTCAGTTTAGATATTTCCTGAAAACAAAGACATAGAAAGTGGAAGATGAACTTTGTTAAGTTCTTCTTTGGCAAATGGTTTCTATGACTCTTCGGCAAAATGAGTATGAAGGGGAAAAAACCCAGCTCCCATATAATTTAAAAAAAATCATGTATGAAAATAAGAAATTGCAACCAAGTGCTAACTGTAACTGTCTAATATTTGTGAAAATCTGTTTGATTAGCTAAGGATTTTCTGCAAAAGCTCCATGTCTGAGGAGATCTGCATCTGTAGGGAACCCTATTGAAGTCAATGGTCTGCCTGCATAGTTCTCATCAAAGGTTCAAGGCCATAACATGATCATCACTGTATGGTTTGTGTGATCTAAGTGCCATTAATAGGAGATCTGAGGCATCTAACTGCTCTGAGGATGAAAATCTGGCCCCACTGAAGTCAATGGGATTTTTGCTATCGACTTCAGTGGAGCCAGGATTTCACCAGGGAGATTTTGCACTATAACCTTCTCAATAATCTTAACCCCCCTCCCCCGCCAAAGGAAGCATAAATCATGGATAATAGTTAACTATTTTAGTGATGGTTTCTTGGGCAATATTGACAGGTGTCAGGGAAGTCTCCAGAGCTGCTTAACCACAGCCTTGTCAATAGCCTGACCCTAAAATGGGAGGTTAGAAACAGGGTGGTAATTTGCAAGATTGTCAGCAGCAAGTGAGATTGTTTCCCCAGTGAGCAGTTGCTCAGCCCTTGAACAGCAGTTGCCTTAAACATCTTGCTGAGAACTCTGAGCAAGGAAGCCAACATCTCAGCTCACCCACTTAATTTTTACACCTATCGGGCTTGAGTCAATTTTGCAGGTAGTCAGTTGCAATTCTTCAAGTACATCCAGAACTTCAATTAGTGAAACTTGTCCTTCTACATAGAGCTGCAGAGTCCAGTAAAGAAATGGATTAAAAATAGATATATGGAACAGCAGCTAAAATTAGAGCATGAACTTTAAAGTGGATGACTTGTTTCATTTCTGTTTTTTTAAAGTTTACTATTGCGTTGCATTATTTCGGAGAAAGTAATAGTTTCCTCTCTACTGATTATACTGTGCTGGGAAATATAAATAAGGAAATTGGATGATATTGTTTAAGCATTTTCCTTATGCAGAAATGCTCTCTAAGTAGAAATGATTTTACTGGCAGCAGACATGGTTTTGTATATAAGATCTTACATGTTCCAATATGTGCATTCATTTAATTCTCTCATGACCTGGGTTTCAAAAGCCCAGGGCAGACACAAATCCCAGTGATGTCAGTCACTTGAAATATTTTGACTTAGAAATATCCCAGTTGTGTAGCAACTGTGTGAAGTAAGATTGTTTTTCCTTAGATGTTCTTTATTAGGTGACATTGAAGTATTATGTAAAGGTGGTACCTGCCTTTGCACTTCATTGAAACTGCATAGGCCCTGGATAGCCAACAGAAACTTGTGAGAAGTGTCAGTGTGTGAGAAATTTTGAGTAAATTATTAGCCCATGAAAATTCGTGGCCACCTGTTTCTCTTTATTATTGATGCAAGTGTATCTGAAACACCACCATTCGGGGCATGTCTGGTTTTATGGTTCACTTTTGACACACTGCCATGGCAAAGGTGATGGCCTACCTCAAGCCAGTAGTGGAGCTGCCACCCTCCCACCCCCCACAGTGGCCTTTAGGTGTATGTGTGGCACCTTTTTCATACAGGTCTTGAGAGTGAGCTTGCCTCAGACTTATCCAGTAGCGGCGGCTCCTGTCCGGTGGGGCTGGGTCCAACTCCCCGCTCAGGGCGTTGTGACATACTGCACAGGGTCAAGTGGTGCTGTGACCCTGTGTGCCATGTTGCAAATCCAATCATGACAGAGGGGTGGCTGGGCCAAACCCTAATGGCACTACAACATGGTGTGCCCCTGCAATGGAAATATTGGGGGGACGGATCTATTTTCTGCCTCCCCAATGGATTCTGCCCCCCCCAATATCTTGTGGAAGCAAGAGTAGGCACCAGCTATGTTATGCACATGTGTGTTGGTGGGATGAGGGGCAAAGACGAGAGTAGGACCCAGAGGAGGGGCTGGAGTGGCCACAGTGGCGCATGAGATAGGGATGGCCACAATGTAGGGTTGCCAACAGTCCCATATTACAAGGGGGCGTCCTTTATTTAAATAGAAAATTGCCTGTCCAGTACAATACAGGATGCCTTTTATTGTGTATTTCAACAGCAGGAGGCCAGCACTCACAGGTGCATCTTTCCACTCTCCTCTGGACTCTGTGCTGAGCAGTGAAAGTAGACAGGATCGTGCTCTGGGGCCAGGGTCAGGTGGGAAGTGGAAAGATGCACCTGTGAGTACTGATCCCTGCTGGTCAGAGCCCCCTGCTGGCTCCAGCCCTTGAGCACGGCCTGTCTGCTTTCCCTGCACAGGCTCCGCAGGCAGGGCAAGTGGACAGGGTTGTGTGCCCTGGAGCTGTGCTGAAGGGCCAGAGTCAGAAAGGGGCTCTGTCTGGCAGGGGATCAGTACTTCTGGGGGTGTAGCCTCCCCACTCGCAGAGTCTCTGCCAACATCCCCAGCGGAGGAGCATAACTGCTGGTTGGTGGCTGGCTGCTGCAGCAGTGGGGGAATGAGGTGGGCAGGGAGCCTGGTCCTGGCAGCTGAGAACACCTCTGCAGAGAGCTGTCCACTTCCCCTGCTGGACAGAGCCCCCTCCAGCCTTTCAGCATGGCCCCATCAGGTCTTTGTGCCTCCACAATAACCATATCATGCCCACCTTGGGGGCCACAACCTATAGTTTGGGAACCTCTGGCTCTAGCAGAACTAATATTTGGAAAGCATATTATTAGTAGCTAACATTAGCTGCAGCACATTTTTACATGGTCAGGAAATCATTCGATGCAATTATGAGTGAAGTACTGGGAACACCAGACAGTTCTGTTAGACTTAAAGAGAAAAAAATGAAGAGCCTGTGTAGATATAAAAGTCAGTGGGAAGAAAAATACAACTGGGCCTTTTGTACTTTGTGCTGGTGTGAATTCACTCTCGGGCATGGAGGTGAAACTGACCTGACGCAGCACGCAGTAGCCAATGAACGTCAGAAAAACACACAGGCCAAAGGTATGACAAATATTAGCAAATTCTTTGATCTCTTCAAACACTGAAAATCGAATTGCAGCATGGGAAATTGCAACAGTTTACCGCACAGTTAAACATAGCCTATGTTACAACAGCAAGGACCATGATAATAAGCTTGCCAGTGATTCAAATCAAGTTTTGTGATTCAAATATTGCAAACCAATTGTGTTGTGGACGAACCAAAGCAGAGCTATTAGTGACCAATATTTTGGCCCCAAAGTCTGTGGGGGATTGTTTATGGGATTTATTACCATCGCACCTAGAACAGCATGTGTATTTCTCTGTAGTGACTGATGCTTCAAATAAAGGGAACAGGGAGATGTTTCCAATGTGCCTACAATATTTCACCATATCAGATGGCATTCAGTGCAAGCTGCTTGATTTTTATGAAGACAGTGATGAATCTGCAAAAGGCATTCATCATGCTATAACGAACTGCCCAGAGAAACACCACTTAACGTTAATTGTCTTACTGCATACTCTGCTGATAATGCAAATGTGAACTATGGCAAACACAGTTCGGTGTATACGTTGTTATGTACTGAAAATTACTGCATTTTGAAGGCGAAATGCCCTGCACACATAGTCCTGAATACTTGCAAACATGCAAGTGATCAGCTGTTGGTTGACATAGAAACAATTGTGTTGAAAATTTACAACCATTTTTCTATGTCGCAATATACAGAAAAGAACTCTGACTTTTTTTTGAGTTTGTTGACATTGAATAGAAAGAAGTACTGCAACATGTGAATATAAATTGGCTATTCCTTAACTCAGCAGTTGATTGATTTTTTGAGAAACTGGCCAGCAATTACAGTCTACTTCAAGTCACGAGGGGAGTCTTGTCCAGTAGCGTTAAAGAACATTTTCACAGAAGATGGCGAGTATGCCTGTAATATGGAAACATACATGTGTTTTTCCCACAATGTGGCTTGTGTCTTTGATGTATTTATGAGAAAGTTGGAGGAATCAAAGTTATGCATTACTGACATGTATGCAGAGATGTGCCAATTTAAGTTGAAGGTGCTAAGTCTGAAACAGGATTGTTTTTTTTTTTAATTCTAAGCCAAACAACTGATGGAGAAGCTACTCCCACAACAAAACACAAAGTTAAAGAAGACTTCATTAAGTTTTATGACTCTGTGCTTTTGTACAGCGATAAATGGTTTGATTTCTCTACTGACAGTGCAGTGATGAAGCTGAAACACATTAGCCTCTACAAGAAGCTTAGTTTCTCAGATCTTGAGGATGTAACAGGCGCAATCAAAATGAGGGAGATTGTAAACATGGACCAGCGCTATGAGGAATTCTGCACTAGTCAAGATGTGATTGAAACATCAAGAAATGACATTTCTAAATCAATCAGTGAAAAATGGGTGTATGTTTTTCAGAAGTGTGGAAAAGAAAACTTGAGAAACTTGTTCCAAATTGTGTTGTTTGTATATAGTGTGCCAGAATCAAATGCATTTGTAGAGAAGATTTTTTTCATTAATGGGGAATAAATGGTCTGACGTATGAAACAGATGAATTGTAGATTTAATTAAAAGCGAACTCCAAATTTGCATAAGCTTCCAGTTATCCTGCAAAGATTTCTTCATCTTTGTACAACAAGATTGGGAGTTTCTGAGTGCTGCAAAAAGCGGCAAGAAATACAACTGGCGAATGTAGGCGCATACTGCTTATTATTAATTAATTCGTTATGATTAATGATGATGATATAACAATGATAATATCGAGATGAGGCAGGAGGTGGGAGTGCTAAGAAAACAGTCCCTTATTTTTGAAATACGATGTTGGGAATCCTACCATCAGAGAGTAGGTGGGACTCTCTAGCCTAGCCCAGTCCCACCCTACCGTCACTGTGGGTCCCAGCGGAGACACCTGGACCAGGGAGGGGCAGGAGCTCATGTGCCGGCTGCCAGGATGGTGTGTAGGAAGGGATGGGATAGGGCGCCAGCACTTGGGGAGGTGGGGACACTGTGCTCCAGCCACAGAGTAACTGCCATAGAAGCAGCAGTAGGAATTACTGGGATGCTGTTCCCTAGCCTGGAGCCTCCCTCCCTCCCTCCAGTAGCTTGCCTCCCTCCCCCTACTATTCCCCCATTTGCTCAGAGGTTCTGCCCTGCTCACCACATCATTTCCCATTAAAATCTCCTATTTTTAGGTGTTGATAACTTCCTCAAACGATTTCTTTTAAATTTCATACAAATCTTTTAAGCTGTTTTGGGGTATTGGTTTTCTCTTGTAAAGAGGTTTCTCCGATGCTCCTCAGTGGTGCTCAGATAACTAAAAATGGTTTTGTTTTAGAGCATTAAACTCACTATTTTCTTAGTCTCAGGCCTGCAAACACTTTTATGCATGAGCTTAACATTAGATACCTGAATGTTGTCAATGGGGTCAATGGACTACTATCTGCATAAAGTTAAGCATGCATATAGATTTGCAGGACAGGAGCCATAATCCTAACTGAAGATTTGTTCAATTATCTTTGCCATGTATTTTAAAAAAAAACATTAAATAAATTTATAAGCAGAGCTCGGAAATCTCATCCTGCAATTCTGGTATCACTTCCTCCCACTTTTGCATGTATTTAGTTTCAAGATTTTTCTCTTTTCTATGAAGTGGGTGTAAAATCTATCAGATCAGAATTCTCTGTTCACACCAGTGGTAGCATTTAACAACTTCTTCGTACTAGCTTTTCCCAGAGGTAGATGACTATACCTGGAGGAAGGCAGTGGAAAATCAGGCCCCCTCTCCCTACTGTTCTATACCCAAATCCTGCAAACACTTACCCACTTGAGTAATCCCATTTGTGGGATTGGGGCCTGAATACTCTTAAATAAAAAAGCAAGTCTTATTGACTTAGACGTGATTGATCTGAATGTTTGACTTGTCATATACATAAGTCCTCTTTAAAAATTATTTGACTAATATTAATATTATCAATTATTATATATATATATAGCTCCAAAAGTGTATGGAAGGTAGATAGCACAAATAGGATTAGATCCCTGCACAATCAGCTTGTATTGGAAATGCAAACAGTCTAATATACTTTTGGACACAGTAAATATCATTGCCAACTTATCAACTCATAGTTGTATAAGAACATAAGAATGACCATAGTGGTCAGATCAATGGTCCATTTAGCCCAGTATCCTGTCTTCTGACAGTGGCCAGTGCCAGGTGCTTCAGGGGGAATGAACAGAACAGGGCAATTTCAAGTCATCTATCTCTTATCATGCAGTCCCAGCTTCTGGCAGTTGGAGATTTAGGGACACCCGGAGCATGGGGTTGTGTCCCTGACCATCTTGGCTAATAGCCATTAATGGATGTAAGATTCCTGCATCTCAGGGTCAGGGCACCTCCTTTGGTAGTCTGGGAACTCAGGACCCACACCAGATCTGTGATCATCATGGCTTGCGGCGAGGCAACTAAATGAGCAATAGCTCAGGCCTCTTGGATGTGGGGGTTAGCACTCATCCAGCACTGAGTGTGGGTCCAGGATAGGGGGATCTGGGCCCACTCTGCTCCACCATGTCCCAGCCCAGGGACCTTGAAGGGATGGGTGATTCCATTGCTAGGTTGGCTTGCAAATGTTAGATTGCTGCCTCGCCTCCTGGCAACACAACAGGACAAATGTCTGATTCCCCTGGGCTGCTTCCTACTGGCATCTGGTTGGGTTGCTCTGTGGCCACTGTGGCCTGGTTCCCAGTGACCCTGATGAGTGGCTCATTTTCTGCTTCGTCTTTGGGTTCCTCAGTCTTCCGGGGTAGTGGCTGGCCTTGTCTCCAGGCTAGCTGAGGAGAGTCATCACCTGCCAAGCTGGTTGTGGGCTCCATGGGCAATTCGACTTGCTGGAAAAGCTATCTGGCTCCAACTGAGCTGCAGAGCTCTGTTCTTATACTTCCTGCTCTGCTGCCACACTGTCTGTGAGGGGAAAGTGGGGGAGGTCTTAGGGGAGTTCAACAAGGTGAGTTAACTCCCTCTGTGATGGTATGAGGTTGCTCCACCTCATTACAATGGACCTAGCCTCCATGAACGTATCTAATTCGTTTTTGAACCCGGTTATACTTTTGGACTTCCAGCATCCACGGGTTAACTATGTGTTACATGAAGAAGTACTTTGTTTTCTTTGTTATTAAATCTGCTGCCTATTAATTTATTGGGTGATCTAGAATTCTTGTGTTATGTGAAGGGATATAGTTTGGTGGAATTGTTATAATATAGTTATAGTAAAGAACTTTAATACAAAGATTGTAAATTGATCAAATTGGCCTCATTGACTCTGCGGGGGTTGGCTCAGACCCTTATGCCTTAGCATTGTGCATGTTTCTATTGTTGTGCTGTTGAAGGTAAGTCATGCTTCAATTTTAAAAATGATTTATCTAATGAGCGAATATGGGGACTATTTGTTAAACTATGTTTATATTTACATGTACACAAACTCTAAAGCATCTTTTCATCTTCAAAACAGTATTTTTAATAATCCTTATTTTTATTTGCAGGGCTTTCATTGTAAAAGCAAACCTTCCAGTAAGTATAAGCAATTCCAATTTGTGTTATTCTTAAATTATTGACCAAAAAAAGGTCTCTACAAGTAATAAATCCCCTCCAAGGCCACATCAGGGCAGTGTGATCATTTGACATGGTATTTCAAACCAGTTTTACAGACTCTTTCCCTAAAGTAAAACATTTTAAAAACTGATGGGTTATAATAAATGTTAGGATAATAGTTCTTACTGGCCACTGTGGGAAAACAGGATGCTGATCTAGATGGACATTTGGTCTGACCCAGTATGGCCGTTCTTATGTTCATGAATTTTGTGCTTTATTGCTTTGTAATTTTCCTTACCTAGTATAATCATTGCTAAGATTTCCTCAGCCACCAAATCTGTTTTTTATTACCTACAATCATCATTATTATTATTAGCTATAAAATAATAATAATAATTAATAGCAACAACAACAACTACTACTGCATGATAGGGTGAAGAGAATCTGCAAAGCTTTGGAAAGGATGGGATTAAATCATCTACCCATCCCATCTGCCTTCTCAAACAGCCAAGCATTCTTGCAGCATGTTGCTGACCAGCATGAATGGATTGTCAGATTCTTGTGGCAGGTACTAGTGAGTCTTACTTAGGTTAAAGAAGGGGTGGGAACAATTTGCATAGTGAGGGTGCTGAGAGCCATTGAACCAAACTCTAAAGCATATGATGGAAGCCACTTCAAGCCAGGGGTGCAGTAGCACCCCCAGCCACCCTAGTACCAGCACCTATGGGATTAGGTATCTGATTCCCTGAAGAATGAATTCCACACAGAAGGAAGCGTAGGAGCTGATAGAAGAAACGGGGGCTTTGACCCTGTACTCTGCCTTGGCTGAAGCAAGCCATATTATCCTTTCTTTGGGCAGGCTGAGGAAGCCCTTTAGCATGATGTTTTGGCCTTAAAGGGAAGGACCCTTGTAACACTTATTTTGTTTGTTTGTTCCCAGAACTAGAACAGGGTCCGGTTTGTGCTAGATAGTATACAAACACAGAGGTAGATATGGTCCCTAAACGGAAGGCCCAGTTCTGCAAGGGATTCCATTTGGATGTGAGGGTCCAGCCAAGCAGAGCCAGTAGCAGGATCAGGGCCTATATCACACTTTTGTCTGAAAATTTGTACCCACTATCATTATTACAAGACACACAAGGATGGCTAGATGCGAAAGAGATTAGAAAATAACTTTTCTCTTTGTCCTCGTTGTATTTCATTTGTGCATCTGACAGCACTTTATGTACTGTCATTTCCACTGTTCCCCCTGTCTAGTCAATCAGTTATTATTATTATATATTATTTATATCATAAAAGCACCTAAAATGGCCCCAATCAGGTATTAGAGCCCTAAGACACCACACACTGTACTCATAACATAACCAAAAGATGGGCCCTGTCTCATGGAGGTTGCAATCTTGAGCATCAATTTTGCAAAAAATCAACCATGCACTTAATTATAAGTATGTGAGAGATCCTATTGTCTTCGGTGGGACTTCTCACATGAGTAAAATTAAGCAGATGCGTAAATGTTCTCAGGATTGAGGTCTTGGTTTCCCCTTTTTTATGTGGGTCTTTTGTCAGCAACGGGAGAGAGAAAATACACTTAAGAAAATGTGATAGTAAAATCCCCATAAAAATTGGGGCTCAAGAGGACTTAGGAACAAGTGTAACAGATGAAATTACTTTTAATTCATTTTTAAAAAACTGATTAGATTTCAACTTGATGATGTCAATTCAGTAACAATGATTATAAAATCGGATTTCTGTCAGAAAAATGGTTAGGCATCTGTGCATCACTATGTAATCCAAGAATCTGGAACATTCAAAATAGTGTGATATCTTGGTCCTACGCCATTTACCATTTTTTTCATTGACTTGGAATGAAACTATCACTGATAAAGTTTGCAGATGACATGAACATTGGGGGCGGAGGGTGATAAACAATGAAGAGGACAAATCACATAGAGCGAGCAGTCTGGATCTCTTCATATGCTGGGCACAAGCAACCAATATGCATTTTTTGGCTAAGTTTGAACGTATGCATCTAGAAACAAATAATGTAAGCCATACTTACTGGATGAGAGACTCTGTCCTGGGAAGCAGAGAGACAAATATTTGGGAGTCATGGTGGATGATCAGCTGAGCATGAACTCCCAGTGCAATACTGTGACCAAAAGGCTAATGCAATGCTTAGACACATAAAGAGAGGAATCTCAAGGAGGAGGAGAGGTTATTTTATGTCTGTATTTGGCACTATGCAGCTGCTACTGAAATACTGTGTCCAATTCTGGTGTGCACAACTCAGAACGGTAAATTGGAGAGGGTTCAAAGAAGAGCCACATAAATGATTAAAAGATTAGGAAACATGCCTTATAGTGATACCCTTAAGGACCTCAATCTGTTTATCTTAACAAAGAAACAGTTGAGGGGTGACTTGATCACAGTCTATAAGTACTTATATGGGGAACAAATATTTGATAACGGGCTCTTCAACATAGAAGACAAAAGTAAAACACGATCCAGCAGCTGGAAATTGAAGCTAGACACGTTCAGACTGGAAAGAGGCATAATTTTTTAACTGTGAGGCTAATTACCATTGGAACAGTTTGCCAAAGGTCGTGGAGGATTCTCCCTCACTGGCAGTTTTGACATCAAGATTGGAAGTTTTTCTAAAAGCTAGGTTCTATTATTTTGGGGAAGTTCTAAGGCCTATGTTATACAAGAGGTCAGACTAGATGATCACAATGGTCCCTTCTAACCTTGGAATCTATGAATCCATGAAAACATAAGTGCAAATTTTTCAGAATTTACTACACGGTGATATCTATTTTAAACGGACATTGTCAACTTGAAAATCTAGTTAACTTCAGAAGTGGTGTGTGTAGCAAGTATGTTTTACTATTCATTAACCGCAAGTTGAACTTCAATTGTCTTCATGTGGGAGTATAAGAAGTTGATTTGGAAGTGTGTGGAATCATCATAATAAATTGATCCCAAAGATGTTGGGGTAAATTTACAAGTGCTATGCAAAATGGCTTTATGGGTTCATATCCCTGTGAAGCAGTTTTAGTATACCTTTAGGTATATTTGGAGATAAACTGCAAGTATACTAAATACTTTAGAACACTTATAAGGGTGAAATTTCAGGTTAAAAATAGCTAGAACTATGCTAGGATGTCAGATTGTATCTGTGATTCATTTACCTTGTATGTCCTCTGATTAAGGTTATTGTCTAATTTGAGCTTCTTGCCCCAGGTTATTGTCTAATTTGAGCTTCAAATGATTGAAATAATATATCTCCATTCCTTATTCACCTCACAACCATAGTTTCTTCAGTCCAAGTTTACAAAGGGTTGAGTTGTTCCAAGCTGCCAGATATCAGACATTTCTTGTTTGCTTGCTACATCATCATATAACAAAGAATCAGCTGTGGCTGGGCTGGTGGCAAAACCACATGGAAATTATGTTCATGCTGAAAAGCAAGCCCTTGCGGATGTCTGACAGACCACCAAATTACCAGTGTCCATAATTAGCAATATTTCTATTAACAAAACACTAGGATAGAGAGATTATAACCATAATTGTAGTTATATTTCATATTCAAGCCAAATGTAGGTCACACCTACACTGTGGAGAAAAGTGTATCTTACAGCTGTCCTGTAGTGTAGGTCAAATTACTAATCAGGAATGTAAAGAAGTGTGTGTACTCCCTAAAGGTAACTGTCTAATGAGGAGAAAAATAACAGCGATGATAAAGATAGCGCTTATGATGTTGAAGAATTAGTCAGAAATAAATAGGGCAGATAATTGCAGTGTCATAGTTCTGATATCAGGAGCATCTGAGAACATTTACAGGAAGGGAATTCTTCTTTTCTTCTGTCATCTCTTCCCTCTACTGACCATTTATTCTGAAACAAAATATATGCAGTCATGCAAAATCCATGCTATGAGGTATTTAAAATTATTATTTATTTGTTTACAAATAGTTTTATGATATCCTCAAAATGCCTTATAGAACTGAAAAAAACTAATATGAAGGGATCACTTCACTTTGCACAGCATTTTGCTTTTCCTACAACTTCTTGGGAGACTCCTGGAGACTTAATGCAGATGTTATTGCTTCTGGTTGCCATTTATATTCATAGTATCATAGAATCATAAAAATGTAGGGCTGGAAGGGTCTTTGAGATGTCATCAAATTCAGTCCTCTGCTCTCTGGCAGGACCAAGTAAACCTAGTCCATCCTTGATGGGTGTTTGTCAAACTTGTTTTTAAAACCTTCCAAAGATGGGGACTCCACGACCCCCCTTGGAAACCTATTCCAGAGCTTAACTACCCTGATAGTTAGAAAGTTTTTCCTAACATCTAACCTAAATCTCCCTTTACTTCTTGTCCTACCTTCAGTGGACATGGAGAACAATTGATCACCATCCTCTTTATAACAGCCCTGAAGATATTGGGAGATGTTATCAGGTTGCCCCTCAGTCTTCTTTTCTCAAGACTAAATATGTCCAGTTTTTTTCAACATTTCCTCATAGCTGAGGTTTTCTAAACCTTTTATAATTTTTGTTGCTCTCCTCTGGGCTCTTTCCAATTTGGCCACATCTTTCCTAAATTGTGGTGCCCAGAACTGGGCACAGTACTGCAGCAGAGGCCTCACCAGTGCCACATAGAGCAGGACAATTATCTTCTGTGTCTTACATACAACACTCCTGTTAATATACTCCGGAATCATATTAGCCTTTTTTGCAGCTGCATCACATTGAGGACTCATATTGTTTGTGGTTCACTATAACCCCCAAATCCTTTTCAGCAGTACTACCACCTAGACAGTTATTCCCCATTTTGTAGTTGTACATTTGATTTTTCCTTCCTCAGTGATGTAATTTGCACTTGTTTTTATTAAATTACTTCTTATTGAATTCAGACTAATTCTCCAATTTGTCAAGATTATTTTGAATGTTTGCAACCCCTCCCAGCTTGGTATCATCTTCAGATTTTATAAGCAAACACTCTACTCCATTATCCAAGTCATTAATGAAAATATTGACTAGTACCAGTCTGGCCAGGGCTGAAGTCACCGAGGTCTTTTGTGACTTCCGTGACCTCCATGATAATACTATAGCCTTACTTATAACCCTATTATCCTGCAGGAGCCTACAAATTAATTATTTGATTCATTGTTTAATAATTTGCTCATATGAAAACAGTACAGCCTGGTTACTCTATGCTGGCATGACAGAATATGAACAATCATATGTCAGATGATACTGTCCAAGAAAAGATCTCTGGATTTTGCAGCAATTTTTTCTAACTGAAGAGCTGCAACTAAAGCTGAATGCCATCTAGGATTCATATTGTTAAATACTAGGTAGCTCTGAAATTATGTGAACTAGGGTAAAAGGACCTGATTTTCCACTCTTTTCCACTGGTTTTACATTAGTGTATCTCCATTGAGTTCAGTGGAGTTCCAAGTGCATAAAATCAGAATAAAGGAGTGGAGAATCAGGGCCATAGTGTTATGTATTGTGGTTGCATTTGATAGATAGCCCTCTTCTATTTGGGGTCAAATTCAGACAAAATGTAAATGGGTACGATTCCACTGAAATCAACAGAGATGCACACATTTGCATCAGGTGTCAGTTTGGCCTCTTGTAGATCCATGATGATGGGCTTTCCCTGCCAACAGCAGCTGCTGAAACCTTCCGCTTAAAAGGAGAACCCCACAGATTAGTGGGGACTGTGCTCAGGAGATAATAATGCCTCTGAGTATTAATATATCAGTGGAAGCAGCAAAGAATCCTGTGGCACCTTATAGACTAACAGACGTTTTGCAGCATGAGCTTTCGTGGGTGAATACCCACTTCTTCAGATGCAAGTGATTCTCTGCATCACTGGTGGGAAGATGGTGTGCCCATGTCTTTCTCCCTCCACCCGTCACCTCCCTCTGTAGGGTCAGTGTTATGGACATGGTTCATTCACCTTCCATGTGAGCAAATAGACATCCATGTGAGGAATCTATTCTTGGCCACATACCCAAAGGGCACATTTTAGCGCTTAGATTGTAAACTTTTTGGGGAAGGCACCTTGTCTTTTATTTGTATGGCCGGTGCCATGCACTCCTATAGTTCTGCAGAAATTATTAATATTACTAATCATTGCATTGTTATGTACTAACACAGCTAAAATGAAGTGGTGCTGCAGCATATATGGCAAAGCCAATGTATTGTAATGGAGATTTCAGCAAATACAGCCCAGCAACTCATTCAAACAACCTCTAGGCGGGTATGTGGTAAAATTCCTCACTTCAGAACACTACCCACGTAATTACAGATCTATACCAAAGCCTGATTAATCAGATATTCTTCACCCATGATTGCAAGACAACATCTTTTAGACAGAAAAGCATAACAAATACATGAGGGGTGAAATCAACTCTGTCTGCACAAATACTGAATAATCATGCTCTATGTGGTGGAGGCTAGGGGGGTTGGAGAGGTGGCAAAGAGCTGCTGAAGCCCAGCAAATTGCATGGGATTTTGGGGCCACATGACCACCACTCAACCCCTCTTGGCTTTCCATGATAGTCTCACATAGGTTTAGCATGGGGACCCAAGCAGTGACGTGTAGGAGATGCACAACTCTGAGAAGGAAAATAAAGGAAGAAATAGTCAATATGTCTTGGATGTAGAAATGCACCACTATCTACATCATGAACAAACCTCAGCCATGATAAATATGCCCCACACCTATCACTGATTGTGAGCTTCGTGGTCCGCAGGGCAAAGAAAATCCTATAGGTATGAAATGTTTGCCCATGAATAGAAAAGCAATGGTGCCCCCTTGTGTGAAAATGACATTTAGCAGCTGCCCAGACAGTCCACCAGCCCCCATGGAATTAAATACTAAATCCAAGAGTGCCTCTGATCACAAAATAATACACTTAATGGTTGTGAGAAAGCCTAAAAGCACTGACAGTGCAGTCATGTTCGGTGATTACAACTGTGTACAACTCCTTTTCCTCTCCTGAGTTGGGCAATTTGTCACTGAACTGTTACTGGTGAAGCTGCGACACCACTCAACTGTACAACCAATTAAAATGTTTTGCTATTCAGGCCTTGGATCTTCGGTCTCACTCACATTCTTCTTATAGAAACATTGGGGTGAAATCCAGGCTCCATTGAAGTCGCCACAAAATTTCCCATTGACTTCAGTAGGCCCAGGATTTCACCTTTGGATTTTTTTGGCCATGTTTGTGATCTTCTTTAAAATGCCATATGGCCAGTTGGATTTATATATATATGTATTTTTGACATTCACAGCTGGTATTTTTAACAGTTTCTGCCGTGATGCTCCTGCCTCTTTATCTTCTACTGTATTGAAAAGCATGAAGCTTTCAACAGCGATGAAGTGTGTACAGGGAAGCCAATGCTCTCTTCACTTAAACATTAAAGGGACCCTGAATCTTGATGGTAGGTCAGCAGATTTGTTACTAAACCATTTTTGGGTTGTTTTGCTGTTTGTTTATGATCCTTCAGCCAGATTTTGTTCCATATTGCAGTGTTCATATCTAAGCTGAGTTGAATTAACTATATCAGTAAGATTTTATGGAACAGCATATCTATTGCTTTACTAAAATCCAAAGGTGAAATCCTGGCCCTATGGAAGTCAATGGGAATTTTGCCATTGACTTCAGTGGAACAAGGATTGCACTCCAAGTATATTACAATTAATGCTTTCCCTTCTTCCACTAAAGCAGGGATAGGCAACCTTTGGCACACGGCCCATCAGGGAAATCTGGGGCGGGCCGGGATGGTTTGTTTACCTGCAGCATCCTCAGGTTCGGCTGATCGCAGCTCCCAGTGGCTGTGGTTCACTGCTCCAGGCCAATGGGGTCTGTGGAAAGCGGCGGCCAGTACATCCATCGGCCCACGCCGCTTCCCGCAGCCCCCATTGGCCTGCAGCTATAGTATTAGGGCCTAAAGTTGTAATTCTGTTTAAAAATAAGAGTAATCAAGCTTTTTGGCATGAGCTATTATTTGTAAGCCCTTGCTGTTCATGTGGACAATTCTCTGACCTTCTAGATGTTTCATTATTTTTTTCTCTCATGACTTGCTCCTTTATTTCCCCCTGGATAAGGATGCATTCCAACCGGAACTTTGGCCCAAGCCCTCTGAGTTTTGGAGTGGTGTGCATTCAGATCCAGATATGGACCCTGACCTTACAAAGACTTATTTACATGCTTAACTTTGCAAACTATGAGTAGCCTGATTAAAGTCAAGTGTGTAAATTTAAGCACCTCTGTCACTTTCCAGAGTCAAGACCTTGGATTCGAATTCTGTGCCCTGGGTCTTTTGTGCTAGGGATGGGAGTTAAACTTATGGGATAGTAATTACCAGGATCACTCTTCTTTACTTTTTTTGTAGTAAATTTACTTTCTCCAGTCCTCCAAGACAATACTGCCCTATTTTTATGACTATTAAAATAATTGTCAATGAGGTATTAATTTGCTAATTCTCTTAATATTTCAGGCTGTATATTGTCAAGTCTGGCAGATTCATATATGTTATTTTTTTTTAGTATTCCCTAACCTATTCTTTATCACTAGCTATTCTGATAAGTTTTTCCTCAGTTCCTAGTTGCTGAGATGTCTTTTCTTTATTTTTCTTAGTGAAGCAGGTATCAAAAAGGAATTCAGTATCATAGCTATTTTTGAGGTATCATTAATCTAATTCCCCTCCTCTTTTATTAATGTATTTATTTAGGTACTACTCCTGAAAAATTTTGTGATTAACTTAAAGTTAATGGGACTACTCATGTGCTTAAGGTTAAGCATGTGCATAAGTATTTGCAGGATCAGTGCTTTAATCCCTAGCAATTGTTATACCCTATGAAAATAAGGACATATATACGTATGACCTTATTTTGACATTCAGATAAATCTCTGAATCTTGCACATAGAAGGAAACCCTATGAATGCATTGCAAGTTTTGTAGTTTAGTTTTTGTTTTGTTAAGATGTTGAAGCATCAGCCTTTTAAAACATATTTAAAAATTAATTTCAGAAAATATTCGTGGTCTGGAAATCTGTTCTCTGTCAGTGGACATGCAGCAGTCTCAGTGTGTGAATGTGAGATTTTCTAGAAAAACGAGCAACAAGCTTCTTGGAAGGAAGGTACGCTCCCTCTTTTGGATTTGCTTAGCATAAAAATATTGTGAGCCTTTGGAGGAAAAAAAACAAGAATACATTTAATGCCTCTCTTTTCTTCATCCCACCACTGACTTTGCCAAACTGTGTACATGTTGATTATACTTCTATGATGTTACCTTAAAAACTGCTGATTGGAGAATATGACTCAAATTGCAACACTTTTTTATAACATATAGACTCCCTTATTTACCACCTTTAATAATTGCTTCATTTATCATTTTGCAAGAGGTAGTGCGCTTTACAGAGTCTAGTTTTCAAACCAGCCTCAACATGAGCTTTCATTTTGTGCCGGTGTGTGCCATTTTGAACCTGCAATTGCTTATGGAACACGTCACGTAGACATCTAAGTATGTGTGTATTAGTTACTTACCTTAGATGGTCAGGTGGTATTAATTTCAACTGCAAAATAAATTGCAGGGCCAGACTGAATCCAGAATTAGTATCTTTGAAAAATCTGACCTACTATGTGGAAAATAAGATGATTTTTTTAATTTAATGACTGATAGCTTATAGCTTTTTATTAATATCACAAACATGTTATTTCTTGTGCTCGTGTATATGTTGTGAAAGGACCATAAAGCCTCATGATAAGTGAAATGAGGGCTCTTTCATCAAAATAGTGTTTTGCCTCTATCACTCTAATATTATCCTGTGATCAAACATGCCTTAGTGCAGCATTCAGTTGGCCATGAACTACCTATAACATTGAAATTGAGGTAAATTTTCTGTGCACTTCCCAACAGCTTTTCTTGGCTTACATCCAGTAAATAGAACTGGAGACCTCAATTGATCCTTACTTCCCTCAATTCCATGCCACAGACTGAAAATGAATAACTCCTGGATGAAATTAATGTAATTATTGTAATTTTTTACCTCTAATACACATGTAAGAGAGTCTGAAATCTGACAAACCACTGATAACCTTTTAGAGACCTCTGATGGAAAGGTCAAATTTCACACTACAATTTGTTCTGCCAGCAACGACTTTACCAGATCTATGTCTCCAGTGTCAAAATCTAGCTCAGTTTGGATCAGAAATTATGAAACTCTTGGAAATCCCTTCTGAAAATAATGTCAGTGGTTTTTTTAAACATTATTCTCAGTCATATGATCTTTAAGAACATATAGTGTTGTTGTAAACAGAAGTCAGTTTGAACAAAAGTAACTCATTGCTTAGACCTGTGATATTGTGTATCTTATGTGATCTGGAAGTTATGGAAAAACTTGATTTTAAATGCATGTTTTAAACAGGTGCATGTGCAGTTTAATTGCTTTGAAGTCAATGTAGCACAACACATCTATGTGACCATGAAAACAATACCAAATTATTGTGAAGTCAAGTTGAGTCAGGAGTACTATGTTGAAGGTAGGAAATGATCTTTAAAGTGATGTTTCAGAAAAATAACAATGACTAAGGCCAGATCTTCTGCTGGCATAAGTCTGCCTAGTCTCATCTGAGTCAGTGTGCCTGGGATGATTTACACCAGCTGAGGATCCATTCAGCCATATATTTTAATGATTTTGTTAGGTGTACGCAAAATGGAGTCTCAAAGTTCACACACAAAAGTGTGTTTGCAAAACTGCAACCACACATGTATCTGCAAGAACTGCAGTTGTGCTAGTTAAATTGTCTTTGCATGTGCAGTAGAGTTACCCTATTTCATGTTCAGTGCTGAGGGGGCTATTACACAACTGCTCTGCACCTTGACCTGGGGCTCTGGTACCTTTTGAAAGTTTGGCTCAAAGAGTAATTTTTTACATTAGATGTAAACAGTTTATTAAAAAATATAGTCAAAGATTAGAATAAGCCCTTTTGGGAGCTTGTTCGTAGAAATTCAGAAGAAATGCACAGGGCTTTCTAGGGAAGATTTTTGTTTTCAATTAATGTTTTGATATACTACTTCTTTCTGTATACACAGGTATGATAGTAATAGTTCCAAACTATTTAAAGCACAGTGCATGCTACTTGTCTATAAAACTGGTCAGATGACATTTCACAGATTTTATTATATCCTGTTATGTGTTGCCATAAATTAGGGCTGTCAATTAATCGCAGTTAACTCATGCGATTAACTCAAAAAATTAATCGCTATTAAAAATACTAATCACGATTAATCGCAGTTTTAATTGCACTCTTAAACAAAAGAATACCAATTGAAATGTATTAACTATTTTGGATGTTTTTCTACATTTTCAAATATAAGGATTTACATTACAACACAGAATACAAAATATTTTTGGATGTTTTCTACATTTTCAAATATATTGATTTCAGTTACAACACAGAATACGAAGTGTACAGTGCTCACTTTATATTATTTTTATTACAAATATTTGCACTATAAAAATGATAAAAGAAATAATATTTTTCAATTCAAGTAGAAGTACCTCATACAAGTACCATAATGCAATCTCTTTATCGTGAACATGCAATTTAAAAATCTAGATTTTTTTTGTTACATAACTGCACTCAAAAACAAAACAATGTAAAACTTTAGAGCCTACAAGTCCACTCAGTCCTATTTCTTATTCAGCCAATCGCTAAGACAAACAAGTTTGTTTACATTTACGGGAGATAATGCTGCGGCTTCTTATTTACAATGTCACCTGAAAGTGAGAACAGGTGTTCACATGGCACTTTTATATCCAGCATTGCAAGGTATTTATGTGCCAGATATGCTACACATTTGTATGCCCCTTCATGCCTCAGCTACCATTCCAGAGGATGGGCTTCCATGCTGATGACATGTGTTAAAAAAATGCGTTAATTAAATTTTGACTGAACACCTTGGGGGAGAATAGTATGTCTCCTGCTCTGTGTTTTACCAGCATTCTGCCATGTATTTCATATTATAGCAGTCTTGGATGATGACCCAGCACATGTTGTTCGTTTTAAGAACACTTTCACTGCAGATTTGACAAAATGCAAAGAAGGTACCAATGTGAGATCTCTAAAGATAGCTACAGTACTTGCATGAATTGAAAAATACTATTTCTTTTGATTTTTACAACACAAATATTTGTAATAAAAATAAATATAAAGTGAGCACTGTACACTTTGTATTCTGTGTTGTAACTGAAATCAATATATTTGAAAATGTAGAAAACATCCAAAAATGTTTAAATAAATGGTATTCTATTATGGTTTATCAGTGCAATTAATCATGGTATTAATCACAATTAATTTTTTTAATCGCTTGACAGCTCTACCATATATATAAAACCTTGGGATGTTTAGCAAACATTTCAGGTTCATGTTACATTACCTCACTTTTTATTGCATGAGAAATAATGTGAACATAAATGAAAAACAGGTTATTAGAAAGCCCTATTTGATACCACATTACATGGAAGAAGGAACAAAAATATACACTGGAAAATTGCTCCTGGCATTGTATGGGAAAAAGAAAACAAAAGACTTCTCCAGTATTGATTTAGCCAAAAATGCTAAGTCTAGGAAGCAACCTTGGAGATGTATAGAGCTAGCTAAGTGCATGTTTAAATCAATCCTTAAGACTCCAATTTCTGACCACAAATTATCTGCCAGGGTCTAAACTGACCTTTATGTCAGGCAAACTACCTAGGAAATAAATAATATATTTCTTATAACAATAGACCTAAGAGGAAATCAGCATGAGAAATGTTCACAAACATTTACATCAGATAAATTATGTTGGGAAATTATTGGTGTTTCTTTCAAGGGAGGAATGACTTACATTAATTGCAGGTAACAATGGATAAAAAAATACGGTGTAATAGCCCAGATGGCAAATTTGTTTAAGGTTCTCGTGAACATCTGTAGTGAGAAAAGGCCAACACTGGTGAGATAACTTCATTAATACTAGTGAGAAGTAATCAGTGGGTGAGAAGGAAGGAAGCACTTTCTGTGTGCCTTTGTCTTCTATGACTTTGTACTGGACATACATGTTCTGTCTTCAAAAACAAACAAACCAACAAACAGAACAAGGGGATGAGCCTTAAGTGCATTAGAGCAATTTCCTTTTAGGAGGTGCTCAGAACTATGGTGATAAAAGCCATAAAATACCCAGATAGAGAGGCTTCTAGTAGGTATATAGTTATCTCGGCACTGCTGAAAACTTTTGTTCTATATTTTGCAGATTGCAGGAACAATGATGTGGGAAAACATATTCCAGTCTGTTTTGGTGAGCTGAGCATCACTGGACATGCATTACATTGTCATTGTGCTTGTACAGTTGCATACAGTCAAGCAATGCAAGATGGATAAATATTTTACTGCTGCCAAGTATTCCAATGGACCATTCCCTGTTATATTTCTATACTTGTAAATCTATAATAGCTTCTGCATTTCCAACTGTTATCAACAAAAATTATAGAACTGGTAGAGCATGGAGTATTCTGCCAAATGTAAGGGGTTGGGTATATTGACTTGGAAACAGTAGATAGATAAAAAAAGTGGGGTTAACACACTCTGTCATTCTCACACACACAGGTTTGGCCTCCAGGTATACACTCAGGGACCTCTGCTGCAGCCTTTAATTAGCATGGGAGTATTCCTACTGACATCAGTTACATTAATAGTGACTATTGCTGGAGTATGTCAATTTAAAAAAAATCATGCTGAATATTTTTCTACCTGTTATTGTTACAAGTAACACTTAGGATGGTTATAACTGGAAGAGATTAGGCAAAAACCCAGCATTTTCTGTGATTTTTCAGTTTGAACATTTGACAGAACTTTATATACAGCTAGGTTCACAATTTCCTCTATATTGTCAATCAGTCAATTTTTCCTGTTGTTGGTGTGGATCATTCACACAGCAACAGGGGAAAGAAACACATTTTTAAAATGAGCACCCACAACTCCCTGTAAAATCTTATGGTAGATCCACATGACGAGGGATCTCTTGCATGTTTATCTATTACAGTTAGTATATTAAATTGTTCTATACTTTCAGTGTGGTTAATGCATGTTTATAAAATAATTATTTCCCACATGGCATAACCCTGTGTCAAGTGTTATATGATTATGTAAACAAAGAACTTACCTTATGATGCATTACCAACAAAAAGAGGGGCAAAAGTTTAGCATATGCTTGCTCCTTAAAGGGCAATGGAAAGTTAGTCATGTGTGTACAGTGAATAAAGTTGAATGAAAATCACATGTACCAACAATGCCCATTTGCTTCAAAGTGTAACTTTATAGAGAGAGAGCTTAAAGGGGCAGTGTCAAGGCTGATAGGCTTAAAAAACAACCTTATTGAGGGTAGACCTGTTTTTAAATTTGTATCCTTTGAAGTGTGTCTATTCATTTCCACCTCTGTAGCCCTCAACCACCCACCCCCAAAAACTGCATGTCTCTGAGGGGAACATAAAACTATGGTCAGCTGTGGTGGACGGTGTAGAGTTTATCAATGCCATTCTTCAAATGAATGAATGGACACAAATGATTGGAAGATAAAAGCTACAACTTTATGCTGAACAATGTAACACAATGAATAATGAAAAGCAGCAGGCAGATGTCCTTGTTAAATTCCAATATAACTGATTCCTGATGTAACCAGCAAAGTCCCTATGCCCCGCCTATAGTTAAGTGAAATTTGGAATGTCTGTCCATCCAGAAAGCCTGACGTTTCAATATTTGTTTTTGTCCTTGTGACAAAAAGTAGAAATTTTGAAATTTTTTGCAGAAGAGAAATTCTGAAAAATTGTGATCTGTATCAAATTGTGAAAGTATTAAAACTGTTTCATTTTGATATTTTTGATCAACAGAAAACATTTTTGACATTCCCCAAGTTGAAATGTTTTGTTTATGGCAGTTGTTGTTTGGGAGCCTGATACCCCATTCTTTCCTATGGGCTAGGCTCCCTGGCCATCCCTCCCATGATGCACCTAGAGTCATGTGACTTATCTGGTGTACCAGGCAGCTCAGTCAGAGGGAAATCTGCATTGTATTATGGGAGATGAAATCCTTTGGGGAGCCCAGCTCATAAGCGATATGGTGATCAGAAATATAAGTCTCATAAGGCAGTGTGCTGATAGGGAAATGTAGTTCAATGTTTTGTTGAACTGATTTGAAACTAAATGTTTCAGATCAGTTCAACAAAACAAAATATTCTGATTTGGGTCAAACTGACCCAAATCAAAATATTTCATTTATATTTTCTTGACAATTTTTTTTAATTAAAATTTTCTCATGGGAAAATTTGGATTTTGAAAACTGCGTTTTTCTGTTGCCTAATTTTTCTGATGGAAAATTCCCAACCTGCTCTAGTGCCAACCACAGGCTTCAAAGGTTCTACAGAGGACTCTAATCCCTATTTCAGTTGATTGATTGGTTCCTTAGATGATAGTACAGTCTGTAACACATTCTAGTGCCAGAACTGAACCATTGTGCAAAATCATCATCCCACAAGCCATGTAGCAGACTGATGCTGCTACAACAAATATTTATTTTCTCAATGGCATGTGCAGCTTTGACAAAGACCACAAGGAGTATACATAGGAGTTATTCAAAGAAATTTTTAGACTGAATATCAGGAAAAAGTTAATTGTGATGCCACTCTGCTCACTATGCTCCCACTCATATGCTAATATCCACAAATATATATTAAAAAAAACAGATTTCTGTGCATCCTGGACCATAGTTGCAAGGGCAGGGAAGATTCTTAGTTAGACCACCATAGAGGACCCCACCGCTAGACTGAAATTAACCTTCCCAACAACCAGCTCTCCTGTCCTGTGGAGGTTTGGCAATAAAAGCTGTTGTTCCGAGAGTCAAACATGTTTTTGGCCTAAGAGAAAGCTGCACATCTTTTTAAAAATTAACATTTTCTAGCCACATAATCAGTTTTGGGAGAGACAGGCGGGGGAACAACACATGACTAGAGTCTTCAAGTTCTAGAATTTACAGAATCTTGGCCTGATAACTGTTAATGTCAGTTAAAAAAATTAAACTGGATGGCTCTGAACTTCAATCTCATGAAAATCATTAAATAGCATAAAAGAAGAGGATATTTATGTGGACCTAAATATACATTGAATGAATATGTATCAATATGAGGGGGAATACTCATACAAAAAATCAGTGTTGATTGACAACGTAACTAGGAACTGATGTATAATAACTTAATGTGTTCATTTTTTTCCTATCTCAGCTGGGAAGTTGGATTATAATGTGGACAGGGCGAGGAAAACCATATCTGTGAATGTATCAGACTTTCTTCAAGACCAAGACTATTATGTTCGTTTATGTCACAAATGGTTTACCTGTGAAGATGTGGGGTCATTTGCTTTGGTGAGTAAGAATTTATTACAGGCTGGGACTATTTTCTTGTTCAATTTAGTGGGACTACACACATGAGTAATGTTGCTCATATGTATGTATTTGTACGATCTGGCCTAATATTTTATATGTAGTTTCATTGAAAGCCAGCTACTGGATAGAATTAGTGGACTCACCATCTTCTATTTAATTACAGATAAAAGGGAAGGAGTCTTTAAAGTCAACTTCCTTGCAATATTCCCAGTTACTGCCTTGTCTCTGCATTGAGGTAAAATATTTTGATAACCTTCAGCATCTATCCGAGCCTTAAATAAAGGAGATCACCAAAAGTGCATTATTCCTGACAATCTCTTTATAGCAAATTCTGTAGTATAAATGGCCAGATTCTGAGCCATGCTTAGCAAATCAGTGAGAGTTGTGGTGCTTAGCAACCGTGGCTATTGGAGTCTATGTCCCTGATCCTGCAGACACTTATATTTATAGATTCCAAGGCCAGAAAGGACTACTGAGATCATCTCATCTGACCTCCTGTATAACACAGGCCATAGAACTTTCCCCAAATAACTCCTATAGCAGATATTTTAGAAGAAACATCCAATCTTGATTTAATAATGGCAAGTGCTGAAGAATCCGTCACTACCCTTGGTAAATTGGCCATTGGTTAATTATCCTCATGTTAAAAATGTATGCCTTATTCCCACTCTGCAGTTGTATAGTTTCAGCTTGCACATATGCTTAAATAATGAAGCCAGTGGGACTACTCACATGCATATGTGTTTGCAGGACCAGGATATAAGTGTTCAATTGGTTACCAGTAAAAAGGTCTAGGGTCTATCCTAAACTCACTGAAGTCAATGGCCATTGACTTTAACGTGAGTAGGTTTGGGGCCCAAAATTTATAAATCAAGTGTTACATATTAGAAATGATATTGTGTCATTTCAGGAATTTAAAAGAGTTTGCTACTAATAAAACTTAAATTGGAATGTCAAGTAAATTAAATGAAAATCAAACAGAGACATTAGATTATGGAAAATATGAAAGAAAACCAGAATAATCCAACAGCTGTTGTGACACATCTCTGTGGCTGGGTTGTTTGGATGTGTTCTGACTTTGAATATGTGGGTTGAACTGCCTCAACAATAGCTGATTTGAGAATATAATTGACTAGCTAATGGCAATTATTTGGGTTGCAGGGTTGGTCGGCAATCCCAGATGCAAGGAGGACACAACTTTGCCCTTTTAAAAATGGCAAGTAGATTGTAATTACTGCATGGCTAAGTATTTATTAGTCAGTTCCTGACATGTACCATCTCCTTAAATGTGCTTGTATCTAAAATGACACTGTGTGGATTGCTGCATTTTAGGAAGTGACAGTTTTTATTTGTAACACAGAAAATAATTCTTAAAATGAGGTATTACTATGTATATTTTTCATCAGATTTTTTCTAATAGGCCAAATTCTACTCTCAGTTTACACCAACATAAATGCTAGGTAACTCTATTGATATCAAATGGTGTAAATGGGAGCAGAATTTGGCCCTATTAGTATAATTTTTGTTTCTTAATTCAAGCACGAGGAGACCAGAATGAAACAACAGCTTGGAGCTCAGCTTTGGGAAGGGTTCATGAAGAAAGTGGACTTTAAGGAAGTACACCTCTACCCCGATAAAATGCTGTCCTCGGGAGCCAAAAAATCTTACCGTGTTATAGGTGAAACCGCATTATATCAAACTTGCTTTGATCTGCCGGACTGTGCATCCCCACCCCCGGAGCACTGATATTTGAATCCGTGTTGTATCGGGTCATGTTATACCGGGGTAGAGGTGTATTTGAAGGCAGGGGTCTGGCAGATAAGAAGGAGGAGGCTGTTGCAAATGTAAAGGGTGGATAAAGGAAGGGGAAGAACTGAGTGTGGGAGTGGTTAATAGGGATGATCAGAGGAAACCTGAGTGGGAGTAGGAGATGACATGAAGGAAAGCGTGTAGAGGTTTAAAGGTTAGACTATGGTGCATAAAAAAAATAGGAAGCTGATAATAAATGTAAGATTATTTGCAGACTATAAGCCTGATTGCAAACCTCTTCCTTGAGTGAGCAGTTACTCGCACAGGTAGTTCCACTGAAGTCACAATCTGGCTTGGGGGAGTGGTAACAACTGAAAATGAAATAGGTTTTCAGTGTTTTGTGTGGTAAAGGGTTGCTGTCCTGCAGGAAAATTCTCATACTTCAACATATGCTTTTATCTCAAACCAGAACAAAAAGTCAGAATACCAAAACTCTTGGCAGAACAAATAGTTCTGAAAGGTTTTGATTAGGAAATATCAAAATGTTTTGTTCTGAGTCGATTCAGCATTAAACTGTGTACACCTCAGCTGCTGCTGCACCTCATGGGAAGTTGAAGTTCGGGTTCCTCATGCCCCCATTCTCCCCTATAGACTGGGCTTCTCAACCAAATTACATCTCCCATGATGCTGGGTAGTACTTGTGTTCACCTTTTTGTGAACATTCAAATGACCTAGTTTTACTGGTGCACCTACCAGCAGAAATGTAATTTCCTCTTATTATTAGGTATTAGACAAGTCCGAATTTCCAAATTGCTTGCATGAGTATTTGCAGAATTACAATTTTAAATTTCCATGCTGGAAATTCTTCCACATTCATCCAATCAGAGACAAAACTAATCACAATTAATTAAGACAGCTCCAGTTTTCAACAGTGAGTATGCAGTACACTGTTTGCAAACCATAAAGTACAACCCCGCCCCCCCAAAACAAAAAAATAAGTTGAATAAATCTGTGAAATTGCAGTCTGCTTGTGATGTTCAGAGAAGAGAAAAAGAAACTAATTATGCAGATCGGTTTCCTTGTGGGAATTATTCACTTAGTTCTAATAATTATTCAGAACCCCAGAACTCCACCTCCTAGTTTGAGTTTATTTGCTCTCTCTCTCTAGTGAGTCTAATTTGCAACTATCATGCCCTCTTGCATAGTCATTTACAGTTACAAAGTCAGTGAAAAATGCTACCATTCTGATTGAGCCAAGGTTGCATGGATGGAAATGATTACCCAAGAAGCTGGGGAATAGAGAATCTGGCCCTTAGGTTTTATTTTAAGTGCTGATGCATGAATCTTTGGTTTCAGTATAATTTAGATTCATTTAATTAATCTCAAATAATGTTTCTACTGTTTGTGCATAGATACAAAGGCACTGTGGGATAGCATTGTATATAATCCAGCCACCCAAACACTAGCCTGGGAACCAGCCTGTCCTGTGCACGTCACTGTTAACCTGTGCAGGTTAACAAAGTCGAATGACCAATGTGTAGATCTACAAAACTCATCAACTACAGCTCCAGAGAAAGTAAGCTTTATATAGTATCTTTAGGACTGTAAGACTAAGGGTGATATCCTTAATCCAATGCATAACATAAGTAACTAGGATATGGAATAAGATCAGTTGCAAATACTTGTTTTTGTTCTATCCTATCTACACAGGTTCTTATACAGCACTCAGTTTGTTATTGTATAATACCAGCATGAGTTATTCAGAGAACTGAATACACGCTGTTGATAAAATGGTTCTTGGTAGAAATTCTTGTGAACCTAGAATTTTTTGCTAAAAGAACAAGTTTTTTGTTTCCTAAAATAATTGAGACTTGATTTTCATTTACAGTAAAGCCCTTTTACACCACACTGGCAGTGTAATGCCACCTTAGCATTAGCACAATTACATTTGTACCCACTTTAAGGTCCCGTTCCACTCCCAGACTGGTGCAAAGAACCTTAGTGTAAATAAGAATCAGGCTCATTGCTTTTTGTTGGTATTGAAATTGTGGGTGGCTTCATCCTTTCTGAAAAGTTATTTTCAGAACTAAGAGATAATTTATAACTCAGTAGGTGTTGCCAACTCTTGTGCTTTAATCATGAAACTTGTGATCCTGAGTGCTTTTCCTAAAGCCCCAGATTCTGGAGTCATATGGTTAGACGAGAATCTCAGCTTTCATTTTTTTTTTAAAGTAAGGTTCTATCTCTGATGGTTGTGGAGAAAAGCTTGAAAATGTGACACCTAAAGGCTGTAACACCAGAAGGCAAATAAAAAGAACCGCAAATTCTTAATTTTTAAAAGTCTCATAATTGTTGAGCCAATCGTATGATTATTTGGGGACCAATTCATGATTTTTGAATATTTGGGACTGGCAATACTGAAACTGGAAGGATTTGAACTCCTGGCCAGGTGGTTAGTCATTATTCAGCCTTTACAGTTGTCCTTATGTCAAGCTTTTAATAAAACCCTGATCCACAAACGCATGTATGCTTAATGTCACACATGTCAGTGATCCCAGTGGGACTTCTTGTGTGCTTACAGCTAAGTACATGCATAAGTCTTTGCAGAATCAAGGCCTAAGTTTGCTATGCTTGGCAATTGTAAAATTACCCAGCATTCAAACGGACAATGGATTTGCCACCGGAAGATGAATATTAAAATAAAAATGCCTTTGTGAATTTTGTGTTTTCATTTAACTCTTTCCCCATTGTTGCTATTGGGCTAATTTTAATGTTCAAATGCAGGGTTCATTTCCCCCTTTTTTCCTTTCTCTTTTCTTTATAAAGGGATTGGAGCTGAGTTGTGGACATGGTCTGGGTATAGAAGTGCAGCCAATGACATTCTTCACATTGTCCTCAAACTGTCTACAGCATTGAAACCAAACTTAGGTCATGACACTGCAAGCTGTTACTTGGGCACTTCGATTGGTTTCAATAGGATTACTCACATGAGTAAGGATCACTCATTTGAATGAGTCTTTGAAGGATGTAGCCCTTGAAAAATAACTGAGGCCCTGATTCAGAAAAAGCATCCTTTTCTGGAAGGACACTTAAGCACATGCTAAACTTTAAGTATGTGTTGAAGTCCTAATTGAAGTCAGTGGGACTTCAGCACATGCTTGAAGTTCAACAGATGATTGTGTGCTTTCTTGAATGGGAATGGGCTTAAACAAAGGCTCCAATTCAGAAGGGGATTTAAACATGTGCGTAAGTGTTTTGCTGAACAGGGATGGCCTGCTGAATCAAGGCCTGAAACAACAAGAGCTGTGTAATCGGTTTGTTATTGACTTAAAGAAAGCAAGTTATTACCAAATCAATTAGGTTTAGATTTAATGGGTCATATTCTCCTGTTGTTTGCACAAATCTCCCATTGACATCATAGGAAGTCCTGTTTAATTATGAGGGTAGAGTATGACCCATAGTATAAAACATACTATAAAAAAAATAACTACATTTCACTTCAAAATTAATTAATTGTTTGTAATGTGTTTTGAAAATGAGAAGTGCTAACCACATACTAGGTATTACCAGATCAAATCCTGGTACCTTTATTCAGTGAAAACTCCTATTGAAGGTAGTGATTGGTCCATTATAATTATTAAATTACTTTATGTGATTAACTGATTAACACATTTTAAAAAAAGAAAACATCTTCAGTTCCTTTTCTAATACATCAATTGTACAAGTGGTTTGTTCTTTCTGTTGATACTGGTTTGTAAACCTGACTAATTCTGTGCATTCTCTTTTCAAGCAGGTAAAATATTCCCGTGTAGACACTCATCCAAGACTTTGCATGAAGGTAAATTGCTTTTTTTTTTTGTAGATTAACCATTTACACCGTCCCTCCTCATTTTGCAGGTATCAGCTACAAAAGATGCATCACTAATAATCTTTTGGAAGAATACTCTTTACCTTATAACCCCTGAAAAGAAAATAGGATAAGAAATATTAGAATATTATAAATATTTAGAAATATTTAATATCTGATATTAGAAATATTAGACTAGGAGGATGTTGTGTTATGGAAGTCAATAAAAATGTCAGAAATGAAAAATGGCTCATATGGGACCATATTGTGGCATTTTTTTTTTATTTTAATGGGCTTTAAAGCTGATGGCATAACATGGCTAATAGAGATGTGCTTTCACAATATGGCAAATTTGAGAATGAGAAAACGTAGATAAAAAGCAATGTATATTGCTATTCATTTGCTCTGTTTTCCTTGCTGTTAAGGAGAAGGTCTTTAGTACCTATTCCTGCCACCAAAACTGAAATTAAAATTCAGGGCCTGATTCTCCATTGCCTTGTGTAGTCATGGACACCTGGGCAAAGTGGGTGTGCAGCTCTGTGCTTCTGTTTGGGTAGTATTTTACACAGACTTTGCACAGATGTAAATCGCTAGGCAAGGTGGAAGTCAGTGGAAAATCAGGCATACAGAATTCAAGACTCATCTCATTCATGCTGGTGCAAATTGGCAGTAACTCCGTGGGAATCAATGGAGATACACTAATATCACAGTAATGGAAGTGAGGTCAGAATCAGGCCCTCAAAGCCAGTATTCCAAGCATTCAACTGCAGATGAGAGAAACAGCCCTTGAGACACTCAAAATACCAAAACTTCAGACTCGGTGTCTCTCCAACCCTCATAAGAATTTCATCGGTAAAGCTGAACCAAATTACATTAAATTGCATGACTATTTGCCTAGTGTTCACCTGAGTCCACACCCTAGTATGGCTTTGTTGGATTCTATATCCACACAGGAAAAGTTTCCAGACCTTCTAGTGGACCTGGTCTGACTTCTGAGTTTGCAGTGAAATATAAAATGAGGTGTGGTTGGATGTGTTTCCGGTATCATCATGGACATTTACCATATGCAGCTTTAATGATAGTCACATGTTTATGCAGAAGGCTTGAAAATATAGTATCAAGACCATAAAACAGAATAATAAAACTGTCAGCCATTAAAGGAAATATGACTCAAGATAAAAATAAAACAATATTCATTAAGGGGAAGAAATCAGGACAATTACTGTTCCCTAAGAGATAGCAGTGGTTGCTGCACAGCTTTAAACTGACAATGCAAAAAAGCAGAATAGAACATTTTATGCCCTCATGCTGCAAGCACTTAAGCATGTGCTTAACTTTATGCACTTGAGTAATGGTAAATTCTTTGAATATTTGTGCTATGCATCCCTGGAGCAAATCGTGCTTCTGTTATTCAGGCAAAATAGCCAATGAAGTAAGTATTTGGCTCATTATTATTATTTTTAAAATGCTTTTAAGCAACTGATTTTTTTGTCAGTGGGACTGCATAGGAATGTAAAGTTAAACACTTGCATAAATGTTTGCAGAATTAGGCCCTTAGTGAGTATCAGAGCTTGGAGCATAACATGGGAGGTAAGCTGTGAATAATTCCCTTGCTGCTTTCTGGAATTCAGTGACTGGCTTTAGCTGGATCTGTAGCCACAAGTTCAAACTGCAAAATTCTGTTCCTCTAACAGCTTTCTTTATTTTCAGTTTACAACCAAGCAAGGCTCTTGGGTTAGATGCCCATTTGCTCATGGAAATTTCCCAGGTAAATAACTTATTTTATTAAATTAAAATGAGAAATTAATAATTATATTGTATTACATTAACCACTAGACTACAACCTCTCTCATCGAGTAAAGTTGTTATGTCCTATGAATTGCATCAATAATATTTAACAGTGCAGGTTTTCCATTTGTAAACTCCCACCGTAAATCAAGTATTTGTAAAGATAGATGATAACCTGTTAAAATCAAGATAGCTATTGATATAACAGTTGACGGTATTCAAGCTGATAAAAATGGTTTCATTTTAGCACAGCATGGTATCTACTGCCATAGTCTCTCATACGTCATTCATTATGTGAGTGATTACATTTAAAAATAACAGCCTTTCTCCCCAATTTCAGCTTGGAAAATGAGAATTGCTGCCGGGGCAGAACAGACACAAGTCTCCTTCATGTCACAAACCAAAGCACAATTTTCAGTGCTGGTGTGTAACAAGGCACAGCTGTCTTCATGTGACTCTGTTGGAATACGCCACTCAGTCTCAGCGGTTGGTATGCGTTACTTATCAGAAGTTGCTATCAATAAGGCAGCTTCCGCATATTTAATTTGAATTTATTGCCATCCATAGCTCTGTACAAAACCAGCAAAAGCCAGGCACACACACTTCGGAACAATATCCATAATTAAAGCATTTAGTCCTAGTTCTGATCTCACCCTGATGTAAGACAGGAGTAACCCCACTGAAATTACACACCAGCGGAAGTGACTTTTGAGTGCTGGACTTTGCAACTTGAATGTTCTTTAATGTAGTTTTTTGTTGTTGTACTATTTATAAATATGAGCCCTTCATAGGCCCCATTCATTACCACCGGTGCAGGGGTGTTCCAGAGCTATACCTCCCTGTGCCAGCTTGATTTGCTGTGCTGCAGGCGGTTCACACAGGACAGGGACATACAGTGGATCCCACATCTGATCTCCCTTGAGGTTTCTGGTAGGGAGGGCAGCTTTATGCTCTGCTGGGCTTTTCATAGGACCCCTGAGGGAATAGGCTGCCTTGTGGATGCAGCACCACTGTACAGCCTATCCTTGAACTCTCTGGACACTGTTGGCTATGTTTTGGGCTATTTTGTTGGCCAGTCATAGGTCCCCCAGGGAAGGGGAAGTTCTGGTGTCTTGCCCTGTCTGACACCAGTGCAAGCCCTATGTGAATTTGGACATATATCTAGCTAAAGATAATGGATACCATGAGCCTTATTTTGTAGAAGAATTAGCAAGCACCGTGGGCCTGATTCTCACTTACTCTAAGACACCTTTGCAACAGTGTAAAGGAAAGTTAAAATGGACATATATTATGCCCACACCCTAGCTAAGGCCCCTTTCTCTGCCAGTTTGGTGTAAAGATGCCTTAGTGTCACTGAGAGTCATGCACTGCATGTTATACAAGTACAGTGAGAAAGAACTGTGGGAATGTCCTCAAGCCAACAATATTTGTATAGAGCTGGTTGTAACTCAGAATTTCTGTTCTGTGCGAAATTCCAACATTTTGAAAAAAGGTTTTGCTCTGATTTGGAATGAAAATGAGACATTTTGAAATTTCTTGCAGGAAGGAAATTCTGAACAGTTTCAGTTAGAAACAACATTCAGTTGTTCTGAAACAAAACTGAGCAACTGGCTGCCCCTGACTCCCTAGGCGGCCCCCGACTCCTGGGGATTTCCTGGGCTGCCCCTCGCTCCTGGAATGCAGATTCTAGAAGCCATGCGAGCTCCAGCTTGAGCAGAGGACTAGACCTGAGTGTATATCTACACTGCAGCTGGCTCTACCCTGCTAGAGCCAGGGTTCCCAGGACTTCCAAGGTCCCAGCTCCGCAGCAGCTCACCAGAAAACCAGGCAGGTGTTGGCGGCAGTTCATTGAAACCAGAATGTTTCTGCGAAACATTTCGGTTTGAAGAATCGGCATTTTCCAATGGAAAAAACGTTTTGTTGGAAAATTCCTGGCTACCTCTACTTGTTAACGTGTTACACTCAGTAACTGTGGCTGCAAGCCATTGTTTATGGTTATGGAAATAATAGCTTGTGGTTAATTCATCTGCAGACTAGGGGAAAATGCATGCGGTCTTGTGACAGGCACTCCATGTAGTTTGCTCATATTCCCACCAGACTAGAGCACTCAGTGAGTGTTTCTAAACCTGCTCCATATGGAATGTCTAGTTTCACATTAGTATCTGGCTATATTCAAATAGGAAAATATTCTTTTTATCAGTGAATTTTCTGTTATCTAAAGTCCATTATTTTATTATTACATTACTAAGGCACCTATCTTGGTAGCTAAGCATTGATCCCAGATGCATTTGGCCATATATGTATTCATTTCTGCGTTGCTATGGGGAAGCTGGTAGTGATCCCTATATTTACATTTCCATTGTAAAGGATTCTTGCAACCATTTTTGAGAAGCTCTCATCACCTTCCTTTCTAGCAGGCCTTTGTTATTCTGCAGGGAGAATGCCCTTGGCTAGCAAAGTGCCTCTTCCTGTCCCATGGCATTCTGATCAGCTTTTGCTGAGATTAAAAATGGCCATTTCTCCTCTCTCCATTACATTCCTCAGGAAGGTTTTGGCAGCATATCAAAATAATAATTATACACAAACATTCTATGGCTGGCCTCATGTTGCTGCCAGCACAGCATCAGCAGCAGACACTGTCCTGGGAGCTCATGGAGCAGATGTTTTGGCTGGGGAAGAGGAGAGAGCTGGTCTAGTCTGGGCACCCTCTCTGAGGGCACCACATGGGGCAGGAATCAGGCTGGACTTCCCTGGGACCCAGAGGCCCATCTTTGTCCCTCTGGCAACCCACATAGGGCTTGAGCTCCTCCAACTCCTCAGGAGGATGGAGGAGAGAGAAGAAGAGAGTGAGACTAGGTTCCCCCAACCGGGCCCTGAACCAAGTATCTGGGCCCAGTGGCCCATCTCACCTCTGGAGCACCACATGGGATGAAACTCTCCCAACTCCCAAGGGTGAGTGTGCGTGTGTAAAGGGAACTGGCCCAAGTTCCTCCCTTCCCCCCAACCAACCACATAACTCAGCAATCTATTTCCTCCCTTTTGTCCCCAGTCACTGCAATTAGTCCTGTAGCTTGAATGGTAGCAGTGCTGACTGTTCAGTGTTCTTTGAGGATGTGCAAAATGTAATTTTAGGATTTCCTAAAGGATAAGGCAAGGTAAAAACAAATTCTATTTTAAAATTGTGGGTTAAAAGAATATTATTTAGATTGCACTTGTCAAGTCAAGCACTTGAAAGTTGGGAAATACCCGATTGGCAGTTGCGTTTAACTTTAATTTGTCCCCCTTGTGCGTAAGCATTTTATGACACAGTCTGTAATTACATGCTGATGTACTGTTTTTTCGACATGATCCCTGACATGATCCCTGACTCATTCAGTGCCTGGGTGTGGGCAAACATAAAGCTGGCTTTTCCTAATTTTCTGGTGTTTGATTTGCAACCTAAACAGTGTTTTTTTAATGTATTTTTGTTGCTGTTTCTAATATAGCTACATATGTATTTGAGCTAAACAGAATAGCGGTAAAGGGAAAACAGAAGTCTGGGATTCGTAAAGCAGAAGAATAAATAAGCACTACATACAGGAGACCACTTGACTTCAATGGAATTTTTGCCTGAATAAGGACAGCAAGATTCAGACTTACTGGTTTTAATGGCTTCCAGAGTTTAGATGACTGAAAATTCACGGCTAAGAGGAATGATTAAGTAGGATTGGATCCGAGCCAGATATTATTGTGAAACTGGACATATCACACAGAGTGCCAGTCTGTTCAGAAATGTCCATTGTTTCCATAGTCCTGTGGTACAGATTGATCTGTTCTCTTTAGTGACGATACAATGGGAACTCACGTAGATTCCACATGGTTCCCACCCCAAGACCATGAGCAATTTCCACCAGGATCGCATGATGACTTAACACTGAGCCATTGTTCCCATAAACAATTGTTCATAGCCTCAATATTAATGTCTTCACATTAATGTTGGGTTAAGGCCACATTTACCTAACTTATCCCTATCTTCGACAGGAGTTTTGCTGAGGAAGGAAAAGCAGTGTAGGGCCCATCATTCCAGAGAAATAGTCATTTTCTTTTTTGTGCACAAGCCACAAATAACAATATTTTAAGCAGCAGAACAATTTTTTAGGGCAACTTTACCCTCAGGGTAATCCTGTTCTCAGAGCACAGCCTGAGTAGCTGGCTGTGGGATGGGGAGATCTGGAGCACACCCAGCTAGGCCATGGAGTTCAAGTAGAAGCCTTTGATGGCCCCTGCCATAGCCTCCCATCTTTAGCAGCCTCTATGACTGGCATTCTCCCCTTCTGGGCGTGTGGGGGAAATGGAAAGTGGATCATTACCCAGTCTCCCTTCCTGGTCCACCCCCAAATCCACCTTATGCACTTAGACACAGTGCTGTGCTCCATAATGTGCTGGGATATGGGCCCTCTTCAGGGGTTCCCCAAATCCTGCACCTCCTGTGCAGCAGAACCAAACTGGATGCACTGTGCTCAGGGCATTCCGTACCCATGGGGGAGGGAAGTCCTTAAAAGGAAAAGAACCTTCAATAATGAAACCAATCTGCTATAAATTTTAAGGTGGTCAAATACGTAACATTACTGACAAAAAAGCCAAAGAGCTGGAGGGAGTCAATGCATTTTGATTGCCCAACAGCTATGGAGTTAACAGCTTTCCACTTTGTTTTCACCAGGGTGACTCTCATCCCACATCTGTCAATATTTCAGGTGAAATATGTGGCTCACAAGTTTGCATTCAGGTAGGTCTGCTGATCTGTAGATATACTCTGCGCTAAATAAACAATATACTCTGGCATGGAAATAAGAAACTGCAGGCAGTGTTGCAGCTGCCTCCTCCCAGCCAATTCCGGCCATGACCCAGCTGTAGGTTACAAAGAGCATTATGAATAGTTTGAATGTGCTGCTATTGTCCCTTGCTGAGCTTGTATTAATTATTTAAGGTAGAGGACCATTCTTGAGCTCTTATTTTTGTAGATGGCAAACAGTGGAATATTAAGGGCTGTTAAATTAACTCCTCCATCTACATAAACTCTTATGATGGAAAGATTACAGATAGAAGGGCAGAGGGAAGTAACAAATAAATGTATTAACATTTTTTAAAAAACAAGTCTAAGGACTTCAGTACATTCAGGCATCTATATACAATAGTAAACAAGGAGACATACAGGATACAGCAGAAGTGCACCGATACACATTTAAATGACTATTATTGAAACAGAGCTGGGCAAATAATGTACGAAAATGCCAGCATGTATCTGTACAACTGAGTTTTACTAACAGATATGTTAAGAGAAAATGAATTTGAAACTCAAAGGTTGGATTCCACGTGGAAAGCGAGTGTTACATTTGTTTTTTGTGAGTATTTAAACCAGAAACTTAAGAAATATTTTTACTATTATTGTATAGCACCCAAAAGTATGCTAGGCACGCTGTAAAAATAAATAAATCACTTTTTGGAAAAACAAATGTCCTGAATCAGATGGGCCTGGGGTTGGGGGGGTGGAAAGTTCTTCTGGTGCTCTGCCTCTGGCCACTGGCCTGGAAGGCTATTGTGACAAGGGTCATCTAGAAAGTCAGCCAGGGAACCCTTATTTTCCATCAGACAATCATCCCAATAGAAAATCCCCTAGTAGCTATATCTTCTATAACCCTGAAAGTGACTAAGAGTGACACAAGGATAAGCTAAATCATTAAACAGATTTTTAAAAAAAAACATCTGCATTCATTTCAGTAACTTAACATGCCAGTATTTATTTTTCCAAAACAAATGATCATTAACCATATTGTTGAAAGGGAAATAACCATTTTTTCTTTCTTTTAAAAGGGCTGGAGGACAGATGTAGATTATTCTGTTCCACTACAGATCTGTGATATCCAATGCAGTAAGTACTAATAATGTGTCACATGAAAGATTGAAATAGATGAGATGGGTTTGGCAGCAGAATCAGGGTCTCCTGTGACTGACACAACAGTCCCCATCCTTCTAGACTGCAGATTTCAGGGTCAAATCCTGCTCTCTTTACTCAGTAAGTAAGAGGAAGGGTGATGTTGTGACTAAGATACGGCACTGGAACTCAGTAAACCTTCAAGGGTAAATTCCCAGCACTGCCAAAGACTTTCTGTGTGACTCTGGGCAAGTCATTTAATCCCTCTGTGACTCAGTTCCCTATTTGTACAAAGGAGAATAACACTTCCCTACCTCACGGAGGTGTTGCGAGGATAAATTCATTCAGGGTTTGAAAAGTTCTCAGATACAATGATGGGCTCAACTGTGTGTGAGTTTAAGTCCTAGCAATAAGCAGTAGTGAGTTCAGATCAGGGCTCACAGCAGGGATAGCCCTGAGACAGGGATTTTGGATCTAAGGCACAAGGCACAACAGGAGACGCGCTGAACTGAGAACTCAAAATGCAGTCAAGCTGGGAAGAAGGCTCCAATTACACTTTGTCATCTTATTGTTCAGTTGCTGTAATAAAATCATATCTCAGGAAGTGGGTGAGGGTTGAGACCATGCACGGCCTATGGAGTGTTAAAAGCAGATGGGAAAATCACTTGCTCTTAAGACCTTTTGAAAACATAGCTTTAGATATATAATGCCTAGTGCACATTTTGCTTATACCATAAAAGCACTTCACAGTTCACTTTAAGAAGCCTGACTCTAAAAACGTTGAGGCCTGTAATTATTCTGGCAGCAGAGCTCTGAGGGAGTGCTGGCATGGGACTTGGTAATTCATTTTCTTTGAAAAATACAATACCGCATAAAGTCAAACACTTAACCTTAGGTTTTAAGCCAATCTCTATCTATTAGAGATGAAGATGAGATCTCATGTATCATGTAGATTATCCCACAGTTGCCTACTGCAGTGTTCACATACCTTCCTCTGAAGCAACTGACACTGGCTACTTCAGAGGCAAGATACTGGATTTGATGGACCTCACTGTGATCCAGTATGGCAGTTCCTAGTTCCAGCTATTTGTTTGGAAGCCTCAAGAAATGCACTTTGTGGTCTGCAGCAAGTGTTATGTCTTTAGTGAATAGAGTCACTATTTAGAAATTCTTTATTCTCAGATGTGCATTTTCCATAACAACAAATACATTTTCCCCAGCATTATCTTCCCAGAGTCAAGAAGATGATGAAAACGCCGTAAGGATCATGTTGCTGACAGCAATCATTTTAATCCTGGTGACAATGATGGCTCTCCTTGGACATAAAATTTTAACAGGTACATAATCAAGGGAATGTTAATTGGAGAATCAGTCCATATTTTCTTGACAATCTGGAATATAGATTTAAAAATGAATGGACATTAATGGTATATAGTGGAAGGACAGTAAAAATCCTTCCCTAGCATCCACAAGCAACTTTTCCTCATTATCCATGCCCAGAAACCCCACCGGATCATTCACACTGTACCCTGGACTCCTGCCCCAATAAAACCCTCTAGATCTAGATCTGGGCTCTGGTGGACTAAGGGAGAGTAAATTAATGCCAAAGCTCAGGGCCTGCAGTTGACAATGTCCTCTTGCTAATCCCTTTCTTCTTAAACAAGGGGACTGCTAGCTGAAGTCTCCACAGTGGTCATGGGTGCTAGGGTATTGCACAGGGAGGGAGGCAGTCTCTCAAGCAGCTAGCTTAAACAAAACTTGCTCCCAAGTATGTACCAAGAAGTATATGTCTGCAAAACATCAGGACAATTAGAATTCATTTACTCCAAGTCAGATTCTGATATCCTTAATCACCTTGAATAGTGCCTTACTCCAAGAGTTGACCCACTGATTTCAATGGTACTGTTTGTGAAGCAAGATGCTAATCAGCATTTTATTATTATTTATTAGGGTAGTGCCTAGGGATCAACCAAGATTAGGCCCCATTGTGCTAGGCACAGTACAAATATGGTGTAATAGACAATCCCTGCCCTAAAGAATTTATAGTCTGTGCTCGTTTGCTGGGCCCAGAATCGGCGTTCCACTGTATCAACCAGCCTCACTGCCGCCATGATGTCCCAATTGCCACAGCCCATGTTTTCAGGAATGTCTGTGTCCATGTCCTCATCTCAATCGTCCTCGTGCTGGAGTTTCTTAGCCAGGTTCTGCACATATTGCAGGATAATGCGCAAGATGTTTAATTCTCACAACAGCAGCGGTGAGCTGAGCAGGCTCCATGCTTGCCGTGCTATGGCGTCTGCACGGGTAACCCAGGAAAAAAGGTGTGAAATGATTGTCTGCCGTTTCTTTCACAGAAGGAGGGAGGGAGCGAGGGAGGGAGGGGAGACTGATGACATGAACACAAAACCACCTGCTACAATGTTTTTGCCCCATCAGGCATTGGGAGCTTAACCCAGAATTCCAATGAGCAGCAGAGACTGTGGGAACTGTGGGATAGCTACCCACAGTGCACTGCTCCGGGAGTCTATGCTAGCCACGGTATTGAGGACGCACTCCGCCGACTTACTGCGCTTAGTGGGGACATACACAATCGACTGTATAAAATCGGTTTCTAAAGATCGACTTTTATAAAATCAACCTAATTTCTTAGTGTAGTGAGGCAATGTCTACACTTAAAAGCTTACAGCGTCACAACTATACCGATACGGCTGTGCTGCTGTGAGAGTGCTCGTGCAGCCACTCTATGCCGATGGGAGTGAGCTCTCCCGTCGACATAATAAAAACAGCTCAACGAGTGGTGGGAGAGCGTCTCCTGCGGACATAGCACTGTGCACACGAGTGCTTATGCCGGCAAAACTTATGTTGCTCGGGGTGTGTGTGTGTGTTTTTTCGCACTCCTGAGTGACAAAGTTTTGCTGACATAAGTGCCAGTGTAGACATGGCCTAACTAGATAAGAGAGACAAAAGGTGGGAGAAAGGGAAATACCATACACATAGAGTAATCAGTGTGATGGCCTGCAACTGTCCTGGTAGTTCCACAATATTTCTCTCTCTCTCTCACGGGTGGGGGATAGGGTTTAGTTGGAGGGGATTAGCCAAACAGCAAAGGAAGGGAGAGGGGACAGTGAAGGGAAGAGGTGACTGAGGGGGACAGGGCAGGAAAGACAATGAGGAGAGAGAGAGAGAGAGAGAGACAGGGCTGGCTCCAGAGCCCAGCGGGGCAAGCACCCGCCTGGGGCGGCCCTTTCCCGGGGGGGCGGCAGGCTGGGCCGGCGGACCTGCCGCAGTCATGCTTGCGGGAGGTCCACCGGAGCTCCGGGAGCAGCGGACCTGCCGCAGGCATGACTGCGGAGGGGACGCTCGGCCGGCGACTCCAGTGGACCTGCCGCAGGCATGACTGCAGACGGTTCGCTGGTCCTGCGGCTCGGCTGGACCTCCCGCAGGCATGACTGCGGCAGCTCAACCGGAGCCGCCGGACCAGCGAACCGCCCGCAGCTGCGGGAGGTCCAGCCGAGCCGCGCGACCAGCGGACCCTCCGCAGTCATGCCCGCGGGAGGTCCGCTGCTCCCGCGGCTCCGGGTCGCCTCCCGCGCATGACTGCTTGGGGCGGCCAAATTTGTAGAGCCGCCCCTGGAGAGAGAGAAGGGTGTGAGGGGCAGGGGAGGAATGAGGCAGAGATGATGAGACTAGGAGAAAGCAGGACGGGGTTGGAGAAAACAGGGCAGAGAAAGTGCAGTCAAAACTGTAGAAAACACTCTGAGCATGAGTTTAGGTATCAAAATCTGGCCCTCAGCATTCACACTTCATCTCACTTTATTACTGAATAAGAGTAGGATTTGCCCAACATTGCAACTGTGCAGTTTTCATACAGAGGGTGTCTGTTGTAATGATTGGTATAAGTACTGTGGGAGCTATGTAAGGGGTGCAAAACCATACAAAGAAATAAATTACTTTACTTATGGTAGTTACCGCAAACTCCCCCATTAACACTGCGCCTGTCCAGCTAGTAACAGTCAGCGGCAGTGCTATTTTTCATTTGTGACTCATGTTGCTAGTGTGACTATCAAACCCTTTCCCAATCAGATCACTGGGCAAATATTTGTAAATGATTTTTCATTGTTTGCTCTGGCATGGGATTGAGAAAAAAAGATCATCTTTATAGTTTTAAGCCAGATACGTCACATGTGTCTTTACAATGAAATTATCACGTACAGCTGTAAAAGCGTCGTCCAGCATTGGTCCTCTCAAAATGGTTTAACGTTATTTCCAATATATTTTGCTGCCAGAAATTCAGCATCTAATGATTAAAAAACCCTTATATCAGAGGTAAAATTAGTTCATGCTCATGAAGGTTAATCTACTTCCAAATTCAAGGCAAGGTTTCCAACTGGCATATTTAATACATTATATTTTTTTAATCAGTCATTGAAATTTGTATTCAGCATGACTTTCCCTCTGAAGCAAAAGAGCTTAAGGAACTGGGCAGTCAGACCCTCATTTTTAAAAGCATTGGCTAAGACACAAGACTTCTCTAATTTATACCTTCTTTTCCATTTGGTCGCTGTTTGCTCCTCCCGCCCTGTAATTTAAGGGATATGAATATTTCCAATCAGCTACTGCTAAAATAAATGTATGAATTAAAGTGAAAATAAAATGGCATCTTACATTATGATTTATTTCTCAGTTTTTCACAGAAAGAAACATGAAGGCAGAAGTCCAGCACAGATCATAAGGCAGAGGTAGTCAACAATTCTCTTCAATGTACAGCATGTCAGTTTTTTAATGTTCGTGAGAGATGAGGGATTGACAGCCCCGAAGAAGCCTTGGTAAAACCCTCTGTCCACAGAGCAGAGGCAATGGCTTTGTAATATCTGTACTGGAATTAGTATTGTAGATCCCATTACGGCTGGAAGTGGTCCTGATTTTCTCTGTCATTGACAAAACTCTTGCCCCTGCTGGAAGCATGCGTTTCTTTTTGGGTTCCTGCCTGCACCGCATGGTGTCAGAACTGACTGGGTACCATTGCTGGGAAAGGAGAGAATAAATGAATACAGGAAGAGAGAGAGGGAAAGGTAGACGTCTCCATAATAAGAGTAGAAGGAAGCTCTGGAGCAGCCCCCAGAAGAGGCGAGATGAACAGAGAGAGAGGGCACCTCAAGCTGTCAAACTGAAAAGGCCCAACCCAAAGAGGGAGGCAAAGGAGGGCAGGGGGAGAGAGGGAAACAGCCAGGGAAGGGAAAACATATACTTTAACCTTGATGTGGAGGGATCACTGCTCAGCTGACAGGGTGCTCCCATCTTCATACCATGCCAGTCGCTGCCTTTCCACAAGGAAAGCAATGCCACTTAGTATGAAGTGTAATAATTTCTTTATTTTGGACACCTGTGCACTGCTTGGACTCAAGCAGTCAAGTCCTGAGTTGCTGAGAAGGGCTTAGAACTGTATAAATCCTAATGCTATACTGTTGCAATAGACTCTGTTCCAAATGAGGGGGAAATGCCAATCTCCTGTCCTGTTTAGTTTCTCCACTAGAGTGAAGAGTACCTCTTCCTTGCATTGATGATGGTGGCTGGTGAATTTAGCAGAACCCTTTCAAGATCCTCAACGTCCTTCTCAATATCAGGTTGACTTTACAGGTTACTTGCAAACCCTTGTACACACGAGTAGTCCGCTCTCATGCAAATAGACTTTGGTAGGACTATTCACAAGTATAAAAGGCTTTACAAGCTCAGAGTGTACCATTTTAACTTCTTCAAATGAAGGAGCATCACATAGTCTGTTTGCCTGTATCTCAAGAACAGAAAAGGTTGATTAGATCATGTGGGTAGAGAATCTGGCCCACATTTTCCTGTGAAATGAATGGTTTATTGAAGATGCCAGAAGTGGGCAGGTTTCGCACCCCAGTTGCCGTATTATGGGTACTTCAAGATTTACACATTTCTAATCTTCCTTTTAAAACCATAAATCTGAATTACTAAGAGTTATGGAATGGAAGAGATTTTATATAAAAGTTGATAAATGTACTTACCTCTAGTGAACTGAACCATAGCTTTCTTTATTTTCTGAAGCCTTTCTGATAACTTTAGAGCACTGTGGCAAATCTTGCCATAGACAGACTTGTATTCCTGAAATTCTTCTCAGGTCTATCTGATAACTGCATTCAGTATTTTATGTATTGTATTTCTTTGAGTCAAAGGCATTTTTCCTTTTGTTTTATTTTCTGGAAAAAAATGGAAACATCTTCACAGCTTTGTTAAATAATTAAAATGACAATGTACATTTCCTCTCTAAGGAACTAGATCCTCATCCCATTAAGTTAATGGGAAAACCTCCATTTGACTTCACAGAGAAGCAGATCAGGCTTCTGGTTTCTTGGTTGTTTAAAACTCTTACATGAAATATAGTTCTTAAGAAAAGTACTTTGTCAACATAATGAACTGAAGTGTTTTTGTCTTGTATTATAATGCCAATATTTATACTTGCAACTGAAAATAATACCACACACTATATAAAATGTTTAGTGTTTGTCGTTTATTTCTTTTAAAACTCTCCAAACGGCTGTCAAAAATTCTTAATTCCTTTTGTGTAATAAGGAAGTGACGTTAACTGAGACATCAACAATGGTGATGCCTGAAACCCATGTGGGATTGATTATAGGAGGTTGGGAGCAGGGGAGGGAAGAAGGGAGTGGAACAAGAGGTTGATCAATAAAATATATTTTCCATCTGCATGCCTTTTTGCTTTAGGATCCTCGAGGGGCAATTTAAAAAAAAATAAAAGAAAGCAAGCAGTGTGTCAATTGAAGACATGTTTGCAGAGCTGAAACATATGGTTCGTTAGGAGCCTGAGGGAGGAAAAATAATGCTTGGCTGCTTTGATGTTAAAGCCTATTACACTGAATGTGCATTTTACTGGGATGGCGGTGGGCTGGGGAAGGCCTGCCTTACGCAGGACTGGAGGCTAAGGAGCAGGGGGTCACAGATCACCTCTCTAAACCCTTCAGTTATCTGAAAGGGTGGAGCTTTACACTATGAAATGGATTTGTAATTGTAATTTACATATCTCTTTTTCCCTATAACCATATACGCACTTCTATCACAATCAATGCAGAACAGTGGAGATAGTACCCTCTTGATATTTTACAGTTCTTTGCTCATATTGGACCAAATCCTGGCTCCTCCCACTTCTCAGTGGTGTGTCACAATCTGGGGATATGAGTTAGTATTCTCTTCATCTGTCCCCAGCAGAGAACCCCTACCCAAAGCCAAAACCTGTTCACTAGGACAGAAGGACTGAGTCCATTATGCTTTGTTGCAATAAAATCTTAGGGTCAGATTGGAGGCTATCTTCTTTCATCTTTGCTCAAATTGAAATTGCATAGGGGTTTCTCAATATGAGTAAATGTGGTAGAATTTTGCCCCTTTGCTCTCAGTTATGCTTGTGCAAAACGGCACTGAACTGAATGGAATTAAGCTGGATTTACATGCGTGTAACTACTGAACATGTAGCCGCCAGTTACTAGTTTCTGAGATTGAGAGTTGATGGCTATGCCTCTAGTTAAGGCTGCCCGACACTTCTCAATTTAAGATCCTGTTTTCAGTTGCCTATAACTTTTTCAAACCATTGTTTCCATGAGGCTGTGCTGGGTTTGTCCCATACATGCCCTGACGAGGTGTGAACTGCCTCTCTGTTCTTGGAGAGTTATTGCCTGGGTTTGCTTTAAGCCATGAGGATACATTTTCAGCCTCATAACTATATACATAAAATTATAACCTATAACCTTACTATAACATTACTGTAACAATTACTATAACAACCATGCTCAGTGCATTATGAGCCTTCCGAAGACACCCAACATGACAAACTTTGCATTGGATACCACACAATCATGTTATAAAGATGAACATGGGGGTGTAGGGTGTTCCCCCGAAGTACAGAGCGTCACACCTACTACTGCTACCAATTACGGCTGGCTTAAGAGACTTAAACAAATGACACTACACAGCTTCTTACTGGCTAATACTGGCTTAAGCAAAGTAAGAACTGGCTCAAAACTACACCCTTTTCTGGAACTAATTTAAATGGATAATCTTGTCCTGTCTCCTTCACCCCCACAACAGCCTTTCTCAACCATCTTTGAAGATCTGCCAGTGAAATTTAGCAGTCTGTCTGCTAAGCCCCATTATTGCTTCTTTGAACTTTGATGTCACTTTGGGGTTTCCCTAGTGAGTTGGGCCCCACAGTACCAATTGTGGTGATGTGCCTAAAGCATATGAGATTTTTGTCTTTGTGAGATTAGCAGCTTCAGTGAGAAAGGAAAGACTTCTTGCAGTCTGGGGACTTCCAGAGGCACATCATGCTGCTGAGGGTTCATCTCAAGGGCCAGCCCAAAAGAAATCCTGGAATTAGGAAAAATCTACAGTAGTTGATTCCACTACTTCTGGGGAAGAGCTTTCAGCTTTTCTTTTTCTGCACATACACCTCTACCCCGATATAATGCTGTCCTCGGGAGCCAAAAAATCTTACTGTGTTATAGGTGAAACCGCGTTATATCGAATTTGTGTTATATCGGGGTTGAGGTGTATCTCTCCTGAAGAATAGCTGTGGCTCCCATTCCACAAAGACTTTGCTTCCACCACTGCATGACAGGGAGGTTAGCCTAAAGAGATGTGACTATTCAGGTTGCATTTAACTGAAGTATGAATTCTAGGCACATTTGAAAAACCACACTAGGTGCCGGTCTGCTTCTTTCAATACCTAAATACCTTTGAAAATCTGACCCTAGACGATTTGCCTAACATCATGCATAAAGTCTGAGGCAAAGCAGGGACCTGAATCTGTGTTGCCCAATAGTCGTTCCCAACCATTAGACCACCCTTCCTTGTCTACTCTGAAAGTAGTGGTCCTGGAGGGGAAGGACAAGGGTCTAGTCCTTTCTCTTTTCAGTAGCCTGGGGATGGGCCCCTTGTCTGCTTTGGGAATGCTATGAACGAGGTGGGAATGAATGTCTCTCCTTTTCTCTCTGTCGCCTATTCACACCAGCACACAGTCAAATGCTTCCCTTTTCTTTTGTCTTTATTTCTTTGGTTCATTTGAGTTCACTTAGACCCTCTTTTCTGTATCCCGAGACCTGAAGTGCCTGAGGAGGCTGCATTTTCAATTAGGACCAGCTGGAGCTAAGGAATCCTGTGGAGAGGCAAGCGCTTCCAAGATGCTTAGATAATATGTTCCAGTTGCTATAAAAATCTGATCAGGGAACTAGAACTGAGACAGGGCCAATTCGGAGAAGATTAGTTTAGAAGTCCATATTATATGTGCTCTCAAGCCATGGGAAACTATGAAGCTCTTGGCCATTTCATTATTTTCCTTGGTTAGTAAATGTTTGGCATTTTACTTTGCGAGTAGCCTGTTATCAGCTGATCTTGGATGCTTGGTAGAGACATGGGGCTTGTCTACATGGCCCTGCAGTGTGCACTACAGGAGTGTGAGCTGCAATGCTGAACTATAACTGCCCCGTGTAGACCCTGATAGAACAAACTGTAAATGGGACTATGTTAATGCAAACTAGGTACCTTTTAGTTTGTGCTAGCAGGGTCTACATGGGGCAGTTACAGTTCTACACTCAACGTGCACTGCAGTTCACACGCCCCCGTAGTCCGCACTGTGGGGCCATGTAGACAAGCTCATAATGCCTGTTGGGAAATGATTGCCCCAGAAGAGCTGCTGTCATGCTGCTACCAGAGTGAGGAAAGGGTGACCAGATATTAGAGCAGTGGTTCCCAAACTTTAACAACCTGTGAACCCCCTCCTAAAAATGAATATTTCCAGGGATTTTCTCCTTTACCTGCGTATAAATTATAAAAGCAGTGATCTTGGAAATATAAACTTTGTTTTTATGACATGCTTATTACAAACTTTATTATTAATTATTATTTATCATTACAGTATTTTTATTACATTATGAAAATGGCAACACTCTTCCAAGATCTCACTTTTGTAGCTTGTATCACTTTGAATAAGCCTGTTATAAGACAAGGCACCTATGTTACATCAAGGAGTATCAGATGTAAAACAGCATGAAGGTATTTAAGAAGCCAACTCAAAGAGTTCCTCCTGCACAAGCATTCAAGTCTTGAGCAGTCCAGGCAAACAACGCACGTTACAACAAAGCTTAGCTGCCTATTTAATTTTTAAAAACAGCAAACTATATCCACCTCCCTTTCCATTTCTTATAAGGAGTCTTGAAGTTTAAATCTCCTCAGTGTGATAGATTATGTCTGCTTTGATCTGCTTAGCTCTTGGAAGTCCACGGGCTGCTGGCCCCGTGCTGCCCAGGGTCCCTAGGGACAGCTCTGTCCGCCATTAGGGAATTTTTTTCCGAGAACCCCCTGTAACATTTAGTGAACCCCCAAGGGTTCACAAACCCCAATTTGGGAACCACTGTATTAGAGTGACCCTAAAGCACCAGCCATGCTCAGCAGCGGTTGGTGCCCACTGCAGGGAAGATATAGTAACTGCAGTAAGGGAAGGTAAACCACTTGCAGGAGTTAAGTTTTGGTTAAACTGAATCTGCGTCTACATTTCTGCATGCTTAACATAAAAGAACTCTTCTCAATTGATGGATGGGATCTTCAAGAGTATATGGGAAGTGGCCCTGCTTGTCCTTCACAAAACCCACCCCTACTCTTCTGTTACCTCCCTGCTCAGAAAGGCAAATGATGAGCTGATGGGTCTGTGGCAGTTCCCATTGTTGGTGCTGTCCTTTCCTGGAGACAGAGTTCTGTCTTGTAGACATTGACCAATCAGCTGCAGCTTGAGATCAACAGCCCATGTACCTGCTAGAGAGAATATTCCACTATCCCCTAAATTATGTTATAAAGAAGGCTATACCACATTAGGCTCAGGAAAAGAATATATCTATTCAGCAATTCATTAGTAGTAATTGATAGTTCACAGTAATTGGAATTAAATGTGTTTTTATGCTAATTTACTTGACAATGTGTGGCGGTACCACAAATTATTTCTTGAAAGGACAAATTCCTAGTAATTATAATGCCATGTATTCCCTTGGCTATGCAACATAAGGATAAGTTTTAGCCAGGTTATGCTACTGCCTTTATAGGTGTGCAAGATGGAGAGAGGACTCAAGGATCGTGGTAAAGGTCAGACACATGCTAGAATCTAGATAAGGCTTTATAAGCCTATGGGCTCTCTCCTGTCTTCCCAGGAAGCACTAGCCATCTGAAAGGGGTTGGGTCATAGCCTACATGCCCCCTCCCACCATTGTCCACAGGGGGTTGCCAGGTACAGAGGGCAGGATTCCACTGGTACCTCCCTACTGCCAACAGAGCTCTTCCACACCCCATACCTCCCCACACAAGGTTGTCTCCCATGGCACAATCTAGCCCTTTATTTGTATCAATGCATTGTACCTATTTTTATAACATTTTACCAAAATTGTTATTTTCTTGGACTCCATGTCCCCTTCCTGTCCACACCATACTGCACCTGTAATTATTCTTGTCTCCCTATGTATTCCTGAATAATACAAGTGACATTAAATAAAGCTAAGGGCTGGAATATGTCACTGAATTCAATCAGCCATTCATTCCACAGTGTGCTCCAAAGGGAAGTGTTCACTAACATTAATTCTTTATTATGTCACTCGATAATTATTTCCTTAAATTATGCAAAGTACTGTTTGCTTTGGATGAATCATTCCCCTTTACCTTCTCAAATGAAGTTTCTATCAGGTGTTTCCTGACAGCTGCGGGAGCTTAACATTTATTTGATTAAACATGAAACATTTAATACTGCAACCAAACCCAGCTAGAGCTGTGGGAGATGTTTGGAAAGTAGCCAACAAAAAACCACACTGAATCTGGGTTCGAGGTTTGCTGCATTTCAGGTGCCTGAGAGGAGGAATTTCACCCTGTGGTGAAATTTGCTTCCCCATTCAAAGATTTTCCCCACAGCTGCCGAGCCAGCTTCTCTGGCCAAGACCTGACACTCCTCATTTATTTATTCCATCTTCTGGACTGTCCTATAGCCCACCACCTCCCCACTGCCTGCTGAGTCTTCATGAGGCACTGACAGGCCACTCAGACATCCCTCTTAGTTCGCTATTGTCCTGTATAATCTTAAGACTCTTGTGGGGGATCTCATAAGCAGCCTGACCCACCCTCCCCTTGACAGGATGTTGGGAGAGGAGGAGTCAGGGAAACCCTCTCTCCCCTGCTGTAAAAGGAGGGCAGACTAGATGATCACAATGGTCACTTCTGGCCTTGGAAGCTATGAACTGAACTGAGCTGGAAGCTATGAACTGGGGGTTGGTAGTATATTGTAAGGTCTTGAGTGGTGGAGTTTTTCTAGAAGCTTCTATGCTAGAAAGTGAAGTCCCATTATTGGTAGCATGCAGTTAGTTCCCAAGCTATAGTATTAGGCGATAGCTGCATCCTGAGGCATAGACCCAAACACAGTGAGAGAAGGAGGGATTTCCTCTCCTCTGACCTACTAGGTGCTTCCTAACAACACTTTCTTGTAGGGGAAAAAGTGACCTGGTCTAATGCTCCTTCCCCAAGTGTAGATTAGAGAGCAGCCCCCCACAGCACTGCAAGGGCCCACCAGTGAGTAGGAGAGGGAAGGAGGTCTTCAATTTCCTGGCAAATGTAAACAAGGAGTCTTAGGATTTGATGAGGAGTGGCCAGTGGTAATGTGAATTCCCTTGGGAGACTGGAAAGCCTTGCATAATGGCTCAAAGTCAGTCTGAAGCGAGTGGACTGTGGCCAATCCCCTGCAAATGGATCTGCAGGGTTCAGTTCATGAGCACCATTCTGAACTGAAAAGCCTGTGGTTTGCATGGCACCAGCATGCACAGAGGAAAGAAGTCCCGCTCTCAGCCAGAAGCTGAGCAGTTGACTGTGTGAATAGTATCTACAGGTGAGTGAATGACAAATCAGGTGAGGAGAGGAAGATTCTTACCACATGCTGTGTGTCATTAAAATCAAGTCATGGAGTAATCTGGGACATGCTCCTGAGAAAACCCTAGGTGTTCCAGGAGCATGTTTCTAAATAATTCTGCTCTGTGTGGGAGAAGGCCGGGTGGTGGTATAAATGAATGGCCTTATCGTCTTGTTGCAACATGCACCTCATGAAATAACCATGCATTCATGCAACAGCAATTAATATAAGCATTTCTAGGGAGAAGGCCAAGGTGGGGCACTTCACTTGGGTTCCTCTTACTCCCAGATGAGAGTTTGATAAATGGAACTAGCTGCTGATTAACTAAAGCTAGCAGGTATTCACGTTAGATGCATTGCCCATAATTAATTAATGTCTTCACAAAAAGCAGAGGTATTTTTTTCTTTAATAGCTGTGGGCCCTGATGCTACTCTTACACCAGTGCAGGTTTTCTGATGTCAGTGGAGTTACTCCAGCTTTATATTCTAGAGAGGAAATAACCTCATGGTAGTGCATCTTTCCAAGGACCTGGATTTATGACTTGACTAATAGGGGATTTTTTTAAATCTCTAGTGTTACTGTGTGCTTCAATTATTAGCCTGTTTAATTTGTAATTAACTTTTAACATAGTTTACTTATGAACCTATGGTTTGTTTTTAATGCAGCGATAGGGAACACAGACTTCAAGGGAAATCCATCCACTTCAGAAAGAGGAGATTGAGATAGCGCATGCAAATTTACTAGCCATCTTGCTATGAAATCACTCTTCTACCTAGTTTCAAGTGGAGATTAAAGAATGTAAACTAAAACAAGGGATAAGAGAGAAAGTAAGGAAAGAGGAGGAAGGTGTAGCCTATGCTTAATTTGGTGCATTTAGTCTCTAGCTGATATAAAGGAGGTGTTACTTATCAGCTCTGTGTTCTTGGGGAACCAGGGCACAGTGGCCAGCCTGTTTGACTCACGGAAGACCTTCCCCTCCCCCAGCCTTTGCTTGAACCAAAACTGATCAGAAGAAAGACTTACAAAAAGCAATGAAAAGGCAGTGGGAGACACACCTAAACCGCTAGGATAAGGGTGACAGGATTAAGGAAACTCCTCTAGCCTCATTTGCATCAAAGATGGGACAGGGAGGTATCTCCATTAGCATACAGAATGGAGATCAGAGGTTCCAAGGCAAGAACTGCACTGAACTCTGGGACTAGAAAAGCAGGGAAGCACTGCATCATGGGGGGATCTCTGCTCTAGATGTTAATGAACCCACACCTGCACACACCCAGCTCAGTAGTTAGCTGACCAATTCTAGCAATAAATCCTTTATTGGTATCTAAAATAGTGAAGCTGCCTAATTGCATTGTGAGCTCCCTCAAAAGAACACCACCCATAGCCAGGAATGATCAGTTCCTATTGCCTAGCCTGAACAAAACAACTTTGGTATTCTCCCTTGAGCCATCAGTTTATCCAAAAACAAATCCAGTGTTCTCCCTTGAACCGTTGTTGTTTCCCTACAAAAACCCCTACCCATGCTCAAGTAAGTGTTCTGATGCCTGGATCCAAAATCTGCATCAATTCCATTGGGACTTCGTCTTCTCCTGACTGATCGTGCTGGGGGCTCTGCCTGTCTCCAGCACTCTGGACCCTAAGCTACTACCACCACCTGGGACCCCCCATAGATTCAAGCTTCACAGAGCACCCAAAAATCCTGTGGGGTTTGCTCATCAAGTGAGTTACTATCATAATAATTGTAACATGAAAGGGGGGATAGGGACATGCTGAACCTGGGACATATGAGGGTGGCAGATTGAAAGTGCTGCTCGACCCAGCCTGCTCAGGAGTACTCTATTCTGGTGTGGTGCCCATGGCATATGAGGGTGACAGCTGGGAGGTGCTGCTCGACCCAGCCTGCTGAATCCAAGGGCCTATGAGGGTGACAGTTTGGAAATCCTGCTCGACCCAGCCTACTGAGTTCAGGGACATATATATATAAGGGGTCAGCGTGGGAGTGCTGATTAACCAGGTCCTCTCAGACGGGCTCTGTTAATGTGTGTGTTTGTCTGATTCTGGGGCTGGAGGAACTCAGCCCTGGGGAACCTAGGTCCTGCAGGATAGCTCCACTGGGAGGGAACTTGCAGAAGGGAGAAGTAGAGAATGCAAGTGACACAAGCAGTACATTGATAGAATATAATCCCAAGAGTAACCCCAATAAATGAGCATACCCCAAAGTAATGGGCAAATCTGGTAACAGAGGAGTCTAGATTTTTAAAATTATCTTTATAACTTAGGTTTTCATATGAGGTCGTGTGCAGGATATAGATAGCTGCTTGAAGGCCGTTCTCTGCTAAGGACCAAAGAATGGTGGTATGGTCTGAGGAGCCAGATATGTGTGAATTTCAATCCTGGCTCTGAGAGTCACTTGACTTTACTGCCTCAGTTTCTTCATCTGTAAAATGGGGCTTGTATGAGTTACTGTTAGGGCTAGTCTACATTGGCAATGCTAAGCGCTGCGGTGACAGTGCTTTCACGTGCCTTATGTTGTCGTGGCGCCACACTGGGAGATTGTATGAGCTACTATTAGGGCTAGTCTACATTGGCAACACTAAAGAGCTGCTGCGGCAGTGCTTTAATGTGTCTTGTGAACTCTAAAAACATCACCTGCACGAGAGGCGTAGCTACCAGCTCTGGGAGCATGACTCCCAGCGCTGGTGCACTGTCTACACTGGCACTTTACAGCGCCGAAACTTGCTGTGCTTGGGGGTGGGGGTTCACCCCCCCGAGCAAGAAAGTTGCAGCGCTGTAAATTGCCAGTGTAGACAAGCCCTCAGTAAAGCTGCTCCCTACACGTGGAATTATATCCTCCCCACTCTATGGCAAGCATCTTCACTCCACTCAAAATCCACCTTGTTTAATACTTCAGTTCTGTGCTGTCTATTCTTCCCCTTTTCTCCTGTCTCACTCTGTATGGACACTATGAGGAATTATTACATTGGATTGCTATTTATTACTGTTTATTCTATCTCTTGTCCCTTTCCCTCACTTCTTTTGTCTGAGAGTTTTCAAGATTTACATTGTATACACTTTGGGGTGGGAACTGGCTGTTAAGGAACTCTCTGTAGAGCACCAAAGTCATGGCAATAAACATTTATTAAATAGCTATTGCATTAGTTTCTTAGAACTCATCAAATTTTAGTTTTAGCCACTTCCCCCACCCTCTGTATTCCATTTTTCTGAAACCTGGACAATATAATATGACACTGTGTATCTAAGGGGCATGTTGAAATCAATATTTGCCTTTAATGTAGACTTCATTTCATCCAAAGTCATCTTGCAGGACTCTTTTGTAATCAGAGAGGAATATGAAAATGTAAACCAAGTTGCAGAACCCGCTACCAGCACAACTTTGTTTCATTTTTAGAGCTGGGAGGAAAATGGTTTCCAGCGCCATGAAAATTTTTGAGATTTAAAAAAATATTCCCATTCCTCATTGAGATGAAACTGAGACCTTTCAATTAAAAAAAAAAAACCAGAGGATGCCATCCATCCCATAGTCTGTTGGTTATGGCACTCACCTGGAATGTAGGAGACCCACCTCAAGTCCCTACTCCAGAACAGGTTGAACATGGATTTAACACATCCCAACTGAGTGCCCTAATCACCTGATTCTTGGGTAGGGCATGTGTCTATCTCATTTTGACCAGAAATTCCATCTTGGACCTGGACCATTTGCCAATGAAAGTTTTGTTGAAACTGCCATGTTCTTGTGAAAAGTTTCTAATGAGAAACCATTTTGTTGAAAAATTCCTGATCAGTTGTATTTTCTTTCCCTTAATTCTGCACTTTCAAAATTTTCTGGAATCCTAAAAGTTGTTTCAGTTCTTTATATATATATATATATGTAACTTATTTTATATTTTTGCTTTTCAACACAAACATCACAATCCAAAAACTCCCCATAAAGTTGTAATTACCATCTGTAACTGTGTTAGCTTCAGGCTAAGTTCACAGACTGCTTTAAAATCTATGACTCACAAATTGTCTTTTATATTAATTGTAGCTTAGACTGAGATTTTGTTTTTAGCTATGGAAAGTCTTGAAATCCAAGTCAAATAGTAAAACGTATAAGGAGGATGCTTGGTATGGTCTGTTAGCTTTCAAACTCTTTTCCAAAATAGTTTATTTGGGGCAAGAGAGTTGTGTCAAATACTTTCTATGTAATTCATATTAGCAATGTCTTTGTCATGTTCCCTGCTATGGCTGAGCTACTAAAGGATAATAGCATATTACTGCTAACAACTAATGGAGTTACTTCCTTAGCTCAAGTGGCAGGGGTCTGTGTCATGGAGCTGAAGGTCCTGAGGGTAAAAACATTGCTGCTAACCTATATAGGTGTTTGTTATGCATACAGTTTCAAAGTTGATTGACCCTTGCACTGGCATCACGTTTTGACTTGTATTCTACTTCATTTCAGGGGCGTAGCCACAGGTGGGCCTGGGTGGGCCATAGTCCATCCACTTAGCATCCAGGCCCACCCAAATCTGAGCAGGGGTACAGAGCAGCCACACACAATGAAGAGGTGAAGGACAGCGCCGAAGAGACATATTAATGCCCCAGCTGTTCTGCTATCACCCCCCTGACACCTTCAGCCTGGCTGTACCATCGGGCTGCTAACACATGTGGGGGAAGGAGAAGGATTGGAAAGGAGGTGATGGGAACCACCATCTTATGCACAGAGCGCAGGTCCTGGAATCTCCCCCTTGCAGAACACAGTGTGGGCTGTTTGTGCTGGGAAATCAAACCTGTGAGGAGTGGCTGCCATGTCTCCCCCCTGCCGCTGGAGGGGGAATGGTTGGGCCCCAATCAGCAGCTGCTCTGATGGGAGGGGGGTCGTGGGTATATGCGGGTGCTGTGCTGGGTCCCTGCTGGGTTCAACAACATGCAGCACCATGTCTGCGAGTGTGGGGGCGAGGAGGAGGTGCCATGGCACCCTCCAGGAGAGGTGGCTGAGCCTGGTGGAGAAGGAGCTGCTGGCAGCGATTGCCTTAGGTGAGGCTTGGGCGTACCCAGCTCGGCAGGTGAAGCCCCGTGTCTGGGGGCACCAGGGCTAGGAAAGGGATGTGGCATTGGGGGAGAGGCTGAGGTAGCACAGTCTGTCCTTGCTGGTCCAGCTGAAAGCCGGGGCCCACCCGCATCCCTACTCCTAGCTACGCCACGGCTTCATTGCCGAAGATGATGGCTTATATAAAGTAAAACCACTAATAATGTAATGACAAAAGCACAACCAATTTCCAGTTCTCTTTAAGAAAACAATAGAAACCTGCTATGCCTTCATTTGCTGTGAAGTAGAATACAGTCTGGATGATTGGTTCAAAGTTAAGAAAAGCCATGTAACAAGTATGACTGTCAGACCAATAAAGGTAACAATGCTTCCTCTAAAAGGCACTGTAAATTAACCAATCCCCCATCAGAAAGTGCTTCCCATAATATATGAATCATAAAAGCAGGCCAGCCAATTCCGGGAACACCTGCCAGCTTAAAACAGAACCACAAGGCAACGTAGTGTGACTAAAAGAAAAGCACAAACAATACAACAAATGTCATTGATGTCAGTCATTTTCTAGGTGGGCGTGTGAGGAAGTGTGACTTCCTCTTCCAAGCATGTCGTGGGTTGTCTGGGACACATGAGAATGATTCTGAGAAAGCCCCTTGGAGTCTCTGCAGATAATATTGAACAAATTGCAGTATAATTCCACGCTTGCTGAGGGAGTTTTCATTATTCTTGGGTGTAAGAGGTTAAAACAGCACATCTGAATGTTTTCAACCAATTTGTCATAGTTATGAAAGAACTCTATAGTATTAGATGTTGTATTAAATGTCACATTGCTGTCACGTTGCTGCTCATGGTCATTAGTATACTGCTTCCAGCCCCTTAAATAATTACTTTACATTGTAAAAACACAGTTACACCATTTCCTCCCATGGATACAGCCACAGACGGGCCCCATGGGGTACTGCAAACTGCAAGATTTACTTTGCAGAATTTCCGTCATGTTACCTGCAGCGGACGTAAAGCAAACCCAACTCCATGGATCCCTGGTATTTCTGGGGAAACAGGCCTCAAGTTTATCCTAGTCTAGTCTCTATTTGCTGGGGTCTGCTCCCTCCAGCAGCCTGCCTTCTGCCGGAGCCATGCAACAATTGGCAGACTTCCCCCAGGGCTGTGCAATAGCAGCCCTACTGGGGAACAAGCCCATCATTGCTGCCTACTTGGATTTCCAAATGGATATCCATGAGTTCAGCAAGAGTACGGGGAGAAACTGACCCTACTTGCTACCCCCAAAGTGCCATAACACTCTGCTGTCACAGAGCTCCAGAGAAGCTTCCATGGGAGTGCCGGAGAGCTGGGATCAGGCCACAGAGCTAGCAGTGACCCTGCACCCTACATTAGATGGCTTTTCATATCTACTGCATGTGAGGGTGGCAGGGATGAACTGGCTCTTTTTGTTTTTAATGAGACATGGTAATAAATACAAGGAGAAAAAGAGAGACCACTATCATGATCTTAAAAACATAGCATGCAAAGCCACAGTAGGACTTTCACTGTGCTGTAGCAGGGTCCACATGGCCAGATACTATGCGGCAAACTGGTGCGCTGTAGATTCAGAAGCATGATTAGCACAAGCAAAGCAAAGGTGATAAGAAATGTAACTTCCTCTTTCCAGCGAACATTTCAGCTTTCACATATTCACTGAACAGATTTTATAATCCTAGGGATTAAAAGAGTATTCACTAATTGAGTCAACTACTTTATTGTCTGATATCTTTTGCAAAAAATAATTGCCAGTAGGGTCTACAGGACTTGTTAAACATGTCCTACATTTTCTAAAAGTCAAGTTTTTGACAAAATTCCAAATTTAGATGAAAAACGTTGGTGAAGTTGTTGACATTTTTTCTGTGTTTTGAACCACTATAAAGCTAATCAAAATAGCATACATATGTCATCAAAATTAAATTTTTGGAGGAAAATATGCAAAAATGCTTTTTCCCCAGTTAAATTTTCCTTTGTTTGCGTGCATTTTTTGACTAGCTCTAGTAGTGATGTTTCTGTGGGATCATCTGAAAAATGTCAAGTTTACTTGAAAAATCTTGACAACGATAACGGCTAATGGGAAAAGCTACCTCTGTGCAAACAGCCAGCACAAGGTCTGCCCGTTGCTCCAGACCTGTTTCAGCCAGTAGGCTTTGTGCTGGCCTGCTGCATGGAGGTGAATTTTTACATAGAATTAGGTGGCATGGACTTTTATCTTGTCAGTTTTCATGGTGTGCGGAAGCACAAGCCATGCCAGTTCAGCAGCACTCAGGACAAAACGTCTTTTGCACCGACATAGACAGCAAGAATCTTTGTGGGGCAGCCTGGATGACTATGGACTTTTCAGTGTTGCATCATGAGGAACCTGCTGCTGTGAAAGCACAGAGTATAGTGGAGGTAGGCTGCCATAATCCCATGTGGTGTCCACAATTCTACTCTCTTCTGTATTGGCAGCTGAAGAGGGATACCTGGCTAGCTCTATGCCAGCTGGCTGTGGCTACTCAGAACACCTGTTCAGCACAGCACACACAATAGTTACAGGTGCACTTGCTGCTCTACGAGGTGTGTGGAGAGACTTTCATTCATAAAGATGAATGGACTCCTGTTGCCCACGCAAGACATTACGTCAGAGCATGTAGTTGCTAGCTGCTTTCCTGATGAACAGCAACCCATGGGTAAAGGAGAGCAGGAACACATGGAGGGGATATTTCAGCTCTGGTGGGTGAATTTATTCACCAGTGACCTTGTGACGGAGGAGGGAGCAGGGTGGATTTGACCTGGGAATGTTGCAGGGAGGTTACACTGGGGATGAGAGGAAATCTACCTGAGCTGTAACCTGAGCCAGGATGGGGGGTTGGGAGAATTCACCTGCCTGGGAGACTGAACAAAGGACAGGGGAGAGAGGGGAAGGGGAAGAGAGCTGCAGGAGGGATTTTTAGTTTCAGTTTGGGCTGAGTGGTGCAACGCAGGGAACCCCAAGGCTGGGGTCTAAGCTCCCTGAACCCCCAGAAGGACTTGATTGAGGGGTCCTGGTTGTGCCTACAAGCTCTGCTGTAGACTGCGTTCCTATTGTCCAATAAACCTTCCATTTTACTGGCTGGCTGAGAGTCACTATGAATGCCTGGAAGACTCCCCCACACTCCGTGACAGTCCTCCATACACTCCTGCCTGTACTAAACCCAGCATGCCAAATGACTAACTTCAATGACCACTCTGGAATAAGGGGTTGTACATCACAGAGACTGAATCAGGCGTCTGATTTTTTCAGTGGGGGACCACAGACAAAGAGAGGAGCAGGACCATCTCGTCACTTGCCTGCCTTCTATTTTCGCACCTGAAATAACAAACATTGTATTGTGGCCAACTGGCTGTGTGTGCACCACAGGATTTGCTGTGGCTCTGTCTCTTTCTCTCACTCTACTTTTTAAATATAGGTTTCAATGTTGTTGTTGCTGCTGTTTGCCTTTTGTAAGAGCATGGTTGCTGAACTGATGCATCACTACTTTTTCTTTTCCTTCACACGGCAATTTTAGCACATGGATGCCTGTTCACTGCAAGTACAAGAGCCAAAATGGAGTATTTAAGAACCCTGAGGAAAAACATATGTCTTATTAGTCAATGATTTTTTGAAATTACAAAAAAAAATTACGGTGTTAGGAGGAAAGATGAGTGTGAATGAAGAGGGGAAGAGATATAAGTTATTACATACACTGTGTAAGATGGTGGGCTGTTTCACCGTACCGGTGAAGGGAAGCAAACACCACACCCAAGTCCTGGTAAGGCCCTTGCCTCAGGTCACAATGTCTTCTTTGAAAACAAGACATAAATAACAGAATAAAACAGCTCAACTGACAAATGCAGGTTGCAGTCCCTGGAGACATTTCCCTTGCCTCTACCAGCCAGTGGAAAGAGAACATACGCTATACTCTAGGCCTCGCTTCCTCTTCCTTTGGAAATCCTGCTCTGTGTAGTGATAGTCAGGGATCCTTTAACTCTTTCCAGGTGGCTAATCACCTGTCACACAACTGCAAGACAAATTTCCTTGTACATGTGCTGTACTGGAGGAGTCAGGGTAGCAAATGTTGTACCTATATTTTTAAAAGGCTCTAAGGATTGTCAGGAAGGCCTTAAAATTCAGCCAGCAGAAAAGACAGAAACTGCTGAGAAGCAAAGACATAGTTTCTGTCAATACCTGATAACTTAGATCAACTTATATGGTCAATGCCCGCCCAGTAACTCAGTTCTTAGAACAATACTAACCCTCCCTTCACAACCCACCGGATGTCTGTAAGCACTCATCCCTACCCCCCCTTTCCTTTTCCCGCAAGGTAGCCATAAATATTTGATGCAAGTAGGATGACCTCTATATGTACGTACTGTTCTTATTTTTATCTTTGTTCAGGGTTCTTTCTCTACTTGTAACAATGTCTGTCTCTGTATGTACAGATAAATGCAAATGAATTGATAAAAGAATGTATATAACTGGCCACGGTGGCACCATATTTTTGAAGCTGCTTGTCAGTCTTCTCGGTACCGTAAATAACCTCCCTTCATTATTGTGTGTGCTTGCCTGATTCTTGGGGAAAAGACTCTTTGCCTAACAGGGTGATCCAGGGAAATACAGACCTGTAAATCTTACAGCTGAACCTATGAAACTGGTGGAAATGATTGTTAAAAATAGAATAGTAAAACACCTGGGAGATCATGATCTGATAAAATCTAACTGTCATGGTATCTTGAAAGGATAATCACATCTCCTAAATCTGTTAGAACTTTTAATGCGTCAGTAATATAATGGATGGAGGTTAGCCAGTTGCCATAACTTATTTATCCATTCAAAAGGTCTTTGACCAAGTCTCTCCCAAGAAACTACTAAAGAAACTAAGTAGTCATGGAGTGAGAGGCAGAGTATTGTCATCGATAAAAAGCGGGCCAAGGAACAGGAAACAAAGTGCAGGAACAACTTTCATTGTGGAAAAAGGTGAACACTGGAAGACCTTGAGATTCTCTATAAGGTCTGGTATTTAATAATTCATCATCTGAAGAAGGGGTAGGCAATGGGGTGACAAAATTTTCAGAGGACATTATAATTTAGGTTAGTCTAATCCAGCAAAAACTGCAAAGAACTTCAAATGGAAGTAATTCAGCTAGGTGAAATAGCAATACAATGGCAGATGAAGTTCAGTGCAGGTCAATGCAAAGTAAGTAACTTTGGAATGAAAAATATAAACTACTAATATACCTGACAGGGTTCAAAATTAACTATCAACACAGGAAAAAGGAATGAACCATCAGTAAGAACAGCTCAATCAAAACCTCTACTCAATGTGCAGCTGAGGTAAAAAAAGAAAACATAATGAGGGAGGATGGAGAAGAATATGGGACTATTATAGTGCTGTTGTACAAATCAATGGTGCATTCTTATCTGAAATACTGTGTGCAGTGCTGGTCACCCCATCTCAAAAAGGATGTTGCAAAATTAAAGGGGGTTTAAAGAAAAGTAAGGAGAATGACTAGAGGCCATGGAAAATCACTAATAGGAAGAGATTGAACAGATTGGGATTGTTTTCCTCGGAAAAGAGACAAATGAGGGAACATGATAAAAATGTATGGTCTAGAGAAGGGTGTGAGTTTCTTTTTTTCAGTCTAATAACACAAGAACAAGGGGACATTCAATTAAATTAAAAGGTGACAAATTTTGAAGTGATAAAATGTGATTTTTTTTTCATTCAACATGTAATTAGACAGTGGAACTCATTGCCACCAGATAATATTGATATCAATAATTTGGCAAAATTCAAAGATGGCTTACCCATTTATTTAGATAACAAAAATGTCCAGAGTTATAATAGTGAATACTAAATATATAGTTTTGAAAGTGATATAAAAATCTCATGTTTCAGGTTAATGCCAATCTCTAACTATGAGGAATTAGGATGAGATTTTGAGGGGGATTATGCCACACCTGTCTCCTATTGGGTTCTTACACCTTCCTCTGAAGCATCTGATCCTGGCCACCGTCAGACACAGGACAGTGGATTAGATGGAATTTGGCTCTGATCTAGTTTGGTAATTCCTATGTAATTGGAAACTTTTGTTTACGCTGTTGTGAAAGAGATGAGAAAAAAGAGATTTTTTTCCCCTCATTGACCTTTCCTGATTCCTCCCCTTCCCCATACACACACACACACACACACACATTCTGTGACCAAAGTAAGTGCCTAGTCTACGTAAGTGTTTGATAACTAGGGTTAAATAGAAAAGATTAAATATGAGAAATTACTAGTTCGTAAAGAAAGTGGACCACTGAACTCTGGAGAGACCAGGTTCAGCTTCACTGAGCCTATTACTATGAAAAAAGAGAAAAGAGCTAATATCTAAATTATTTACCTAGTATTTAAAGAGTTAAGTAGTAATAAGAGTGTGCATTGTATAATTAATTGTGCTTGTGCCTACATGTAACCAGGAAAGGTATACCTATTCCAGAAAAGTCATCAGTAAAGACATTGTAAAGTGAAAGAGAAATGTCTGGAGAAAAACTCTGTGAAGTGCAGTTATAGATGCATGTCTGAGGCACTCAGTCATCACAAGTGGCTATCATTCCCAAGGAACACTTCCTTCTGCTTCCCATAACCGTGTGTCTCATTTTGTGGGTTGGCCTCAGGTAAACAATTGCTACATTCCTACGTTCATGTCTTTATCTGGAGCTGATAATAGTAAGGAACTACGCTGCAGCTGGCAATTGCTCATGAATGACTATTTGGTGAAGAGGCTGTGTATGCATGCAGTATGTATGGGAGAATCTTCCCCTTTCTCCTCTCCTATGGTTATTATGTCCTCCTTTTCCTCCTCCCCCTGAGATCCTTCCATTCTCCTCCTGGGGTTCATGCAAGATGGCTGACATGCTATTTTCACTTCCTTTCCAGTCCAAAACCCAACAATTTTTGTTTTTCAGAAACCATGACAAATTTTAAAAAACAAAAAAACTATTTCCATATTGAAAACTTTGTAATTGGAGAAAAACTAAACCAGCTCTAGTCAATAACTTTAATTTCGCTTAAATCATAACAATGGAAAATAGAGGGAGTCAGAAACAATAAAAGTATATCACACAGGTTCATCCAAAAGAGATCATGATTGGAGCCTGTGGTGGAAAGGCTTTCCATGTACATGGGTGGTTGGAAGGCGGAGAGGGATTACCAATACAACGTAAGTAGAAAAGCTTACATCCTGTGGTCAGCCACATCCTTCCTTTTTGGTCTCACTCAGCTCATGTCTGTCTCCCTGTGAGAGACAGTTCATGTGAGTTACTTCCTTTACTTTCCTACTGGCTGGCTTTTCAAGTCCAGTTTCAATTAGCTCTTGAGTAGGGCAGTGACCACCCTCCAAACTCATTTTGATGACTTGAATTCCAATATCTTTGGAATATGAATCCTTCCTAGAAACGGCCCTTCTTAGCATTTATTTTAATAACTGAGCATTAGCTCTGCCAAATTAGTTATTGTTCATATGATGAGCCCAATGCTTCTGCAACAACTTTAATCTGTGCAGCCATTATATTAGCTATTTCATCAGGCAGTAAATAAAATGATCACACACAATGAATTAGTTTATCACTTATCTCTGTCCAGTATGTTTCTCTGCAAATGGTCACCCACACAGTCAGATTGTGATAGAGACATATAAAAAGCTGTGTGGGCGATCGTCTGCAGCCAGGGTGTTTCCCAGTAGATAACTGGCGTAATTGGCTAATGCTGCTGCTACTAACCCTGTAGCAGTTGTGCCCTGGGCTTCTGAAAAGGGTGATGGTTACAGTAATTAGCATTGCTGCAAAGACAATGGAAATGACATGCTTTCTATTTGGATGTGAGGCACTGGTCCATATCACACATTGCTGATCCAGAAAACTTTCATTAAGAAAAACACGTTTTGACATACTGACTTTTCTGAATACTCTTTTTTAAAATCTTAAACTATAAACATTCTATGTTGCATGTGGAAACGCTCAACTTAAAAATGACTAACCCAAATATGTTAAATCAATCTTAATTTAAATATACTCCATTCACTTCTGCCAAAAATATAAGATCATGCTTCTGGGTGGCAATGCTGTTTTGAAGCTTGCACCTGACGATTAATTTTATGGTCAAGATAAGGAGTTTTGAGAGCAGACGCTAATAAATCCTTTATTATAGAGGCTCTTTACTAGGCACTGTTGTAATAAAGTCAGATCACTGTAAAATAGATGATGGTGCCATTTCATCTGCAAATGCTCCCTCTTATCCTGCAATAGTGTTGTTTCAAAGGTTAAAGCAGTAAACCTAGGCAAAATTGCATGGCTTCTGATGCAGCATTGAAGGTTTTAAGTTATCAATGTTTGCATAAATTGTATGTTCAGAGTGAGCTGAAGAGGCTTTGCTTTGGCTTTCCAAATCCCCATTTGTAAGGTTTGGTTTCATAAAACTAAAGCCAGCTGTCCATTTGATCTGAACCTCCAAACTTTGGGGAATCTCTGAATGTATTTCGATTAGCACAAGGAGTCTTTTGCTGCAGTTAATGCCATGACTCTCTAGTGCCAGTTACACAATGAAAAAGCTACAAAGTTATTTGAATACAGTAGATGCTTCTTTTGGGATGCCGTGGTGGGTAGTTTTGAGACCTGCATTATTAGCAGAGTTGACTGAAATTCAGAATTTCTGTCTCATGGGAAATTCGAACATTTCAACACTTACTCTTAGGACAAAAAGTAGAAATTTTGAAAATTTTCACAGAATGCAAACTCTAAAAAATTTCTATTTGGAAATGTCAAAACATTTTGTTTTGACATTTTTGATCAAAATGAAGCATTTTAACATTCTTGGAACTGAAATGCTTCATTTTGGTTTATTGAACTGACCCCAAATGCTTTATTATTAATAAATCTGCTTTCCACGCTGCTCCAGAGGCAATTGTGTTATTGGATGGGCCCACAAAGTTGATCGTGAATGCTACTTACGTGGAGATTGCCTCCAGTGGCAGGGTAACGTACGAGTCCCTAAGCACGAAAGTCCTGCATGTGCAGTTGGTGTGGCAGGTGCAAGCTGATAGACAGGAATAAGCAGTGTGCAGCTTCTTGTACTCTGTCTGCATGTGTCATAGATACCACAGGACTGTTATCTGATGTTAGAGGCACAAACAGAACACCATGAGATTGACACACTCACGGCCTAAGTCCTTATTAAGCAGCAATTATTGCTATCAAGTTTCATGAATAAATCACTTTCCTGGGAGATGTCCCAATTAATTGAATTTTAGTTTGTCCTGTTTAAGTGGCATATATTGTACTAAAACTGGCAATTTAGTTGTAAGCCATACTGTCAGTACACACTACATGAGGAGTCACGTAGTCTACTGGTCCAATCTTCCACCTTAGCTGATGAATCTATATGTACGATGTTTATAGCTTGCCAAGAAATATGCTATAACCAAGAAATAAGCAGCTGAACTGGGTTTTGAACAAATGACCTCCTAATGGAACCCGACTCTGCATCTTTTAGAAGGACATAAGCTTGTGAAAGTGTTGTTAATTACTATTTTGTAGCAGAACATGTGTTCCAAATATTTCACAGAAAACACACTATCATGTGTGGCGCAGTGAGGTAATTACATACACAGGGTGGGAAAAGGAGGACATGGATAAACGATAATGTGGCAGCTCATTTCAGCCATGAGAGGTTTATTTTTGTAAGGGTTTGCACACTGTGTGTGCAGGCAAAGCTGCAGCAGTACGATTCTTAGTAGTGACTTGACTGAGGCAAAGGTGGAGACTTGATGTATAGATTCTGAGATGTTTTACTAGGACTGATTAGCAAAACAAAAGGCACTTGACTAAAATATCAGCCGTATTATATCTATATATACTAAGCATTTCATAATATTTTAATTAGGATCACATAATGGCTGGGAATATCCTATTGCCCAGAATCCTGGTGCAAGCAGAAATGCTATCTGAGCAAGTCAAAGTGTCAGCTGTCTTAGCTGCCAGAAAAAGACACTAGGGGAAGCTGGAAGCAGGCTGAGTGTCATAAGGCATATGACCAGACATTACCCAGCTGGTTGGCAGTAGGGCATGAGTGGGAACTGATCTGCCTCTGTGTGGTGGTGGAGAAGGAGCTGAGTAGACCAAAAGCAGTGATCTGCCGTTCAGAGGGAAGATGTGGAAGAAGGAGAGGCTAAGCAAAGCACAGATATTCAGTGGGGAGGAAGGGAAAGATGCCCTACATTAGTGGTTGTCCCTGAAATACCATCAAGTCCACAAATGACATTGCACATGCATGTTTCACAGAACTTTTAACCACCAAGCTACCTGCCTTTCAGGACATATTCCTAATGGTGGAAATACTGCGCCAGATCTTTGGTCCTGTTCCATTGGCTTTGTACAGCCAAGCAGATTTAAACCTGTCTTAAAGGGCTAGTTGGGGATTCTCCCAATTTGGGAAATATCCTGGTGATGTAGGGGCAGCATAGCAATTCTTACACTCTTCCTAGCCCTAATGTAAGGCGTTGTCAGGGGAAACTGTTCCTTGGATGCAGGAATGGCCCTGGATGCAGGAATGGTAGCCAGTATAAGAAAGAGAAGCTTTAGGCTGGTTTTTTTTTGTGCCAGGGGTTGGTGCTGGTGCCTGCCAGCCCAAGACTGAGAAGCTGTAAAGGTGGCTTAGTATTACCTTTGTCTCTTTTCTGGGATTGCACCAAGAACAGATCAGCCCACCTGGAGCAGACAGGCCATTGTTCTTGTCCTGCAGCACTCTAGTGGTAGAACAGGGGTTTTCCACACTAAACTTAAACCAAACAAGCCCACAGACATATATGCAGCAAAGCAGGCAGAGATAAGTAAATGGTGCAGAGATAAGTAAATGACCAAATGTAGCTGCTTTCCAGCCTATTGTGTAGTGGTTTGAAGGAGGACCTGGGGAAAAAGCATATTTGTGGATAGTCACAGTGAATGCTCAACAGCAACATCAAGCCGTGCTAGTGGAGAACTAGCACAGAGCTATTTTGGATTTCAAACTAGTTAGACCTCATGCATGTCATTTATTGATAAAAGCAGCAAAGAGTCCTGTGGTACCTTATAGACTAACAGACGTATTGGAGCATGAGCTTTCGTGCATCTGACGAAGTGCATCTGACAAAGTGGGTATTCCCCCACGAAAGCTCATGCTCCAATACGTCTGTTAGTCTATAAGGTGCCACAGGACTCTTTGCTGCTTTTACAGATCCAGACTAACACAGCTACCCCTCTGATATTTATTGATGAGATTTTTCTACTTGGATTTGAAATAAATGACTATGTCATCTCATTTCTGACTTGCAGCGTCAGACTAGTGGTGACAGTAGCTTTTTAATTTATATTAAGAGAAGCAAAACTGAACATATAAGATGAAGTGAGAGTCACACTATAGTAAACATAAGGAACACTGGCACAAGAGTCCAAAGCAGAAGAAGCAGAATGCGGAGGAATGCTTTAGCTAATCACAGGAGCCATCATATTTCAGGTTGATTTATCTGAAAGAATGGGGCCATGGCCCCAAAATGAAGGGAAACGTCTTCTTGATGGAAAGCTAAACACAAAGTTTTAAAAGTTGACAGAGAAGTGATCAGAATGTTTTTCCCCCTAGGCTGGTCACAAGTGAGTGATAGAAACCCTTTTCATTTACAAGTACTTAAGGTACCAAGATACAGAGTAATTCACATGGGTTAAACCAAGAACATTTTAATCATTTTTATACAAACAGGAGAAAAAATGAATTAGAATAATCATACTAAAGCAATATAGTTTAAGAAAAAGAGAAGTTTGACCGATAAGCTAGCTTCCTGATCCAACTTCTTCTTTCAGAACAAGTGATGAAGAGTAGCTAAGTGTGTTGAACTTGTCATATGTATGATCTTTTGGGCTAGTCATTTTTCTATGGCTAAAAGTTTCCAAATGTTGTTACACCATCTGACCAGTGTAGGCATAATGTTTTTTGCTTGATTCTCAGTAATGGAAGGGAAGGGCATTCAATTTCCTTTAAAATTCTGGGTATATTAGCACATATAGCAGGCCTGCACAACTCGTAAAGCGGCGAGGGCTACATTACTCCAAAGAAAACAGCTGAGGGCCGAAACCTCCTGGCCCCGCAGAAACACTCCACCCCAGGGCCATCCAGCCCTGCAGAAACAAACCCTCCTTCCCCAGCGCTGCCCCACCAAAACAGCTCTGGGCCAAAAAGGAAGGTTGGGGGTGGGGAGGTGATACTTTATTCTAAATCAACCAGGGGCTCCCAGTTGAAGAGGTGGCTGGGAGCCCTCAGGGGCAAATTAAAGGGCCCGGGGCTCTGGCGGCTGGGGGGACCCGGCAGGGCCGGCTCTAGGTTTTTTGCTGCCCCAAGCAAAAAAAAATTTGGCTACCCCCTGTCCCAGCCCTGGGATCCCCCCTGTTCCCCCCTGCTACCCTAGTCCTGGGCTCTCCCCCCACCCACCCACCCACCCACCCACACCCCCTGCCGCCCCAACGCTGGGCTTCCCCTTTTCCTCCCCACCAGTGCCCTCCCCCCACCCCGCTGCTGCCCCAGCCCTGGGCTCCCCCTACACCAGTGCCCCCCCCACCTCCTGCTGCCCCAGCCCTGGGTCACTGGTAACTCGCTCCCAGGGCGGGTCACTCAGCAGGAATTTTGGATGTGCACAAAACACAGACAGGATTGGTTCCCATATGGTTACAGAGCTGCAGTAAAGTGGAACAATTTTCAGCTTGTGTGATTGGAGGATATCTGGATGCATATTATAAGACTGTCCTCCATAAATGAGGAAAAGTTGAGGTGCCTTTATTATTCTTTTGTTCCACTCTTTCTTTCTATGGGGAATTTGCCAATGCAATATCACTGTCTTCCTTTCAAACAAACAAAAAGGCAATGGCTGTTGAAAATAGCAATTCCAGTCCTAATAAGCATTTCTTGCTCAATTTTATCCTACTTTTTCTACAGCAAGTTACAGTGGATCAGTATATTTGATTTGGGAGAAATGAAGTAACAGCTGCCCAAACTGAGCTTGAGCACTCCTGAATTTTGAGGTGTTCAAATCTGGAAGGCAGGTGCTGGGAGGGCGGGGGAGGGGCCTGTGGGCTCCGCGGGGGAGCATGGCAGCAATGTGTCTGGAGCTGCAGGGAGCCAGACACGCTGGTCTGAGTGGCACGGTAAGGGGGCGGCAGCCCAGAGCCGGCAGCCCAGAGCCCTTTGACTCCCGGCCGCAGCTGAGATTTAAAGGGCTCTGCCCGCCGTGGCTGAGATTTAAAGGGCTCTGGGCTCCCCGCCTCTGCGGGCAGCGCAGAGCCCTTTGATTCCCTGCCGCGGCCGGGATTCAAAGGGCTCTGGGCTGCCCACAGAGCGCCGTGTGTGGGGGATTTAGAATCCCTGTGCGGGCCGCACAGTGAGGCTCCGCGGGCCGGGCCGTATGTTGTGCAGGCCTGACATATAGCATAAATCTGAGTGCAAACCTCTTATTCAGAGTTTGGGAATAAATGACAAGGATTTCCCTTTCACAGTATGAACAGCCATTAACTGGTCTGCTAAATAGTAATAATTAGAGTGGACTAAGGCTAATTCCCCCCAACTCTCCAAAGCCTGGCTCAGGCAGGATATTTTGGTCTATTCCAAATGGGAGTTAATGGGAGAAAATTGAAGAAGACGTGTCTGATAGTTCAGCTAACCTAATGAAAAAATGGAAGAACCAGCCTGAAGTATTTCTTTGTCAATGTCTATGCTATCAGTAAGACAGAAATTATATAACTGCAACAGAAGGGAGGTTTAATCAAACTCGTAATAGATATGTTGACATAATCATAATGAAATAACAAGTGGATGTTTATTGTGCCTTCTGCAGAAGATAGAAAAACTTAAACACATACTAATGTGTAATGTGAATGTGACAATTATTGATCAAAACAATGCAGTGTAATGCCTGTAAAAGGGAAATAATGAGTGGAAGGACACATTTTCAGAGGAGTTTGTCATTGGGAGTTACCTGTGACAAGCAGAAGGACAGAGGTTACAAGAGACCTTATCAGAACTTCTAGTATTTTTAGTTAACCTGTTTCTTTTGGCATCTTTCCTATGCAGTTTAAAATACTCGTTTTATGCAGAAACCCCCCAAACTGTTATTGCAGTGCTAAAGATGCGAAGTTAAGCTCCCCAAGGTCAGGAAATGCAAACATTAAGGCTACATGTGCAAGGCTAAGGTGAACGACTGACTTTAACGATGGCAGTGCAAGCTCCTGTGTTTGTGTCTCACTGATTTTCAAATCCAGCTTGCTCAGTTTTCAAGTAAGAAGATGACTTTTCTACCTGATGAGCCTCCATCTGCAATTGGAAGGGCATTCTATGATCTTCTGGCTTGCTTATCACCAGTTATAAACATTTTGGGGGCAAATTTAACTTGCAGTTAAACCTGTGCAACTGCATGGTCTTCATCTGGGATTGCCCATGCACAGCCAGAGGGCATATATAATTATGTATATAATATATATATTGTGGTATGTATATATTTGGTGTGAATTCACTTTCCCTGAGTAGTTATGCTTTGTGCAGGATGTAAAGTGGAATCTGGAGGATGGAATAGCCTGGGACAGGCTGTGTGGTTGCAAAGTGACCCCTTCTGATGTACCACCCAGCTTACAGGCTGTAAGAATGGCCACTGACACTTCATATACACTATATAGAGTACTAGGGCCTCTGCTCTGATCTGTGTCACTGCAGATCCCCTGGACTGTCTTCAGCTGATGTTAAATCTATTTCAGTGTAATGTGTCCTGCCTTAACAAACATACCGACATCAGCTGCTACTCCATGACCTGATCACAAAATGATGTTCCTATCTAGTGGCACAGTACAGTGAGCACACTTTTCTATACTGCACTCAGTGGGTCACTTTCTCTGAGGGATACCTGTGCAACTGACATTGCAGTAAATGGGAATGGCATCCGTGTGCCTGAGGTCAGAATCTAGCTCCAAGCATATAATTCTTCCTCGCTTGTTGTGCCCTGCAGTGAGATACTGCAGTGCTGACTGCGGGAATGGTGTTGTCTAACTGGAAGCACATGCGTTTTAATTAGGGTGACCAGATGTCCCGATTTTATTGGGAGAGTCCTGATTTTTGGGTCTTTTTCTTATATAGGCTCCTATTACCCCCTGCTCCCATCCCGATTTTTCACACTTGCTGTCTGGTCACCCTAGTTTTAATAGAAAAATTGGTATTTCTCAAGCTGCATTGGAAGTTAACACTGAAGCCCTACGTGCAATTTTTGTCCTGGGACAATTCTGAGGAACTGCAATGTCACTTCCTATTTTGTAAATACAAAAATAGGAAGTGACATTGCAACATGGGGCTATTTCATCAAAGAACAATGAATGATTATGTCCTGTTGTGAAGGATCTGGTTAGGTCAGCATTGTCTTCCCTTTAAATTAGGGAAACAGGTACAGTATTCCCTGTTAGGGAAACGTGTTTGACGTAAGGCATGGAGAGGTTTCCTTGTTGATTAACTTCCTTTTTTTATGGGGTCCCTGAAAGAGAAGCCCCGGGGAAGGCTGGACGGGGGCTGTGTTTATTCTTTTCTGTACGTATAGTGGAGGGATTTACACCCCTCTGCACAAGTGACCTTTAGGACTACAAAAGAGTGTGATCATGATCAAGGGTGTGTCAGCTCTAAAGGAAGTAGTTAATCTAGGACCAAAGGCACCAAGAGTGAACTGGGTACAATCCTTCAGTTTCTTATTTCAGTGGGACTTTTGTCTATGCACAGAGTGAGGGATTCAGCCCCTGACTTTCCTAGTTTTGTATCCCCAGTGTGAAATCCTGGCTCATTGAAGTTAATGGGAGTTTTGCCACTGACTTCAATGGGACTCGGATTTCAGCCCCTCTCTATACCTCAGACGGATGATAGCTTTGTTTTCTGTTCTCTTTCTGAATGGCAAAAATGTCAGTGCCAAAGACATGAACCATTTGAAATGTCTAAAATACATTGTACAGCATGATGAGCAAGTATGTGATTTTTATAGAATTATACAGTAAATGTAGCCTGATGGTTAAAGGCCAAAAATAGAATTAGGAGACCTGGATTCTGTTCCCTGCTCTTTCGATGACTCAGTCTCTGACTTGGAGCAAATCACTTAACCTCTCTATGACTCTGTTTTCTCATCTGCAGATGGATACAAGATGCTTGTTCCCCCTTTGCTTTGAAATCTAGGGATGAAACAGCCATTTGTAAGTGGTAAATGGGTCCTTGCTAGGAAGGCTGGTTTAAAAAGAAATATAAAATCTTCTTCATTAATTATCCTTACTATGAATAGTTTGTTGCACTGGGGGGAAAATAATCAAATTTGCTGTTTACCAAAACCTACAAACCTCTGCAGAGTTTTATATCAAAGATAATCCTCATCTGTCATGACTCATTACCACATATTGACTTGCTCACTACCATTTGGCAGCAGTATAAAATGGTATACGCCTTCTAGGATTTCATCTGCTCTTGCCAGTAAGGCTGAACAGAAAGAATCAACACCAGAGATTAGAAAACCAGCTAACTTCCTCTAGTTTCTATTCTCCTTTTAGATACTCCTTTTTTGAGAAGAGAGCTATTATTATGAATTGGGCCACCACAGTGGCAGCTAACTCCACTGCATTAGAGAAGTTATATAAAATCTTTTCTGAAACAACATTAATCCAGTAATCAAGATCAAATCATTTATGAAAAGCTTCTTTTGAAAGATGTATAAATCCACTTTGGATGTCTAATTAGCAAGCATCAGGCAACCAACTGAAAGTGAGCAGGTTGAGTTCTTAGATATACTCTTGGACCATACATGCAGCTTGTTTCATTGTGCACATGCACTGGAGGACAGAATCTGACCCTGTGCCTTCTTTTCTGTGCATAAGCTCATGCAGTCTAAAATATACAGGGTGCTCAATAAAATAGGAATAGTGAGATCTCCTGACTGTTGCCAACACTAAAATTCTTGGCATTCATTTCAATACTGGTAGTTTATTGTTTCCATGTAAGTAACTGGCCAAGTCAGAAGTTACATATGTAAGTGTTGAGAAAGCATGAACCACATATTACAACCAAAGTATATCTGATCTACATTATAAAAAACCTACCAATGATGGCTGCTCAGTACATAACTGTGAATACAAAGTGAATTTCAGAGGATCTGAATAATAGTTTAAAAAAACCCAAGTATCTGCAGATCACAAGAAACAGCATGTGGACAGGAAAGCAGGGAAGAGCTAGGCTGTACCATGATGTATAACCACACAGAACAAGTATTCCTCTTTCACAGATAATTAACAAATTAAGGGGGGGGGACTCTTAACAATGGACTGACATCCTTTTACTTTGTGGTAGGACGTGATCATTCATATGAATAAACTGTGGCATAGTCCAAAAATTGCTGCCCTGGACTGCAAAAGAATCGGTCAGTTTTCTATGAGGGAATGGCACAGAAGCATAGGGGAGCTTTCCTAGTGGGGGCAATCTTGGCCAATTCTTACTGATTTTCCATATGTGAACTTGTCACATAAAATGTTTAAGCACCTGGAGGCAGGGCTGGCTCCAGCTTTTTTGCTGCCCCAAGCAGTGGAAAAAAAAGAAAAGAAAAAAAAAGAAAAACCCGACTGAGTTGCCGCCAAAGTGCCGCCAAGGAGGAAGACAGGGAGTGAAGGACCCGCCGCCGAATTGCCACTGAATACTGGAGCGGGCCGATCGAGCTGCTGCTGAAGTGCTGCCGCCGCTGACCCAGATGTACCGCCCGAATAACGGACGGAGTGCAGCCCCTTTCTATTGGTCGCCCCAGGCACCTGCTTCCTTCGCTGGTGCTTGGAGCTGGCCCTGTCTGGAGGACCTGTTAATAGCAAATGCACAAAGAAAATTCTTTGCCAATCCCATCAATATGCCTCTGACATCCTTGCAAGCCTGATATGCTGAACCCTGCTCTCACCATTTCCTTGCATGAACTCCACTTCACAACTTGACCCAATAGCAGCAGACTTCCTATTCCCTAGAGCCTCTCCTTCAAATCTTGGAAGGGTTCTTCTGATTCAGGTGTATCTCAAATGGGATTGCTTTGACCTCTTCCAGGGGAATTTGAAAATGGGTTTTATTCCAGTGTTTCACATAGTATTAGAACAAACCTTGTCACACATTTCTGCCTTCTATCTCTGGTAAGATTTGCTGCAGTCTCACCCCCAATACATAGTTCTGTTGAACATAATTTAAAGGGAAAATCACAAAAAGAAAGAGTAACTGTTATCAGGCTTATATTTGCAAATTCTGCAGACCATCTAGTTCTGGCCCTGAGACATGATGATTGTCTCCTTGGAGGCACTCAACTTTTCAACTCCCAATGGTATTTGATGGTTCTTAACATTTCCTAGGAGGGACTCAGCGCATCAGAAGAGTGAGCCTATATTCTCAAATGAAGCTTAGCAGCTTGACATATACTACTGATTCATATGCTAAAAATGCCACTCCTGTTATCTTTAGTGCCACTGGGAAACTGTTCAGTGAAATACAAAGCCCTGAGAAGCAGCATGGTGTAGGGACCAAAAGCCAGACTGAATGGGCAAATATTATTCAGCACCACCATTGTCCCGCTGTTCCTTCCCCTCCATGGACCCCTTTAAATATACCAAACAGTCCCCCCATATTATTAACATGTTCAAATATTTGAAGAATGATGGATGACATGTCTGCAGTTAAAATAACCAGTGTAATGGTAGCATATGTTACATATGCTAATCTGGTAAAATTAAACAATCAGATATAAATATTTATGTCACGAAGCCTGATCTAAAGCCTATTAAAGTTAATGGAAGTCTGTTTCCATATGTTTTAGGGAAATTATAAGCCAAGTTTTCAAAATCACAGCAGTTCATCCTTTGGGTGAAATTTGTCAATTTGCTCAGGGATATGCAGTATAATAACACTTCCCTGCCATCTAGTGGTTAGACAGAAGAATGCCTTCAAAACTATTCAGAATATAATAATCATTAATTATTTATTTATTGCCTTAATATTATTAATATTTATATTAGACTGGCATACAGAAGGTTCAGTCAGGATCAGGCCTCATTATACATGGTTATGACTAGCAGTTCTAAGTGTATAGAATTTAAGTAATAAGCCACTTTAGTAATGAAAATGATTTAATTACAGCAACCTCTGGAAGACAGCAGAGTCAGTCAACCCAACCCCCTCAGAATGGCTTCCAGAAAACTAGCTAATTCCATTTAGCATGTGCACATAGCAATTAATATCCATCTGTTATACAACAATGGGACTCAGCGTATGAAGAAATAGGAAAAAATCTCAGGTATAACGGTGTGAAATATTTCACTCAGACTACAAAATTATTAAAAAATCAGCCTTATTTTGAATCTGACCTGCAAACCAGCAGGGATTTGTTACAACTTTCTTCATGATCATGAGCTACTTGTTGAGATGTCTATGTGATGTCCCCCCTGTATTTAAACATTCACCACTATTATGAGGCTGCTTTTCATTGGTGAATCTTTACTTTGAATTATCTTTGTAGGGAAAAGTCACAAAAGGCAAGTCATATGGTATTTTCCAATATGGCCATGAGTCCCATTTCCAGTTACAAAGAACTAGTGAACCCAACCATGAGGGCTGCTTGATTTTATGTCAGCTGCAAGCAAGGGGTCGAAACTGCAGCCAGGACGTGGTATGCTGCAAGGATAATCTCTGACCATGCCTCCATTCAATGCTATGCAAGTGGCAGAGAAGGGGAGTGGTGTAAGAATTGCTTTGTCAGATGTACACCACTAGAGGATTAGTTTTGCACTGCGATCCTGCCTGGGCTGGTTCCATTGGCATTACTGCACAATTCTGCCAGGGGTGTGGCACAAAGCAGCTGCCTGTACTGGGGAATTTCTGATCTTGCAGCTTCCTTTATAGAAAAGTCCCATGTAATTTAGGAATTTAACCAATAGTGTTCTATACGAATAAAGTCCTACAGAATTTAATAGAGCATTTTATCTTTGATAGATTATATTCTAGACTGGTGTTTCTCAAACTGGGGATCCTGACCCAAAAGGGGGTTGCACGGGGATTGTAGAGGGGGTTGTGGTATTGCCACCCCTATTCCTGCACTGCCTTCAGAGCTGGATGAACGGAGAGTGGCGGCTGCTGGCCAGCTGCCCTGCTCTGAAGGCAGTGCCACTGCCAGCGGCATCAGACAAGTAAGGGTGGCCTGGTATGGAGGGGTCGTCAATTTTTTTTTTGGGGGGGGAGAGGTCATCACAGCCTGAAATATTTTCGAAGGGGATCCACCAAAAAAAGTTTGAGAACTCCTGTTATAGACCATCCAACAGAATTCTTAGCAGGAATATCATATCTTTCCTATAGATTTTTGAACCACCTATATCATTTAATAGAGAATTATATCCTATCTATGGACTATATGGCCCCCATTACTGCAGTATCTAAGCACCTCACAGTCTTTAATGTATTTATCTTCACAAACATCCCTGTGAGATAGGGAAGCATTGTTATCCCATTTTACAGATGCAAAACTGATGCACAGAGGGTGCAATCCACAAAGCAATCTAGACACCTAAACTCCAGAGTTAGGTACCTATGTCCCTGTGTATGGCACCACTGTGGTTCATGAAAACTCTCCCTTGGTTGCTGCCTAATCCAATGGGTGCCTAAATTCACTCTGTGCCTGAATTTCTGCTATAAAAGTTCCCTAGGCACCTAAGTTGTAGACTTTGGAGCATGTGCGCTGCTGTCCTACTCTAGGCATCCACACATCTATCTCCTGTCTAAGGCCCAGAGTGATTCATTCATCAGCCCAGGGAAGACAGGCATCTGGCTGCCTTAGTTACATATGTGGCCTGATCCAGTAGGCAGCCTCTGAGCACGCCTATCGGATGAGGACCTATCCAAAATCTGCCTGGAGGTGGAGGAGAAGGACTTAACTAGAGAAAGAGAATGATTCTGTAGTCCAGTGATCAGGGCACTGACCTGGCGGTGGGAGACCATGGGTCTAGTGCTCTTGCTCCAATCACTCTTTCATTATTTAGCTATACTGGAGCAGCTTCAACAGGAGAGACTGAGAGAGTCCCATATCAGACTACCCCTTAGCTCAGTGATTAGAGTACTGAGAAGTGGGAGAGCCTGGTTCAAACCATTTCTCCCCCTCTGGCAGAGAGGAAGGAATTGAACCTGGGTCTCTTACATCACAGGCAAGTCATCTAACCACTGGGTGAAGGGTTATAAGGTAGCACCTCCCCTTCCTGCTATTTTGTGTGGAGTGAGGCAGGTGCCTACTTCATTCCCGTAAGCACAAGCTTTGGTGTGTAACTCTAGTCAGTGGGTTCCTGTTGTGGATCACAAGGTGCATCTCCCTGCAGCCTCGATTTAGGCACCTGGGTGGGGCTTAGACAAACCCTCCCATCAGCATCTCCCATTGGCTAACTTAGGTAGCTCCTTGCCTAGCCTGCTGGGTTTTGTGGATTGCAGTCTCTCCCCATTAATTGTATAGGAAGCCTAAGCATCACATTCAGCTTTATGGACTGCTCTGTTGCTCCTCTGATTGTCTAGGTACGGTGACATCCAGGCCTTGTCTACACTATGGGGGGAGATCGATCTAAGTTACACAACTTCAGATATGTGAATAATGTAACTGAAGTCGATGTACTTAGTTCTACTTACCGCGGGGTCCACACTACGCTATGTTGATGGGAGATGCTCTCCCGTCGACTCTGCTTGCACATCTCGTTCAGGTGGAGAGCAATTGGCCATGCGTTGATCCCCTGGTAAGTGTGACAAGCCCTCAGTATTGCAACACCTAAGCCCCTATGTAGAACCCACTGAGAAAGATTTGTTCAAAGTCACACAGGAAGTCTGTGGTAGCTCAGGGTATTGAACTTAGGTTTCCTATAGGCCAGGCTAACTCACTAAACACCAGACTATCTTTCCTCTCTAACTCTGCTATAGAATGACCTTGGTATTCTACTGCACTCTGTAGGGCCGGCTCCAGCTTTTTTGCCACCCCAAGTGGCAAAAAAAAAAGAAAAGAAAAGAAAAACCTGATTGAGCTGCCACCAAAGTGCCGCTGAGGAGGAAGACAGGGAGTGAAGGACCCGCTGCTGAATTGCCGCTGAAGACTGGAGCAGGCCGATCGAGCTGCCACTGAAGTGCCGCCGCCAATGACCTGGACGTAGTGCCCGAACAATGGATGGAGTGCCGCCCCTTTCTATTGGCCGCCCCAGGCACCTGCTTCCTTTGCTGGTGCCTGGAGCCGGCCCTGGCACTCTGTACGGTAGGACATTTCTGTAAGAGGTCATGCTTGGAAGCATGGATCCTCAGTTCTGAATGTCACATTGATGGTATGTATTTAGTAATCACTATGTAGACTTACTTCTGTAAGCAAATGGTCTGAATGAGCTCTTCCCTGCCATCTACTGAGGAACTTGAGGAAAAGACTTTATGAGCAGACCCTATTTGCAGAGACACATTTACTTTGCCTATGTGATCAGCAGACATACTTGTTTTGCCAAAGTAATCAAGTTTGGCTGTCTTGGATGAAGGAGAAATGAAATGTTATTATTATTATTGTATGACCAAAGATCATCAGAACTATACTTAATATACCCTAATCAAGGGAGGAGCACTGAATCTATAATGCCACTCACCAAGCAGGGGAAATGATGCCAGATCCAAGGGCAGGTTAGAGTCCTTGTTTCTGGTCAGTGATTATTAAAGCTAAAATCCCTGATAAGCTGGTCTAGGGCGTTAAGTTTTAGATGTGGTGGTGAAAACAATGTAGAGGAGGTGGTAGCTGTGAGGTTCTCCACTATCTGCTGAAATCACTAAGCACTGGGCCACGGGGAGGAATCTCAGAACACAATAGCAATGCTGATGAGCAGAGATGGAAACATCACTTGATCTCCCTGCACTTGCCCGGGGTGGAAGGTGAATCCACCTGAATGCACCCCTGAACTTTGGGACTTCGGTGACCTTGGACAACAGACTGTGAGTGGGGTGCAGTGGAGGGAAAGGGGAGTGGTGTTTTAAAGAGACATTTGTCCATTGGGCTTAGAGTTTCAAGGTGGGAAACTGATGCAAAGAACTATTGCTAAGGTACTATAGGGTGAGTGTTTACTTATTGTTTACTTATGAGTCATTGTGGTGTTTTCTCAAATTAATGCTGTGTTTCCTTCCCCTCTTAATAAAAGTTTTCTTTTGTTTTACATAGACTCAGTGCTAGTGGATGGGAAGTATTGCCTCTTAGAGGTGTTTAGTTTTCCCATGTTTCTTAATGGGACCTTGAGCTGGCTCTGTTTTGTAATGCTAAGAGGATCCCCTAGATATTGAACCTGGCCCTTGTTGCTTCTGACACTACTTGGCAGAAGGATTACACTTCTACTGCTGACTGTAAAAGGCTATGCAGGCCTGTTGGCGCTCATAAGAAGAGCTATTGTGGACCAGTAGCACCCAGCCCCCATTTCTCAAACGAAAATAACCAAAATCACATAGGTATCAGAAAACAAAAGCCTGTAGCTGGGGATTGCTAGCTTCCTTCCTCTGCTCTAATGATGGGATAATGGGAAATAGCTGGTGTTTACCAGAACTCAGCCTGGGAAAGGAGGAGTTAAACCAAGAGAATTGGCCTCCTCTGAAAGCGAAAAGAAAGAAAAGAGTGTAACTGGGGAAAAGGTTTCCCTGGCTGGCTGACTCCTAAAGGCAGAACAAATATGTTTTGTTTATCTTTGTTTGTTATTGATTTGACTTGGGTATACATCTGAGAAATACCTGGTAAATGTAGCTCAGGGTTGTGATGCTTTCATTTATCAGCCAGATAGTCTGAACACAAGCCTTGGAAGGGTTAGTCTTGTTAAAGATTAAAACTGATGTGAACTGTGTTGTGTTCTGGTACTAATTAATCTTGCTCCTTCTACAGTGATATTGGAAGCTGGCTTGGTTATTGTCTCCTTTAGGTTGGTCCAAATCACTGATAGCTCATTACCACGTCAGTAACTGCTCTTTATTTTTTGTTCATGACACCTGTTAAAAGTTCATTTTAGTTGTATGTTCTAAGTATTTGGAGGACTTCAGGACTGAGTTCCAAAGAAATGAAATTTCATTTTGATTAGTGATTGTTTAAAACAGTAGGTTCTCTTTGGAGTGGCTTTTCCAGTTTACATAAAATATGCTACACACTGTGCCACCTAGTGGCTGAATAGTATAATACAGTTTAACATTCTGTTACACTGAATCTGCTGAAGGGAGTGGTTATGGGAGGATGAGCAGTAGACTGCATTTGGGTTATGGATGTCTATTATTCAAGCATGGCAGACTAAAATGAAGTGAGCATTTTTCTCCAGCTACTCCAGATACAATCTGAAGCTGATATTTTCTTTAAGGCAGGTATCTCTTTTGACATTCGATTTTTTCCCCTCCTATCAATAATACATGTATTCTCACTGTATGCCCATATAATTGTGCCACAGATGTATTTAGTATGAAATAACCGAAGATATTTTAAAATTTTCAAATGAGAAATTTATATTCTCACTTTTGACTTTTAATCAGGATGGTTTTTACTTAGTTATCACCTAGAAGCTATGCTTAATAATCCTAAAAAATAAATCTCTGTAATCCCATGTGTTTTTCTCTAGGCATTTATTTCAGAGGCAATGTTAAGAACTGGGCGTGGGCTGTGGGATAGATAATTATTTTAATAATGGTCTCAATGCATTTTTACTACCTTAAAGTAAAATTAGGTTTATTCTGATAAATATTCCCTCGTATCTTCTCCATGTTTTGTCTTTGTCACAGAATATGCTGTCCCTTTAGGGGCAGATCTGCGTCCAGCCCATTCCTGATCCAAGTTCTGGCTCTTTAAGCTTAGGCATTCTGGGACTTGTAGTTCCCCAGCAAGCTGAAAGAAAGCTCTGCTGGGAAATGATGGCAGGACAATGTACGGCAGCTCTGTGCTCAGTCTGGGAGAGTAGAGTTGAGTCAACTGTTGGTGTGCCGCTCTCCATTAAGAGAACTGGGGAGGGAGTTGTAGTGACAATTGTCAGAAATTGTTCTGGATAAAAGGCCTGGAAGGGGTTTGTTTTGAGTCCAGAGAAGTGGCCTGGGTGACATGACCTCTGGGAAGGAGTCCAGGAGAGCTGCACTAAAGCAGAAAGGTGTAGGGGTGGGGTGGGGTGGGGTGGGAGACAAGTAACATAGGAAGTGGCCCTGGGAAATGGGGAAGCTGTGGGTTTTAGGTGGAGGGCAGACAGCCCCTTTTCTGGTTATGGTCTGGACCCTGATACCTTATGGTAAAGGGAAGGTACGGACCCCCAACAGTGCCACCTAGAAGGGGTAGTGCAAAACCCCCTGTGACTGAGGGTGAAATGCTTGGAGAGCCCTGTACTGCGGTGAAAAAAATATTGAACTAAGTTGAGGAGCACCACGGTCAGTTTGTGGAGCCATGTGCTGAGGGATGAAGGTTGAGGCCCCTGGAGGACTAAGGATATGCTAGATCTATTTTGGATTTTGATTTAGCTGGAAGAGGAGGGCTCTTGCTTTGCTGTGATTTAGTGCTTTGGCTCTGCAGCCAAGTGTTACAAGCACCTAGCAGTCTGAGAGCAGGGAGGGGAACTGAGGCAGAGGATGCATCCTGATGCCAGACCAGATAAGCCGCTGTTACAGCTTTGTATGGTTGTTGTGGTCTAGTTGGTGAGTGTGTAGGCATAACAGCCTGGTCGGTGGTGCTGACCAGAGCTGCCAGGGTCCCTTTTTGACCATGTGTTCCTCTCGAAAACTGGACACCTGGCAATCCTCAGCAGTCCAGATATATAAGGTTCTTTGCTCCTCTAAGGAAATCTATATACAACAGTCTGCTACCTCAAATGGAGTCACCCAAACAATTCACAACACTGGATTAGTTTTAATTAAAGAATAAAACAAGTTTATATAACTACAAAGAGATAGGTTTAAGTGAATACAAGTATAAGGCACTAAAATCAGAAACGGTTCAAGAGAAATGAAGATAAAACCCTTCTTAGTACTAAAACTTAACAAACTAGACCAGGCGTAGACAACCTATGGCACGCATGCCAATGGTGGCATGCGAGCTGATTTTCAGTGGCACTCACACTGCCTGGGTCCTGGCCACCCATTCGGGTGGCTCTGCATTTTAATTTAATTTTAGATGAAGCTTCTTAAACATTTTTAAAACCTTATTTACTTTACATACAACAACAGTTTACTTATATATTATAGACTTATAGAAAGAGACCTTCTAAAAACATCAAAATGTATTACTGGCACATGAAACCTTAAATTAGAGTGAATAAATGAAGACTTCGCACACCACTTCTGAAAGGTTGCCAACCCCTGAACTAGACTTAGTTCAAAGTGAAGTCCCTTACCACATGTTTCCAGTAACATTGCCGACCAAAATCTGAGGCCAGGATCTGCTCCCAAAGGTTGTTTTTTTGTCTTAGATGAGAGAGAGATGGATGGGGAGCAGAACTGATGGTGTTTTTGTCCCTCATGGTTCAATCACTCTTTGAAATGCGTTTTCCTGAGGCTTATCCCTAGATAAAGTTCATTCCCACAGTGAGAACAGAGACAAGGATTCAGTGGTGATAAGGTTTGCTAAGGGCTTGCAGTTGTTTGCTAAGATGCAGATCTGTTTGTGCCTGCCCCCTCCTTGCCCAGGAATGGCCACTTTATACGTGATTCCTTATCAGCTTTGATGACACCTAGCTGGAGGCATTAGCTTGTATTTGTTCTTTGAGAAACAGGTTTACCTCCTCCTCAGAGTTGTTGATAAGCTGAAATCATGACTGAAGTGTGTTTATGTCCAAAACTTTACATAGAATGTTGCTACACACATTTCACCATGATGTTATTGACCCATGAGTTATTATTTTTCAAATGATACCTCACAAGGCATATTTTGTACAAATATTATCACAGTAGTGTGTGGGGTCAGAATACAGGGGTGCATTCGATCACACCCAGCACCTTATATGCTCATAATTTAGTAGAATGACTAACATTAACAAAATTCACTGATATGAAACAGTGCATTAAAATGATAGCAAAAGGCCAGCCTGCCTGTCTCTGAGTCCACTAGATGTCCCTCCAGCTCTTAATATGGATAACAAATGGTTGATTTGCCCAGGCCAACCAGATCTCATTTTAAGAACACTGCATTTATGACCCCTTTTAACTCCTGTACAGATTCTCAGATTCCTAATGAAAGTACAATATTACGACTCTGACATAATTATAGAATGAGAGAAAAATTGGTTTAGTTTGAGCAGGTGTAGTGATGCATCTTTTTCAGCATGCTAAATCTATTTTTTACCTTGAATTATTTAAATTTGTCACTATGTATTTCTTTATGATCGAAATTATATAGTAATTTAAGTGGAAAAATGCAATTCCTGACTCTACTGATGGTAGGCTAGCTAGTAGAGATAAGAATGTGTTGAAACAGTGAATCCTTTTCTAGTTTGACTGGTTCTGTACCTAAGAAGGCCAAGGTCAGATATTCCATGCTTAAGCCTAATAGCTGCAAATTCCTACTCTTCAAATGGATAGAAACATAGGAATTGCTACTGGATCAGACCACCTAGTCCATTACCGTGTGTCTGACTGTGGCCATCACCAGATCTTTCAGAAGAACCACTAATCCCTAGTAGTGAGAGACTGGCTTAAACCCTGATGCATGCAGTTTAATCTCCCTTCCAAAATTTATTACATGAACTACTATAACTCTGGTTATTCTTATCCACATAAATGTCTAATCCTTTTTTTGCATCTTGCTTGGGTCCTTGGCCACAATGACATCCCATGTCAAGGAATTCCAAAGTCTAACTCAGTGTTTGCTGACAGGGATCTGAAGTGTCTGGAAAGGAGCTGAGATGCTCCCATTCTTCTCAAGCTCTGAAGCGTCCAGGTGGCACGTGTTACATATTATTGTCAGACTACAAAAAGTGAGAAATCATCTCTAAAAGAAGATCAGAGAGGAATGTGTTTTCCATGTGTGCTACAGTGTAGCAGTGTGAATGTTATGTTGAAATCTCACATTTGAATTTAAATACGTAACAGCAATGAGGAGGGGAAAGGGGTGTCAGTATGAGGAACATCAGTAGACTACTGCCTAGCAGCTTTTGTTTAATAGTTGTTCGTAGGAATGCCTATACTATGTACACTGTCTTCTGTGTGCAGTAAATGTTTCTTTACTAAAACTGTATGTTATGCTCTCTTTGAAGCTGACTGGGAACTATTAACACCTACGTATTAGGATTCTACATATCATAGCACTGAAGTTTAACTCTGTATGCTGCTTTTTGAAAAGACAGACCTCTAGCCTGTGCTTCAGCAACAAATTAAGCTGAGATGTGGGAAGAAGGGTGGTACAATAGAGTTACACACAATATTGCCTCAGCATGACCCTACCTGATTACAGAAGCACTGCAAGATGGAAGCAGAGAAGGTGGCTTTCCCCCTCTATCTCCTGGTTAATCCATAAAAGAGGAGGTCCTAGCCTGCAGGATTCTAGTGACGTAAAAGGGACTAGGGGCACAGCCCAGGAAATGAAGACATGAGCAATAGTTCTTCAGACCTGAGAAGCCATTTCTTCAGGAGGATAAAACCTCTCAGGCCTTGTCTACACTACAAGACTATTTCGAATCAACTTAGTTCGAATTTGTGGATTCGACCTTATGAAGTCAAATTTGTGTATCCATACTAAATACACTAATTCGAATTTCTGAGTCCACATTCACGGGGCCAGCGTCGACTTTGGAAGCGGTGCACTGTGGGAAGCTATCCCACAGTTCCCGCAGTCCCCGCTGCCCATTGGAATGCTGGGTAGAGCCCCCAATGCCTGCTGGGGGGAGAAATGTGTCGAGGGTGGTTTTGGGTAAGTGTCGTCATTGAATCGTCAATCACAACCTCCCTCCCTCCCTCCTTGAAAGCGCCTGCGGGCAATCTGTTCGTGCACTTTTCTGGTCAGTGACAGTGCGGACGCCACAGCACTGCAAGCATGGAGCCCGCTGCGATCATCGCCGTTTTCTCCTCCTCGCACTTTATCGTCCACCTCTTCCACAGTCAGCTGCTGAGAAATTGGGCTACTTTTCAATGGTGCTGCAAGCACTGGGGGACCATAGGGGACGTTTTACAAACATCAACGTTGGGTGGCCGGGCAAGGTTCATGATGCGTGTGTTTTCAGGAACTGTGGGCTGCTCAGACGCCTGCAGGAAGGTAGTTTCTTCCCGGACCACGAAATAACTGTTGTGGATGTGCAGATGCCTATAGTCATCCTCGGGGACCCAGCCTGCCCGCTAATGCACTTGCTCATGAAGCCCTATACAGGCGCCTGGGACAGCGACAAGGAACTCTTCAAATACCAGCGAGCAGCGAGCAGCGTGACCTGTGACTGTTCAGTTTCTTTACAGAGAAGCTGAACCTGCCCCTGTTTCTTTACCCAGTTACTGTTGACTTTCCTCTTCGGTTACATACCCCGTTCACCCCGTTACCCCCACTTCCAGCACACGTGTAAAAATAAAATACATGTCCCATTATTACTTAACAAAGGTTTCTTTATTCATGACTTTTCGTGAAAGGGTTGAAACTGGGACGCAGACTGTGCTGGGTAGGGTGTGCGGTGATGTAAAGACCGCCTCTAAACTCAAGGAATGACAGGCTCCTGCTCCTAGAGCGGTCCGCAGTGCCGGAATGCTTCTTTCAACGGAGCCTGCCATCCCTCTTTATGGAATTCTGTGTGCGGGTGGATATGTGACCTTGTGGTGGAGGAGGACGGATACAGATTCCTCAGCTGCGTGACTCAGCGGTCCAGGACAAGGACCGCTGTATAAGATCTGTAACCGCCCTCCCCCGCTGCAAAGTCACATCTCCCCCGCCCACACAGATCCTGGAAACCACCTCCCATACCGACCAGGGTGCCTACTGACTGCACCGTGTGTGTGACCCGCTGCTGATCCTGCCCCCGTGTCTGTACCCTGGGAAAGGTGACTGTCCTATGCAATTAACCACCCCCTTCCCCACGCCCCCCATTCAAACACAGTCTTCTTTGAAAAAACATAACGGAAACAGTAATTAACAGCAAAGCATTTTTATTAATTAAGTAGACAGTTAGGGGATGGGACTGGGATTGGGACTACTGTGAGTCTGGAAGTGAAGGACTTCGGCAAATGTAGGGTATGAGAGCTTTTGGGTACTTGAGCACTGTGCTGTGGTGCAGTGACAGTATTCACGTCCCCGACCGCCCCTCCTCCTGATTATTTTCGGTGAGGGGGGTATGGGACTTTGTGGCACGGGAAGTGCGGTTGCAGATACACTGCAGGGTGTCTCTGTCCTCCTGCGGTCCTGCAGAACATCCACAAGGCGCCTGAGCATGTCCGTTTGCTCCCTCACTAGTCCAAGCGGCGTTTCAGTCGCCTGCTTGTCTTCCTCACGCCACCTCTCCTCCCGTTCGCTGTCTGAGCGCTGGCACAGAGAGACGGTCTCCCTCCACTGGCTCTGCTGGTCCGCCTCTGCTAGGTAGCAGCCCATACGTTCCTCGAACATCTTGTCCCTTGTCTTTTTCTTTCGCCGCCTAATCTTTGCCAGCCTCTGCGAGGGGGATGCTGTGGCAGGTCTGGAGACAGTGGAAGCTGTGAGATGGGAAACAGGGAGTGAATTCCTTGCAAAGATACATTTTTGCGAACAATTAACTGAGTGTAGGCTGTCTCTGTGAATTCTGGGTTGAGACCCCTGTGCCTGCTGGGGCACAAATAATTTTCGCGGTGGATTCTGGGTAAATGTCGCCAGTCATTCCTTCCTCCGGGAAAGCAACGGCAGACAATCATTTCAAGCCCGTTTTCCCAGAATTGCCCTGGCATACGCCATAGCATGGCAACCATGGACACTGTTTTGCCTTTTGTGTATGTCACCGTATGTGTACTAGATGCCACTGTCAGAGGCGGTCCAGCAGCGCTACACAGCAGCATGCTTTTGCTTTTGCATGACAGCAGAGATGGTTACCAGCCATATTGTACCATCTACCATACCATAAATTGGTAATAAGATGGTAATAAGATGGGCATGGTTACCTGTCCTTTTGCACTGCACCATTTGGTGCTGTCATAAGTGCCCCTGGCCGAGCAGCCAGGGGCGCAAAAGCAAAAATTGGGAATGACTCCCTGAGTCAATCCCTCCTTTTTGGTATCTAAAAATAGAATCAGTCCTGCCTAGATTATGGGCAAGTGTACTAGAGAACCACTGTATCATAGAACCAGAGAGCACAGCTGCTCTGTGTCCGATCCTGCATAAATTTGGAGCTGTATGCTATTCACAGGGGGTGCTCCTGCAACAACACCACCTGTTCATTCCGGCCTTCCCACAGCCTTCCCGGGCTACCATACCATTGTCCCACCACTTGTGTGATGAAGTAATAAAGAATGCAGGAATAAGACACAGTGACTTGTTTGTGAGAAATGAGTGGAAGGAAGCCTCCAGCTGCAATGATAGTCCAGGCAGGACATTAATTACTGTGGATGAAGGAGCCCATCATCCCTCTGCTAGTCCAGGGGCAATTCAATCTTTTCTTTACACAGGAAGGGTGGGGGCTGATGGAGCTCAGCCCCCTGTTGCAATGATGAGGACGGTTACCAGCCATACTGCACCATCTACCATGAAAAATTAGGGCCAGGCGCCCTTGATCGACCTCACAGATGCTAGTACGCATGGTTACCAGTCCTTTTGCACTGCCCCATGTGCCAATAGGCTGATGATGAGGACGGATACCGGTCATTTTGTACCATCAGCCATCCATAGCGTGGGGGGAGCAAGGATGTTGGTGTTGAGTGCTGCACCATCGCGTCTATCTGCAGCATTCAGTAAAGATAGGGTGACATGTAAAAGAGTCAACAGAGGATTGTTTTCACTTCTGGTGGTGGGTGGGGTGTGTGCGCAAATTGCCGAACTATGCCCTGACCCACCGCAGACACTGTGTTTGACCCTAGAAGCATTTGGAGCTCATCCAAGAATGCAAATACTTTTCGGAGACAGCAGGAACTGTGGGATACCTTGCGTCCTCATTCCCCCCTCCCTCCATGAGCGTCCATTATATTCTTTGGCTTTCCGTTACGCTCGTCACGCAGCTGCGTGCTGAGTCTGTGCTATGCCGTCTGTCCGTAGATTTTTTAAAAATACTTTGGACCAGGCGTAAAATTACAGTAATTACCCTAATTAGATGCAGGAGTCTCCGAGCGAGATCACCCTGAGGACGGTCACTGAAGGAGATAGAGAGCGCATGCTGCATGAAAGCTAGCACGAACCAGGGCCCGATGCAGCCGTGCTCGGGGAGGCAGTGCTCCCTGAGTACCTCATGAAAGCCTTGCGCGGAAAAGTGTGCTACCACGGAGCACCCAATAAGGCAGCTCTCCCCAGGAACCTCCTGCTGATGCTTTTCGATTAACGCAAGGAGAGCTTCGTGGAGATCTCCAAGGATGATTTCTGTTCTATCCCCATATATAGAGAGCCCTCCTTTTCACACACTTAAGATTCCTGTTATATTAAGAATAAAAGTTAACATGGTTAAAGCACTTACCGACTGCTCCTTCCCCTGATTCAGGATCCGGGTTCATGGCTGGGGAGGGTTGGTAGGGGATCTCCGTGACGGTGATGAATAGATCCTGGCTGTCGGGGAAACCAGCGTTGTAAGCGCTCTCGCCTGCCTCGTCCTCCACAAACCCTTCCTCATCTTCCCCGTCCGCGAACATCGCCGAGGAACTGTCCGTTTACACTATCCCATCATCAGAGTCCATGCTCACTGGTGGGGCAGTGGTGGCAGGCTACGTAGCGTCCGTTTGCCGGTTTGATTTTTTGGTAGCCTTGTCTGGGGTCCTTTATTTTCACGCGGCACTGCATTGCATCCCGGCTGTATCCTCTGTCTGTATCATGGCTTTGGAGACCTTCTCGTAGGTCTTTGCATTCCGTGTTTTGGAGCGCAGCTCTGAAAGCACAGACTCCTCGCCCCACACACCGATCAGATCAAAGAGTTCCCAGTCAGTCTATGCTGGGTCCCTCTTTCTATTCACAGATAACATGAACTCCTCTGCTGGAGAGCTCTGCATCGTGGCAGGTGCTGCGGAGCTCGCCCCGATGTCCAGCCAGGACGTCAGATTCAAAGTGCCCAGACAGGAAAATGAATTCAAATTTTCCCGGGTCATTTCCTGTGTGGCTGGTCAGAGAATCCAAACTCCGACTGCTGTCCAGAGCGTCAACAGAGTGGTGCACTGTGGGATAGCTCCCGGAGCTACTAAGTTTGATTTGCATCCACACCTAGCCTAATTCGAGCTAGCCATGTCGAATTTAGCGTTACTCCACCTGTCGGGGTGGAGTACCGAATTCGAACTAAAGAGCCCTCTAGTTCGAATTAAATGGCTTCCTGGTGTGGACGGTTGAGCGGTTAGTTCGAATTAACGCTGCTAAATTCGAATTAAAGTCCTAGTGTAGACCAGGCCTCAGTGAGCAAAAGAGACCAGTGAAGCCATCTGAGAGTACTAGGGCTGAAGAAACAGAAGTGAGACAGAGGAGAGGCAAGCTATTTCTCATAAGTGGAGGGGCTGGTTATCTATCTTTGTGTGAAGATCCTGAATGCCATTTGGCAACAACAACAAAAAGAGAGAATGAACGTAGAGGCAATAGGAGAGCTATGCTGATTTACACCAGCTGTGTATCTGGCCTATCAAGTTTAAAACAAAGGCACCTGAACCAATTTATAGAATATGTTAAAACGTACCTAAAACAGAAGGAAGTATTTCCATACTTGAATAAGTGGTAATGACCAAACTGATTGATTGATTTTTTTCTATCTACAGTTAAAAATCAAACCACATCCCCCATTTTCTTTGATCACAAACATGTGTCTTCATCTTAGAAAAATGATTAACTCATCTGGGGGGAAAATAATCCAAACCACAGGTAGTTAGTACGGGAGAAAAGAATGGACAGGCCACCTAAGAGAGTTATTGCTATGCAAACAAAATCTCAATATATTTGTGTGTGCTGTTTATCATGTGAAGAGGGTATCTGTGTTCTGGTGAAGAGGGTATTTATATTGTGGTAGACCAGAGGCCAGGACCTAATTGTGCTAGGTATGGTGCAAAGACATAACACAGATGGCCCTTGCCCTGAACAATTGACACTCTAGGTCAGTGGTCTCCAAAGTTTTTCAATTGCCCTGTCCCCTTACCCAGTCTGTGTCCCCCCCGGGAGCTGGGGTGGGAGTGAGGATGAGTGGGGCAGGACGGGAGAGGTGGAGCCAGGCATCGGGGGTGGAGGGATGATTGGGACGGGGCAGGGGAGGGGGAGCTGTGCTCGAGGCAGGACAGGGGAGCCGCTGGTACCTCTCTTGCCGGAGCCATCCCTGAGTGCTCCTCCAGGCTCCAGCAGCAGCTGCTGCTCTTTCCACCCCACAGTGGCAGAGGCCAGTTAAGTGGATAACCAGACATTTAGTGTCTGGGTGGCTGGGGCCAGGGCTGGGGCCAGAGGGGAACTGGGGGCAGAGTTGGGCTGGGTGGTGCTCCATCTCTCTCCCCTGGACTTTCCTTTGCACCCCCCTAGGGGAGCGCGCACCCGTTTGGGGACCACTGCTCTAGGTGGTCTCATGCAGTTCTGAAAATGAAATCCATGCTCATTCTGACCACTGGTGGAAGAGGGGCCCATAGCTTTGGTCCTCAGGAGAGACTGGTAGCTCTAGCATTCCTGATGAACTCAGATGTCTACAGAGGTTTTTTATACCATGCCTGTCCCATATCAGTGGTGGCTAGTATTCAAAATAACTGGTGGGACTTAAGGAAGAAACTTCCTCACACTCTTGTCCACTTTTTACACCCTGCAGGATGATGATGTTTTTCAAAATGAAAACTGCATCTAATGGTCAGGGCTGTTACAGGGATGGGAGAAGTGAGAAGTACTCTTCCCACCCTCTCCTCCTTTCAGGGAGGGATAGCTCAGTGGTTTGAGCACTGGCCTGCTGAACCCAGGGTTGTGAGTTCAATCCTTGAGGAGGCCACTTAGGGATCTGGGGCAAAAATTGGTCCTGCTAGTGAAGGCAGGGGGCTGGACTAGATGACCTTTCAAGGTCCCTTCCAGTTCTAGGAGATTGGTATTACAACTCCATTAAAAAAAAAAAAAAAATGAGGAACTATGACACCTTACAACAGGGGATGTCAACCTGCGGCTCGCCAGGGCAAGCACCCTGGCAGGCCGGGCCAGTTTGTTTACCTGCCGCATCGGCAGGTTCGGCTGACCGTGGCTCCCACTGGCTGCAGTTTGCCGTCCCAGGCCAATGAGGGTGGCGGGAAGCCCCCTCGGCCCACATCGCTTCCCGCCGCCCCCATTGGCCTGGGACGGTGGACCGCGGCCAGTGGGAGCTGTGGTTGGCCGAACCTGCCGACGCGGCAGGTAAACAAACTGGCCTGGCCTGCCAGGGTGCTTACCCTGGCGAGCCGCGTGCCAGAGGTTGCTGACCCCTGCCTTACAGGAAAGGGGCATGATGGGGAAACAACTGTATTTTCCCTTTAGTCCCTCTTACTCTTTTCTTCTATTCCCCACCCCCCCGCATCTAGCATTTGCCCTACTATTTGTCCCTTCTGCCTCTCCCCTCCCTTAATCCCATCATTCACCCACACCCTTGTTCACCAACTACTGCACATGGGGATTATTCTCTATTATACAATTTTAAAATGTATGAAGGAGAGATGTTTCTTAAATTCTCTTCTCTTGAGGTCTGTTCATATTTGTGTAAAATTCATATTGACATCAATAGGACCTGAAGATAGATTTCAAGATCAGGTTATTTTCATAACAATTGGTTCATGTCACAGAAGTGAAAAACTTGCTGTTTATGATGCTATCTACCACTTTGGGTCAGGGATGCTAGTTGATGTACTTGTGATGCATTGAGAGAGCTATTTCCCATCTTGTACACATAAAGTGGGCTGCATAAACTTTTGTATTACTTTACAAGAGGAATTACACTACAGAACATCTGTCTTTCCTGGACAGATGGTTGTTGTTTATCATGTACAAAGAAGCACCAAACTAAGCAGGATTTTTTGTGTAATATTTCATGGTGATTACCACAAAGAAATAATTCATTTTTAGTTTGAGAAAATGGCTCTTACTAAATCTTTTTCTTTTATACTCATTTTGCATGTATCATCTTTGTAAAATCTAACACCAGAGGCAAATAAGCAGAGCTAAGATATGACTTTTTTCCAGCGAGAAGATGAAATATTTTAGGCTGACAGATCAGGATAACAGTGCTTTTAAAGTGTTTAAAAAGAGAGAAAATAAGAAACTGATCAGCTGATGATAACTTATGGGACAAACTTCACTCTTTAAGCTTGAACTTTTTCGTGGAGTTTCTTAAATTATTACAAAGTACAAAGAGACATCACAGATGGATAGCTCATTGCAATACAGAAAACCAAAGTAGAAATATAAATAGGTATATTACAGTAGTACATGATCAATTCTACAATATAAGGACTTCGCCGTATTGGAGTCATGAAATTTAACTCTAAGCAGTTGTTCACAGCAACTAGAACTTCAGTCTTATATTGCAAGGCATTGAAATGAGTTAGGACTATAAGTGTCAAAGTCCCTATATTGACTTTCCCTGTAAAGTTACCTCAGACCATAGGATAAACAGGAGAACTAATGTTAATAGCTTTGGGCCCCTTACTTGTTCCCTAGTAAACATTTCCCAGGCATAGTGAGCAAATGGTCCACGACTGCCCTCTGACACTGCAACTTTAAAAAACACAAATAAGAATCAACCTACTGGTAGGCTGGATGTTAGGGTTTCTAGAGCTGATGGTTAGTGGAAAGCATGGAGAAAAGAGGTTCCTCTTACAAACTTTCCTGAATATGACCATGCAGTAGCTTAGCTGAACTTCCTGGCAGAGCTAACTGTAGAGGCAAAAGCAACCTGCTCGCCTCTTCCACCGGTGTCCCTCCCTCTTGGGGGAATTATCCTAAGCATTTTGTGTGAATACATTTCACGTGGTGGGTCAGAGGGGAAGACAGTCTCTGTGGAAGCTGGGCCAGCCCACTTAAGGGCTCTGTATGTAGATAGCATCTTGAATTTGATCAGAAACCTGCCTGGCAGGCAGTATGGTGTGTGAAGCACAGATGTAATATGTTTTTTGCCATACCGTCATGGTTAAAATGCAGACAGTGACTATGTAACTTCTTGAGGCTTCCAAGGAGCCTTCACAGTGACTCACAGAGTAATGATGATGCTAGTCACCTTGATTTCAAGGACAACATCAGCAATCATAGTTTGTACTAACGGGTCTTTGTGTGACTCCATAGACCAACTCGGGAAGAAAAAAAGTTTATTGCACTGGCCAAATAGTCATGTATCTAGTTGTGTTGATTGAGCTACATGTTGTTTCTGTGCCAGTTGCTCAAAAGTGAGTCAGAAATATTTGTTTTGCAGTTTGTTTTAGGATGTCTTTGAAGTGTTTCAGCTGACCGCCATTTTGAAAAATGGGTCTCAGGCATATGAATTACATGGCCAGTCTGTCTCATTTGGGCACAGATCAAATGAGCCTTGATGCTGACTGAACCAGCTTTCACCAGGACTTCCATGTTGGAAACCTGGTCCTGCCATTTCATGCCCAGCAATTGTCGTAGGTGTGGCAAATGGAAACTGTCAAGCTTTTCAATGTCCTTTTATCAAGAGCAGCATGTTTCACACCCACAGAGCAATGTCATGAGGACAACGGTGTTATAGACTTTGATTTTTGTCTGCAGATAGGTTCCACATTACTTCTAAGTTCAATGATGGAGGAGACAATATGCAGCACTGGCTTTCTTAATTCTCACATCCACTTTGTAGCTGATTCTAGCTTTGTTGTTCAACATGCTTGTAACCGGGTCGGACTCACCCCTGCGGCGCCTCCTGCTGGTGACTCTGGGAATTAGCTCAGTCCAGTGTTCGGAGCGCCCTCTGCAGGCTGGTGATCCACCTGTCTTCAGGACCCCCGTGTCCCTCCCTGGACCCGGTGCCCTCTTACATGGGGTGCTGCCCATTAACCCCTTTCTCTCTGGGTCTCCCCTCCTTGGGGAACCCTCACCCTCTATCCCCACCTTGCCTCAGTATTTGGCTACTGCCAGTCATTGTCTAGCCCCACACTCTGGGGCAGACTGCAGTATCAGCCTACTCATCACAGGCAAAGGGATTTGGACCTGCTGCCTTGGCCTACCCCTGGGCTGCCCTCTGCAACCCCCAGTACCTGTTAGCCCTGTGCTAGGCTGCAGCCTGGGGCTTTCCAGGCTGGAGCTCCCCAGCCTTTCCCCAGCCCTGCTTCACTTAGGTACCCAGTCTCTAGCTTCCTGCAGCCAGGCCCTTCTCTCTCTGAAGGCCAAGAGAGACTGTCTGGGCTTCTGGCTTCCCTGGCCTTTTATAGGGGCCAGCTGTGGCCTGATTGGGGTGTGGCCCAGCTGCAGCCACTTCCTCAATCAGCCCAGCTTTTAGAGCCATCGCTCTGGAGCCCTGCCAGGCCGCTTTTAAACCCCTCTCAGCAGGAGCAGGGTCCACCCTGCTACAATGCTACAAAGATATGTAAACTGTTTGACAACTTGGAGCATAATACCTTCCAACCTTATTGATGAGCCTTGGTAAAGTTGCTGAGGAGCTGGCTGGTATGTAACTTCGGTTTTTGTTCAACTGATGGTGAGGCCAAAGTTATGAGCCACCACAGCAAAGCAGTTTGAAAGATCTTATAAGCGGTGATTTAGTGTACAGCATCAAGGCACAATCATCCATGTAGGGGGAGGGATAGCTCAGTGGTTTGAGCGTTGGTCTACCAAGCCTAGGATTGTGAGTTCAATCCTTGAGGGGGCCACTTAGGGATCTGGGGCAAAAATTGGTCCTGCTAGTGAAGGAAGGGGGCTGGACTTGATGACCTTTCAAGGTCCCTTCCAGTTCTAGGAGATTGGCATATCTCCAATTATTATTTAGCAGCTCCTGGGTCAATGCTTCTATCACCATGGTGTTTGCACTTAGATAGGAATGACTAAAGAGCTTACCAATGTGGAAGCATGGATCTTCAAATGGCATCTTTATATGAAGGGCTTCCTCTAGTGTCAGAGCAAATAGATAAAAAAGGCTAGGGGTGAGGACACATCCATGCTTCACCCCTTTCGCGATTGGAAATGGGTCTGTTAAATCACCATCAAGACTAATTATTTGGGCCGTGCCTTCATGGAATTGCTGAACAATGTTAATACATTTTTCTGGACATCCAAATTTGGCCATGGTGTTGTCTGTGAATACTGCCACACAATGGCCACGTAGGTTTCCGCAAAATGCCTGACACGCTAGGCATACTGCCATCAGTTCTCGTACATTGATGTGCAGAGTTAGTTTGGATGTGGTCCAAAGGCCCTGCATTTGGAGTTCCCCAAGGTGGGCGCCCCATCCCAGAGGTGATGCGTAACTGGGGTGTGCATTACCAGGGAGCGCATGATAGCCCTGGAATCTTTCAGGCTCTGTAGTCTAGAGTCCGTTTTATCTGAGAACAGGCCCTGCCCATCAAAAGGCACATCCTGCAGGGTTTGTTGTAGCTCTGGCGGTAAGTCAGATACCTGCAGCCAGGAGATGCATCGCATGGCTGTGCCCGATGCCAGGGTCCTAGCCGCAGAGTCTGCCGCATCTAAGGAGGCCTGTCAGGAAGTCCTAGCCACCTTTTTGCCCTCTTCCACTAAGACCCCAAACTCATCTCTGGACTCCCGCTGAATTAACTCCTTAAATTTCACCATGGAGTTCCATGAGTTATGGTCATAACGGCTCAGGAGCACTTGTTGGTTTGTGATCCTGAGCTGAAGGCCCCCCGCTGAGTAAATCTTGTGCCCAAATAAATTGAGATGCCTGGCATCTTTTGATTTGGGCGCTGGAGCTTGTTGACCAAGCCGTTCCCTTCACTGAGGATACCACTAGTGAACACGGCTGAGGGTGAGTATAAAGACACTCGTACTCCTTGGAGGGGACAAAGTATTTCCTCTCCACTCCTCTGGCCATCGGAGGGATAGAGGCAGGGGTCTGCCAGATTGTCTTGGCGTTCGTCTGGATGGTGCGGATGATGGGCAATGCTACTTGGGACGGGGCTTCCGCCGAAAGGATGTCCACCACTGGGTCCTCCAGCTCCACTACCTCCTCCGCTTGTAGGTCCATATTATGTGCCACCCTACATAAAAGGTCTTGGTGGGCATGAAAGTCTATCGGGGGAGGACCCGAGGTTGTTGTCCCCACCACTGCCTCATCTGGAGAAGATGAGGAAGATGGCACAGGGGCATGGGGACCCTGTGGCAGATTGTGTTGTGAGGAGTCCTGTTGCCCAGGATCCACTACACTGGGGTCTGGGGCCTGCGCTAGGGTAGGTGCAGACACTTCCATACCCCCCGCAGGAGGATGACTTATGGTGGCTTCTGGTACCCAAGGTTCTGAATGGGCTGATTGCGAGGCGCCCTCAGACTGTGATGACCGTGAGGCGGAGCGTGAGGGCCAAGGTGGTGTGGAGCGTGTCTGTGTCGACTCTGTGGGTCGTGGTGCCAACCGGTACCAAGTTGCTGGAGAGCAGTGCCAGCAAGGCACTGGGGAGTGGTACTGGGGTCAAGATCGGCATCAATGACTGTACCGGTACTGGGATCCAGATCTGGATCGTGATGACAACCGCCTGTGGGAATGGTGCTGGGATCAGCTTTGGGAAGGAGATCGGCGCTCTGACCGGTGCCGGGAGCGATGTTGGGAGTCTGAACGGTACCACAGACTGGTGCTGTGCCGTGAGATGGATCGGTGCTGCGAGTACGACTGGAGCCACGAGTATGACCAGCGCTGTGAGAGGGAACAGCGTTGGGACTGCGAGTGGCATCGGGATTGGGATCTACTCTGGGATGGTGCCGTGTTTCCATGCTAGGAAATGGTGGACGTATTAGGGTTGGCTTGCCCCTAGACTGTACTGCCCAAGTCGGAGGTGGTGCCATAGCCTGCACTGGTGCTGGCTCTGTGAGGGCAATGAGGTCTCTTGCTGTTGCAAATGTCTCTGGCATCGACGGAAGGCAGGGCTCAACCACGGTTCGGGTCGGGGAGCCAGTATGTGCCGGACTCAACGGCTCCTCTGTCGGTGCCGGAGTCAACGGTGCCAATATTGGTGCTTGTACTCTCGGTTGCACCAGTGCCGGACTCGACTCCAAGATTGGCAAAGGCGGTGCCGGTGCCTGTTGCTGAGATGCAGTCACCTCCAGCTTACGCTGCCTCTTCGGGCCTGGTGACGGGTAACGGTGCTGAGTCACTTGTACTGGACGCGGTGCTGGAGAGGTCCAGTGCCGTGGGCCTCTATCCTAGCCTCCCCGCAGTGCAGTACCTGAAGCTGCCACCGGGGCACTGCGCACTGATGCGCTCGATGCCGGAACTTGGCATGCTGATGAGGGATCTGGGCTTAGGGCCACCTCCATAAGGAATTGCTTGAGCCTAAAGTCCTGCTCCTTTTTGGTTCGAGGTCTGAACGCCTTATAGATCGTACACTTGTCGGCCTGGTGAGATTCCCCGAGACACTTCAAACAAGAGTTATGGGGGTCTCCCGTTGGCATAGGCTTCGAACAGGCTGAACACGGTTTAAAACCCGGAGCCTTGGGCATGAGCCCGGCAGGCAGGGGGGGAGGGGGAGGACCCCTTCCAATGCGCTAAATTTAATCACAAACCTAACACTATAACTAAAACAACTACTGCACTATACTAACTGTACAACTATAACAAATGGAACAACTATCTAAAACTATCTAAAACCGGGAAGCAAAAGCTAGGGAGAGTGGAGGACTGCTATGCCGCGCTCCACAGTTCCAATGACCGTCACGGGTGGTAAGAAGGAACTGAGGGGGCGCTGGGTCGGCTGGGGTATATATCCAGCACCATTAAGGCGCCATTCCAGGGAGCTCCAGAGCCGACCCACCGGGTGTTGCTAGGGTAAAAATTCTCCGATGATTGTGCATGCGGTGCACACACACCTAATTGGAATCGATTTGAGCAAGCACTCGAAGAAAAATGGGGTCTTATAATTGGAAGAGCTGGGCAACCTTAACAGGTGAAGTGACCAGCCCCATCTACAATTAATGGAGATACCAAAAATATCTATTGCAATGCTTCTTGCTAGTTATGTTTTCTAAATATATAGGAGTTCAGTCTTGGAGAACTGCTTGTCAGCTGTGATTCACTTAAAGTTGGTTCTCTGTGTGAATCTTTTTCTGCATGAGGTATTTATGGGCTTGTCTTCACTGGAAAATTCCGTGGTGTTAGAACACAACCTTGAGGAGCTGTTAACTAACACAACGCTAAACATCACTTTACAGTCTGGAACTATACTGGAAACAAGGCTTTGACCAGCTGCTGACATATTAAACATGATTTATGCCTGTGACACTTGTGCTGACTGAAGTTGTGTTTAACATTGTGTTAGAATACAACCTTGAGGAGTTGTTTTTTAACTAACAGAACCTAACTTCCTAGTGAAGGCAAACCTTTTCTTAATTTCTGTTGGGGTAGAGCTGCTGCCTACAAGCTACACAAACAAAAGAGTATATGCAAACAAACAAGACATATTGTCAAAGCATAACAGTTTGCAATATTGTTAACTTACAACTTATAATGGTGGATGGAAGAGGAAGAGCTCAGGGCTTTGGAGCTGTGCTCCGGCTTCGCTCCAGCTCCAGGCAAAAACCTGGAGCTCCACTGCTCCGGAGCTGCTCCGTGCGCCAGCTCCAAGCTCCGCTCCAAAGCCCTGGAAGAGCTTATACCCAATACAAGCATCGCTTTGTTTGGAAGTCCCTGTATCTGCCTTTAATTGTTTCCTGTATGATTTCTTTAAAGATGCATCTACTCTTGACCATAATTGATGCCAAGAGTACCTTCAACCCTTAAATCCATTCAGCAAACACTTGTATGCCAGGTAAACACTATATATAGGAGCACCACTGAAACGATCAAAATGAATCCCAGAATAATACATTGTTGCTATTTGCGTAACACGTGACATACAATCCTTGTTCTCTAGATAGAAAAATTATCTGTTTAATAACTTCATGTATTTAAAATGGCTTTTATTCAAAGTCTTCTTTAATCCTCCTCTCCAGAAGGAAACAATGCTAGGAGTAAAAGTCAAATTGCTACAGGGAAAATAAAGGCGTGTGCCTGTTACGAAATCAGTTGTATGTGATCAGCTTCATTGAAGTCAATGGAATTACACCAGTTTATCCTAGCTGACGATCTGGCCCCTTATTTTTAAGTACATTATTCAGTGGATATATAGGGACATCCTTAGGATTTAGCATTTGCCATCTTATATTAATCCCATTGAGCCCAAGAATCCTCCAGATACATAGCCTGCATTTTATTAAGAATCCTTGTAAAGAGCTCTAATTTTGTGTGGTCTCTTCCAAAAGCATGTAAGCATTCAATCCTTTCTTGCATTTAACATTCTTATATTACATATTTTTATTGCATAAATAATAATGTACCTTATCCCAATGAGACTTGATCACAACTTGCAACCCATGTAAATTATGTTGTATAGAAAATGACAGTATCCCTTAATTCTGTAATTGACAAGAGCATAATTTGGGTGGGGATGTTAAGAGCTCCATGTAAAGGAAAACAAGTTTAATTTCCAAAATGGACAGGACCCAGGCTGTGTCAACCAGCACCTTTCAGTGCTCTCTTAAACAGATATATATTTTTGAACCCATGTAAAGCACAAAGGATCGGCTATTGCAGAATGTATTGCCTGCCTCTTCTCTAATGCTTCTAAGGGATTTTCATATGTAATGTGCCTAACAGTAATCTAGTCTGGAAGGAACACCACTGTGAACAACTGCCATGATACCCTCATCAGAGAAGAATCACAATCACTTAGCCAGCAAAAGATAGGCACTTGCGACCACTGCAGTATGTGGGAATTTAGGAGAATTACCTATCTAATAAAATGACAAAATTATGAACTGGTGATATCTCCGACCTCCCACCCATCATCAGTATCAGGAATGATCATCATATCTGTTTGTTTCAAAAGATTCCTTCCCCTGTCCACCACCATAACTTTCTCTGGATTAAATATAAATCATCTGTCTTTCACCCAAGATTCTATCTCAGCTAGACACTGTGAAAGCAAGTAGACTGCAGAATCCTGGCTCAATAAGAAGGAAATGTAGAGTTGAATATAGCACACATCCTAATAGACTGCAGCCCCAGAGTCTCCCAGTGAGTCTCTTGTGACTTCACACACATATTGAACAGAGAGTGTGACTAGAATAGAGCAAGACCCCACTTAGGAGAGCCTTTTGGGAGAATAAGCAACTGGCCATAACAATCTTCTGGACTCTCCCCAGAAGGAGTGAACAGCCTACTGTAAAGTGATCCCATCCAGGCTTAGCAGGACCCATAAGCACATCAACTGCACCTCCATGATCAAAGGCTGCGGAAAGATCCAATGAAATTGGCAGGGATATGTACTGCTTTGAATTACAAGTAATTATATTTGAAAAGAATGAGAGAATGCAGGAGTAAGGTATAAAAGTACAAATGCTAATATGGACTCTTGCCCATGAATGCTACTTGCAGCCATTAGAGAGACAAAGTGGGCAAGGTCATATCTTTTATTGGGCTAACTTCTCTGACCAACTAAAGTTGATCCAATAAAAAATATGACCTCTCCCACCTTGTCTCTTGAATATCCTGGGACTGATCTGGCTACAACAACACTGCATGCTTGTAACCATGTATTTCTCAGTGTGTGATTTCAAGCAAATTCAGATCAAGCACTGTCTTTGTTCACTATGTCGATAGCTACAGGTATTCAAGAGAAGAAACTTTCATTTTTACCCTTATGACCTCTTGCAGGATAGACTCTGGTTTTCAATAGCACCAACATTTTACTCAAGGTATCTCAAGGTGCTTTACAAAATAAGAGCTTAACATTGATTTGGTACTGACAAATGTGCTCTGACACAGCCTTTCATTTGAGAACCCAAGAGAGCTGTCCGGCTAAGCCAGATAATCATGTTATGTTTCTTATGTCATAAAGTCAGCCTGATGGAATGAGAATGTGATGAAAAGAAATGGCCATGATACACATGTAAGTGGACTTTAGCAGATCACACAGTCACTGAACAATGGTCATTTGGATTATCCACAGATGGTTTGCGTGCAGTGCTAATTCAATAATTGTATATTCCTGAAGTGGGACTGTGGCTTGCTGCTGCTGCTCAGAATGTATGTTAGTGTGCAATAAACTGCTTTGAAGTTGATTAAAGTTTTATGTCTTGGAACACTGGTGATTCAATGCGGAAGCCGTCATTGATTAACAAAGAAGCCAATTCCCAAAAGCTTATATTCATCCCCCATCAGTTCATATCAGTGTTATTTAGCTATTGTTTAGATATTTAAAACTCAGTTGTGGATTAGAAATTCAGGAACTAAAAAGATAAAACAATGTGTTTTTTTATCAGCTGAACAGGCATCTAGAGTGACAGTGCATTTTATTCTGAGATTGAGTTTGAAGTGGCTTGCTGATTTAGAGTAGTGAGTTTCATCTCATAGTAAATTCTTTGTTCTGCTTATAGGTTTAGGAACAACATGTCCACATTGTAAATTCAGTCTAATATACATTTTCTTGTCTCTGTTTTTCAAACTGAGATCTAATTCTCAGCATGAGCAACTATGAATCTCATAAATTTGGAAAAACATTATAAGCATTTCAAAAATCAGCTCTAATACTGTCAAATATTCCTCAGCAAAAGAAAGGCCATAATTATCTTACTAAAGCTTTTCGCTTCAGATGATCACAATTGCTTCATTCTTTTCAGAATCACATTTGTGGAAGCATGTGGTATTCTAAGCTAAAGTGAAAAACCTAGCTGCTTGTGCTCTCATTTGAGGAGTCAGATGTACTACTGCCTTCAGTAGGACTGTGATGCTGTATGATTAAAGAGGACCATTTATATTATTGATATTACCACTTCTATACAATTACTATAAATCCACAGTCAACCTGTGGAACTCCTTGCCAGAGGATGATGTGAAGGCCAAGACTATTACAGGGTTCCAAAAAAACTAGATAAATTCATGGAGGATAGGTCCATCAATGGCTATTAGCCAGGATGGGCAGGGATGGTGTTCCTACCCTCTGTTTGCCAGAAACTGGGAATGGGCACCAGAGAATGGATCACTTGATCATTACCTGTACTATTCATTCCCTCTGGGGCACCTGGCACTGGCCACTGTTGGAAGACAGGATACTGGACTAGATGGACCTTTGGTTTGACCCAGTATAGCCATTCTTATGTTCTTATGTTGTACAAAGTATATTATGTAAGATGTCAATGGAAAAGTTACAGTCTATCAAGTATGATTATCCTGGTTAAATCCATGTATCATGTTTGTCTCTGAAGTTATGAGTATTGGCTATGTATTTGTATCTTAAACCTGTGTTGTATTCCTGGGTGATACCCAACAGATAGAATTTATGTTAGGGCTAGACAGCTGTGTGTTGATGGTCAAGTACTCTCTACTCTCACTATTGGCCATTGAAGAAACTAATCCTGTCCAGATAGCTCTTCCTGAGGATGCCTCAGACAGCAGAGAGCCAATGGCCACCCCTTGAGATTCAGCAAGCCATGCAAAGACATGTGATACAGTCTTATGACCCTGGACTCCATCTTGGGACAATAACTTTCCACACACAGAGGCGGTGGGATTTGTTTGGGACAGTAATTTTCCATGCACATGGAAGAGAATATAAAAAAAGACACTTGAGTCATCTACATGTTGCCTCCTTCCTGCTCAAATTCTCTGGACTGAGGATTCACAACTAAAAGTAGTATCTTGAGCTATGGACTGAGGACCTTCCAAACTTTTGGAAGTTACCAGGGAGACTTTACAAGCCAGCAGTTTATTCCCTCACTGCTACAAATCTGCTATAAGGACTTTGCAGTCATTTGTATGTATAGGATCTATACATACTATAGATCCTTCCTTTCTTTTCTTATTAAATAACTTTCTTCCTTTCTTTTCTTATTAAATCTTTAGCCAGTTTACTAAGGATTGTCTGACAGTGTGATATTTGGGTAAAATCGGAGATTCATATTGACCTGAGGGTATGTGTCTGACCTTTGGGATTAGGAAGATCCTCACATATGGTGAAATAGATTTTCAATAACCTCTCACTATATTAGATTGGGTTGCCTGGATGGTAGCCAAGGGCAGGAATGCTTAAAGGGAACAGTGTTTGGCTTCTGGTTAACCAGTGTGGTACTGTAGAAGCTCTTTTGTTACTGCTTTGGCAAATCTAATTATAGAGTAAACCACCAGTTTTGGGGGACTGTCTGCCCTGATTCTTGCAGTCTGCCCTGAGTGTGGCATTCTCAGTGTGACCCATTCCAGGCACCCAGTCACAAGGATGGCCACTCAAGATATGTTAATCTCGATCCTTTCCTAGGGAGCATTAGTCCTTAAATGAAAAACAGCATGTTGGACTCTGCAGTCTTCAAAGTTAGTCACTGTGGTCAGGTTTGAGCCAGACAGAGGGTGCATTGCTGTGGCCACTCATAGGTGGAAATGGGCCTGTTTGGCTGCCATAGGTATCTGGCATCCAGCGGTAGAGAGGAGTCCAAAAGAATATTAAGGCTGCTGATGCCAGACAGAATTATCAGATGGCAGTTGCCTTTCTTTATGCAGGATGTTACAGAGGAGACAAGTTCTTCAAAGTGTACCCCTCTTCCTAATAGCATCACCTAAGATATGTGGATTAATATCACTAGAGAGACCAGGAGAGGGCAGAGTCTTGTGGGAATTGACACAACTTTCCAGTTCCTATTGCAACAAACCAATGCTGACTTGCTGAGGCTAGAGGTTACTAGTCTGTAGCCATCTCTAGGGACATGGCCTTTACCACCTCATAGTCCTTCAAGTGTGCTGGTCTTTGAATCAGTCTCTCACTCCTTGTTTGTGTTATCACTGTTGGTGAGGGATTTTTTTCACCCGTTGCTGTCTTCTTTCAGTTGGATGGCATCATTTTCATCCTCTATGTTGCTCATACATGTTGTTCCCTTGCCCCGTGCCGCTTCCCGCAGCCTGGGATGGTGAACCGCAGCCAGTGGGAGCTGCAATCGGTTGAAAAGACGGTTACTCACCGTTGTAACTGTTGTTCTTCGAGATGTGTTGCTCATATCCATTCCATGTAGGTGTGCGCACGCCGCGTGCACGTTCGTCGGAAGACTTTTACCCTAGCAGCTCAGTGGGTCGGCTGGGCGCCCCCTGGAGTGGCACCACCATGGCCGCGGATATATACCCCAGCCGACCCACCCACTCCTCAGTTCCTTCTTGCCGGCTACTCCGACAGTGGGGAAGGAGGGTGGGTGTGGAATGGATATGAGCAACACATCTCGAAGAACAACGGTTACAACGGTGAGTAACCGTCTTTTCTTCTTCGAGTGATTGCTCATATCCATTCCATGTAGGTGATTCCCAAGCCTTACCTAGGCGGTGGGGTCGGAGTGAGACGTGGCAGAATGCAAAACTGCCAAGCCAAAGGCTGCATCATCTCTAGACTGCTGCACCAGAGCGTAGTGCGAAGCAAATGTATGGACCGATGACCAGGTCGCTGCATGGCATATCTCCTGAACCGGTACGTGTGCCAGGAAGGCGGCTGAAGAAGCCTGAGCCCTGGTAGAATGGGCAGTGAGGTGGCCCGCTGGAACATGGGCCAAGTCATAGCACGTGTGGATGCATGCTGTCAGCCACGAGGAGATCCTTTGAGTGGAGATGGGAAGGCCTTTCATGCGGTCCGCTATGGCCACAAAGAGCTGAGGGGACTTATGAAAGGGCCTTGTGTGGTCAATATAAAACGCAAGCGCCCTGCGGACATCCAGGGAGTGTAATCGCTGCTTCCGTGGAGATGAATGAGGTTTGGGGCAGAAAACCGTGAGGAAGATGTCCTGACTGGTGTGGAAGGCCGAGACCACCTTAGGGAGAAAAGCGGGATGTGGCCGCAATTGAACTTTGTCCTTGTGAAAGACAGTGTAGGGAGGGTCTACAGTGAGGGCTTGGATCTCAGAGACCCTCCGAGCCGAAGTAATGGCCACCAGAAAAACTGTCTTCCATGACAGGTATAGGAGGGAACAGGTTGCCATCGGCTCAAAGGGCGGTCCCATGAGCCTGTTGAGTACTAGGTTCAGGTCCCAGGTAGGGGCGGGGTGACGGATCTGAGGGTAGAGACGTTCCAGCCCTTTACGGAACCTAGCGACCACCGGGTGAGAGAACACAGAGTGTCCACCCTCGCCAGGATGAAAAGCGGATATGGCTGCTAAGTGGACCTTCAGGGAAGATATGGCCAAGCCCTGCTGTTTAAGGTGCCATAGATAGTCCAGGATAACTGGCACTGGGACCTCTGTGGGCGCAAGAGCCCGTGACACACACCAGAGCGAGAAACGCTTCCACTTGGCCAAGTATGCGGACCAAGTGGAAGGTTTCCTGCTGCTAAGTAGGACGTGTTGCACAGGGGCGTAGCAGCGTAGCTCTGAGGCGTCTAGCCACGCAGGAGCCACGCCGTGAGGTGGAGAGCCGGGAGGTCCGGATGGCGGAGGCTGCCGTGCTCCTGGGTTATCAGGTCCAGGCAGAGGGGGAAGGTGATCGGCTGGGACACAGAGAGGCTGAGTAGCGTAGTGTACCAGGGTTGCCTGGGCCATGCCAGAGCAATCAGGATCAGATGAGCCCTGTCCTGACGAAGCTTCAGCAGAACCTTGTGGACCAGCGGGAACGGGGGAAACGCATAGCACAGTTGGTGCGTCCATTGAATGAGAAAGGCGTCTGAGATCGACCCCGGAGAGTGGCCCCGGAACGAGCAGAACGTTTGGCTCTTCCTGCTCGCACGCATCACGAAGAGATCCACCTGGGGAAAGCCCCACTTGTGGAAAATGGTGTGGATAATGTCTGGTCTTATGGACCACTCGTGGCACAGGAAGGATCTGCTCAACCGATCCGCAAGAGTGTTCCGAACTCCCGGGAGAAAGGATGCCACCAGGTCGATCGTATGTGCTATGCAGAAGTCCCATAACTCGATGGCTTCTCGGCAAAGGGGAGAAGAGCGGGCCCCGCCCTGTTTGTTGATGTAGTACATGGCCGTTGTGATGTCTGTGAAGACGGAGACACAACGGCCAGACAGAAGCCTGAGGAACGCCTGGCATGCTAGGCGGACCGCTCTGAGTTCCCGCACGTTTATGTGAAGGGAGAGCTCCTGTGATGACCACAGGCCCTGGGTGCGCAGATGGCCTAGGTGGGCCCCCCAGCCGAGGGAAGACGCGTCTGTTGTCAGAGACAGCGTTGGCTGGGGCGGGTGAAAGGGCAACCCTACACACACCACGGAGGGGTCCAGCCACCAGTCGAGGGAGTGAAGCGCATTCGGCGGCATGGTGACCAAGGAGTCTATGGAGTCTCTGGCCGGACGGTACACCAAGTGAAGCCACGCCTGGAAGGGATGGAGCCGGAGCCTGGCATACTTGGTGACGTACGTACACGCCGCCATGTGGCCCAGCAAAGCAAGGCAAGTATGGACCGAGGTCGTGGGGAAGGCCTGAAGGGTGCGAATGACGGTTGCCAACGCCGGGAACCTTGGCTGAGGAAGAGAGGCCTTGGCCAAAGTGGAATCCAAGGTGGCTCCTATAAAGTCCAGCCTCTGCATGGGAACCAGGGTGGATTTTTCCACATTGAGCAGCAGGCCAAGGCTCGTGAACAGGCCCTGTGCGACTCGCACATGTTCCCTGACTTGTTCCCTGGAGGCCCCTTTCAGGAGCCAGTCGTCCAGGTAGGAGAACACGTGGAGCCCTTGGTGACGGAGGTGGGCGGCTACCACTGCCATGCACTTCGTGAATACTCGAGGTGCCGTGGAGAGGCCGAAGGGAAGGACCACGAACTGGAAGTGTCGACGGCCCACTACAAAGCGGAGGAATTGTCTGTGCGGAGGGAATATGGCTATATGAAAGTAAGCGTCTTTCATGTCGAGGGCAGCATACCCAGTGGTGAGCTGGAGCTGGTTCCCACAGGTTCTCAAGAACCGGTTGCTAAAATTAGACCTCCATGGAGAACCGGTTGTTAAAGGGCCAGGAGGTGGGCAAAGAACTCCGGTCTGCGGGCCAGACCATCCTGTTGCTCCCAGGATTCCCAGCTGGGGAGGCTGAGGCTCCCCGGACTCCTCCCCCACTTTCCCTCAGCTGCAGCATGGCCAGCTGCCGGCACCAGCTGGGCAGCTCAGCTGAGCTCGGGAGTCATCCTGCTGCCGCTTTTTGAGTGGCCTGGCTAGGTGGGAGGGGATTACTGCAAGCTCCAGGGCTGGCCAGAAGGGAGGGGAGGAGGCAAGTGGGGCAATTGGCCCAGGCCCTGCAGGAGCCCCCGGCCCCATGAGGATGTCTCCCCTGGGCTCTCCCCTGCTTCCCCCACCCCGCAGAGCCGCAGCATGGCCAGCAGCTGGGCAGCTCAGCTGAGCTCTGGACTGCCGGCAAGGTAAGGGGGTGGGGGGCTGCGAGCTCTGGGGCCGCAGGGAGGGGAAAGGCAAGTGGGGCAATTTGCCCCAGGCCCTGCAGGAGCCCGCGGCCCCACGAGTATGTCTCCCCGGCCCCTCCCCTACCCCCCCCTTAAATCAGAACTTTTTATAGGGAACCGGTTGTTAAGATTTTGGCAGCTCATCACTGAGCATACCAGTCCCCGGGGTCCAAGGAGGGGATAATGGTCCCTAGGGAGACCATCCGGAACTTTAACTTCAATAGGAATTTGTTGAGGCCGCGCAGGTCTAGGATCGGCCTGAGACCTCCTTTCGACTTCGGAATCAGGAAGTAACGGGAGTAAAATCCTCTGCCCCAATCTTTCTTTGGTACCTCCTCCACTGCTCCAATGCTGAGGAGCGTCTGTACCTCTTGCAAGAGGAATTGCTCGTGAGAGAGGTCCCTGAAGAGGGACTGGGAGGGAGGACGGTAAGGCGGGGTGGAAGCAAACTGGAGGTGGTATCCGTGCTTCACAGTGCGCAGGACCCAGACATCTGAGGTCAGTAGGGACCACGCAGGGAAAAAATAAGAGAGGCGGTTGGAGAGCAGGGGGGAAGGATCCCGAACTGAGAGAGGTATGCTGCCCCTGGGCGTGCCTTCAAAAGGACGACTTCGGGTCCGGCTGTGGCTTAGATGCGCCGCGATTCTGGCCTGATTGAGGGCCGGAAGAGCGCCTGCAGCCTCCTCGTCCTCGGCGTCTGCTAAAGTCTTGTCCACGTCTAGGGACAGAGTAGGGACGGAAGTGTTGAGGGCGGTAAGTGCGGCGCTGGGTTACAAGTGTATGCATACCGAGGTTGCGCATAATAACCCGATTGTCCTTTAGGCTCTGGAGCCTAGAGTCAGTCTTCTCCGAAAATAGGTCCTTGCCCTCGAAGGGCAAGTCCTGTATGGTGTACTGGAGTTCAGGCGGAAGGTTGGAAGCCTGTAACCAGGAGATGCGCCTCATGGTAACACCTGCTGCCAAGGTTCGGGCTGCGGAGTCAGCCGCATATAGGGAGGCCTGCAAGGACATTCTAGCCACCTTCTTTCCTTCCTCCAGGAAGGCCTTGTACTCCTGGCGGGAATCCGGGGGAAGCAACTCCCGGAACTTCGCCATCTCCGTCCAGGTGTTGTAGTCGTAGCGACTCAGCAGAGGATGCTGATTCGCTACGCGGAGTTGCAAAGTGCCCGCCGAGTATACTTTGCAGCCGAGGAGGTCCATCCTTCTGGCCTCCTTGGACTTTGGCACGGGGGCCGGTTGACCATGGCACTCCTTGTCATTAACAGATTGGACGACGAGGGAGGAGGGTGCATGTAAAGATACTCATACCCCCTGGACGACACCATATATTTTCGCTCGACCCCCTTAGCCGTCGGTGGAATTGAAGCCGGCGATTGCCAAAGGGTATCTGCCTTGGCCTGGATCGTCTTAATGAACGGCAGAGCCACTCTCGTGGGTGCGTCCGACGCCAGGATGCTGCACACAGGGTCTTCGACCTCTGGGACCTCCTCGACCTGCAGGTTGATATTCAGGGCAATCCAACGAAGGAGGTCCTGATGGGAAGCAAGATCGACTGGAGGTGGACTCGAGGATGACGTGCCCGCCACTGCCTCATCCGGTGAAGAGGAGGACGAGACCCCGGAGGCCAGGACATCCGGCATCTGCTCCTTGAGTTGAGGTTCCTGCTCCGGAAGCACCGGGGAGGCGACTGGAGGAGGTAACTGGGCGTCCACGCCCGCTGGTGGAGGGCGACTGATTGTGGCCTCCGGGGCCCGCTGGTCCGAAGTGGCGGCCCGCGATGGAGCAAGGGGAGCACCTTGGGCCTGATGGTATGCCCAAGGTGTCCAAAAAGGCCACCGCTGGTTACCCTGCGTTTCAGGATGCGGTTCCTGATACAGGCCCTCTGGTACGTCTGCTTCCGGGTCTTGGGAGTAGTAGCTTCCCATGTGCGAGGAAGCCGAGGGATGCCTGGAAGGCCATGGTGGAGCGGATAGGCCTTGAGCTGACGTCCCCACCGATCTGGTACTCTTTCACACCGGGGAACGGTGCCGGGAGAAACTGCGGTGCCGAGAACGGGACCAGGACCTGCGACCGGCTCGGTGCCGGGAGGTCGACCTAGACCTGATATAGCGGCGTTGGGAGCGGCTTCTAGAAGAACGGTGCCGTGACCGGTGCCGAGACCTCGAGCGGTGCCGGGAGAAGTACGACGGCGACCGGGATCTAGAGCGTTGCCGCGAGTCCGACCGGCGCCATGCTGAGGAGCGGTGCCGGGACTGCGAGCGGCGGGAGGAGTGAGAACGGTGCCGGGACCTGGAACGTCGGTAGGACCGTGACCGGGAGCGGTGCCGGGCGGAAGCAGGATGGATCAACGCTGGCTTCCCCATCGATTGGATAGTCTGCACCGGCGGTGCCAGGGGCAGCGGTGGTGCCGCATCCGAGAGCGCTATCAGGTCCTTTGCCACCTCGCAGACCTCCGGCGTAGAAGGCACCATCAACTCAACCACGGCAGGCGCCGGGGAGACAGGAGCCGAACTCAACGGGCGTTGGGGAGCTGGAGTCGACGGCAACGGCTCAGGCGGTAGCACGGTGGCTACAGGTACCGTGCGGTGCGGTGGAGCCGTGCCCTCGTGCCGCACCGTGGTTGGTGCCGGGGCGGCAGGGGTCTTAGAAATCTTTGCTCTAGGAGAGAGCGAGCGCCTCAGGCTTGACTTAGGCACCGACGACGTTCGGTGCCGAGAAGGAGTGGGTGCACCGATGCGGCCCGGTGCTGAAGACGAACTCTTCACATCCGACGAAGGTGCACTTGGTGCCGAGGACAGAGGGGTTAGAGCCGCCTCCATGAGGAGCTGTTTCAGTCTAATATCCCTCTCCTTCTTCGTGCGAGGCTTGAAAGACTTGCAAATAGCGCACTTAGAGGATAAGTGCGACTCCCCGAGGCATTTTAAACAGGAGTCATGCGGATCTCCTGTAGGCATCGGGCGATGGCAAGCCGAACACAGCTTGAATCCCAGGGAACCGGGCATGAGCGCCGGCCCCGGTGCGGGGAGGGCCAGAGCCCCGAACCCGACTAAACTTACTAAACTCTAATTCAACTACTTAAGAAAGAACTACTACTAACTTTAAACTGATTTTTGAACTATATACACGAAAGCTATGAGAATGCTAGGGAGTGATGGTCAGCTAAGCTGCACTCCACTGTTCCAACGACCGACACGGGCGATAAGAAGGAACTGAGGAGTGGGTGGGTCGGCTGGGGTATATATCCGCGGCCATGGTGGTGCCACTCCAGGGGGCGCCCAGCCGACCCACTGAGTTGCTAGGGTAAAAGTCTTCCGACGAATGTGCACGCGGCGTGCGCACACCTATGTGGAATGGATATGAGCAACACATCTCGAAGAAGAACCTGTGGATGTGGCAGGTAAACAAACTGGCCCGGCCTGCCAGCATGCTTACCCTGGTGGGCCATGTGCCAAAGGTTGCTGATCCCTGCCCTAGTCAGTGTTTCTGCCACCAGTAGTGACTATTCTGGCAGTACCTTATTTTTATATTTTAGTCATTACAGGCATGCCCATTGTTTGCATTGGAATCCAAGCAGATGTTACCCTATAGCATTTTAGCAATTTCACAGTGTAACGGTGTTGAAACTCACCACCACGGCGCCTCCCACTGGTGACTCCAGGAATTAGCTCAGTCCAGTGGAGCGCCCACTCCTGGTGGTGTCCCATCAGTCATCTCGCCCTCAGTTGGCATGTGGACCCGGATTACTCCCAACCTGCGGCATCCTCTTTGAGCCACTGCCCTCTGGCAGTGCCCCTTAGTCCATCCTCACCCCTTCCGAGGGGGGGGCAATCAGCTGTCTCTCTGCACCCCGGCCAATGTGGGCAACTGCACCCCCAAAGTCACATCCCTCTTGGCAGGGGGTTGGTGCAGCCCTAGATGGCCACTCCCGTCGGCCGGGTGTATTTCAGTAAATAACCTATCATCACTTGTTTTGAGTACAGCAAGTCCACATTCTGCTCTGTGATATTCGTCAAAACGTTCAGGGTTAAATACTGGCTTAAAACCATAGACTTCAGTATCTGGTATCTTGCCATCTCAGTGGGAACTCCTGGAGGCGTTGTGCTTAAGGCAGGCATGTTGTCCTCTGCAGCAAGCCTGAGTTCAGCTGGTTGAGAAGCACTCTGGCATCACCACATAAGAAAAACATTGGGATAGTTATTCATGTACACTATTATGTGTGCTTTTTAAACAGACTCAATCACCTGTTAATGCCAGGATCATCTAAAGAACTAAATTGTTTCTCACAATGCTTTAAGACACCTAACTGCAGACTTTCAGCTTACTGATAGAACACTCTGCCTCCCCGCCCCCCAAATTAAAAGCCTTGGCTAGGGGAAATCAGAATTCTTCATGTAACCCTTCCCCCAGCCTGTTCTCCTCCTGCCTTGACATCCATTTAGGGTTTTACAGATGACCTATTCTGTCCACAGTGACTCCTCTAATGGAATCTATTCCATTTGCTATGAATTATCTAACCAACACACATCTACTGAACGGAGCTTCACTTTGAACAAGAATTTCCTATCCTTATAGTGTTTCATTAGTCAAGAAGCCAGAACAAATGTCTACATCTTCCTCTGAATTGAAATGTCAAGGGAGTAAGCCAGGGTAAAAATATGCTTCTAAATGCACAGTCTTGCTATAGCCTTCTTTATGTTATAACTTACTGTACATCATTTTACTTTTTCGCAACAATATTAGAGTACACACAGGGTCCTGCAGCACTACTTCCTACTGTAAATTGAGTATCACTGGTCATCTGAGATACTTGGTATAAAAGGTATTTATAAATAGAGATGGATACAGTGGCTTCTCTCATCACAGCAGAGAGGACGCTTCGTTAAATAGAAATTACTCTTTATGTACAGATGTTTTTGAGAATAATTCAAATAATTCCATTGTTGAGAATCTTCTTTTCTCAGCAGAAATTCTGTAGGTGCTTATTTAATTATAGCTGTTTATTTACCTGAGTGTTTCGGCTCTGTTCTGTTATTTTTAGCTCCACCAACCCTCCTCTTATTCCTTTTCAAATAACTAGTTTTCAAACTCTTGTATACTCCCCTTTAGCCTGGTCTTTTCTCTGTTGCTAGTAAAACCATCCTTATTTCAAACTGAGGTTGTCTGTCATACGCTTTCAATTTTGTATGTATGTATGGTACTTAACAGAAAGTGGCTCAGTCTCTGACTGGAATTGAAATTAAAGGATGAAATTAATTTAAAAAACTATAAATATAAAGGTTGATGTTAAGAACACTAGGCTGTCTGCCTACATTTGGGACCTAAAATCCATATTTACACCACTATATAAGAGGCCCGATTTTTAGGGTTTCAGAGCACCTGAAGTTCCCATTGAAGTTCGGCTGTATTTTCAAACCCAAAAATTTTAAACAATTCCCAGAGTAAGCAGTAAGTGGTGATACTGGTTTTCTTTCCTGAAGTGTTAGTTTGCCTGCAGCAGTAGTTGTAAAACAGATTCTATGTAGAGGTTATTCTTGTAATACAACAGCAGGATGGTCTTAAACATTCAAGATATCAATAATTAAAAAAGATTGTATTTGATACATCGATCCTTCAAATACAGAAATTAGCTTTGGATAGTTTGGACTTGATTCAACTCAGTTTTGCTAACTTTCTTCTGAAAAGGATTTAAAAAAACAGATTTGAAGGTGCTGCATTCCTAAGCTTCCGTGCTCTGTTGATTTGTGTGCACGCACATACAAATTCTGTAAATGCCATTGGCTTAACTCTTTGGTCTGATACCCACTGAACCAAGGCATGATCAACACACACATTCCAGTGGTTTAAATAAAATTGGTTGTAAAACTTTTATATCTGCTTACTGATAAGTTATACTGTTTTGCTTGCATGGGTTTTTAGTGGGTACCCCTCAACAGAAACTACATTTATCCATTAAACGTTGTCATTTTGCCAATCTTCAGTCTTGGCAATAATAATGATGAATCTGTCCTATTCTTAAAATAGGAATAAAGCCCTCAAAGGAGCACCTCCATTCATTAAGAGGCTAATGGCTGGTGGACAAAGCAGCAAGGTTTGAAAGTGCAGTTTTCCCTTCTCTAATCTGAAACTGACGTATGCGTTCAGCTTTGTTCCATGTGTTTTAAATTGATGACATTTTATGAAGTCAATCCTGTGGTCCTAGAGGAATTCAGGATTATGTTTGTTCACATTTATTGGACCTACAGGAATGTTTAAAATAAAGGAAATGTGCTAATGTATTAGAATGTATAGGGTGTCCTTTTTGGGACAGACAAAAAAAAAATACCTGTCCTGTACTCTGTAGTATCGAGTAGTTTGCAATAGTTTCTTTCAGTAGCTATTTTTTCATCAAGAGATGACCTGGCAGTTTGGAGACCGGGACAAATTCATTTCTGGTGTAAACAGGTCACTGGAATAAATGGAGTTGTGCCAGCTTAGATCAGAAACTATTCTGGCGACTAGCTGGTACTTTTCAGGCTAGAGATTATAACAAACTGGCTAAAATGTTTTGTCTACCTCTGCCCTTTAGTCAGTAGAATCAGAACTGCCCGGCTCCAGTCCAAACCTGAACACCTATACTATAATTAAACAGCCCGTTGGCCCAAGCCCGATGAGGATGATTCAGGTGGCACAGGCCAGCCGTGGGTTTTTATTGCAGTATATGAATACCCTAGATGGTCAAAGACTTGCTACAATTGGGCCTTGGTTGGTAGGTCTTTGTCGTCATATTAAAAAGTTAGAAGGAGAATAAATATGATACTAGGATATCCCTTCTTTGGACTGCATGACTCTAATCTCATGAAGGGCCTGAATAATCTAAGTGGTTCTTGCTGAGAACTCCTGCACTGAGATCTATAGTAAGAAATTGGAAATAGGTAGTACACTGAACTTACTGCTGATACCACTCATTTATCAGAGACTTTGCTAGCTTGGAGAGAATTACAATCTCTTCAAAAGGAAAATCAAAAGATTTGAGGGATCTGGTCTCTAATTTTAGGATCTATGGTATCACTAGCTCATTATGGCATGTGTAACAGGCAGAAATGGGGCTGAACCAAAACTCCAGTTATGAGCGGGAGGTTTGGAATCACAATCCTAATCTAACTTTTGGCCCCCAATTTTCTGATTGGTAGATTCAAACACCCGCCTCTTCTCCAAAGCCTGAGTATTGAGAGTCTGCATTCATTTTCAAATTTCGCAGTCTGAGCCTAACATTAATATTGATTTAATATTCATTCTTTGTAATGGATTTGCAGGTTTTATTTGTTTGTTTGTAATTCATGGTTATATAAGTTGTAAATGCTACTCAATTCTTCCTCTCCTCATTGTTTCTTACTTAAATTAGAATGCACTTTATTATTTTGGAAACTGTAAAATTATGGATAATGGTATTCAATTGATCAAAGATCACATAGCAGAGAAATATTTATAAAATTAGCTCACCCATCCCCTACCCCTTTCCTGAAAAATTCAATTTTTATTTAACATGAGGCTAGGCATTTTAGGTAGACAACTTGAGCTCAATTTCATTTTTCTAAATAAACAAATTGATATTTGTGCTTTACCTGTAGGTGCCATTAGGCCTTTTTAAAAAAAATTATTTCCAAGGGCACATGCTTCTGTTTATTAAAAGGCCAGTTGGTGGCAGAGTTCAATTTTCCTAGCTGTCATCAGAGGGGGGTCATCAAGGACAGATGTTGAAGATTCAGAACTATAAGTCCTCATACCATGTATGTCTTAGCTGAGGAAACAGTCTGTCTTCCATCACAGCAGGGATCCCAGAATATTGGAAAAGATTAATTGTAGTCAGTTCTCTTCAGCACTTTACAACAGTGACTGTGCTGATATGGGGAGAATGCTCATGTTACAAAATAGCTAATATATCACCATTCAAGATCCGGGCTTCTCATTCTGAAGGTTCCAGGCTGTACTCTTACAAGGTTCAGTAAATGTTTATGAAAGATCACTAAGCATTTTGTAGCTGGAAAACACTTCCCAAAAGGAGCTTTGATGGCCTGTGTTGTTAGTCCAAACTGGGTTTAAAGTAGCAAAGGCCATGTTTATATTGAAAGTGCAGTTACTTACTTACGTATTTGTGCAGTTGCCGCTGGTGAAATAGTCGAGCCCAAGGTAATAACCTATTATGATTGGGCCAGAGGCCCCAATCCAAATCTGAGCCCCACTGTGGTAGCACTTTTTTGCAAGTAACAAATTCTGGCTCACTTGATCCAGTCTTGTGCTGAAGCTCCTACTTTTCATGAGCTTTTGGACTGCCCAGGGGAAAACCCTGTTTGATCAGTTGCTTTCCCTACTTCCTTGTTGCCTGTGGAAGAGCTGTTGCTGTAGGAGGCAGACAGAGCTCTACGCAACCCCTGAGGAGCAGAGAGAAGTTTTTGAGGGAAGAGAAGGGATAGAGGGAGGAGCTAATACCATTGTCATAGATGGGGAAGTTGGAGAAGAAAGATCCTAGCAGCTCAGGATAGCTCGGCACCCTCTTCCTTTCTCCCCTCCTACCAAAAAAAAAAAAAAGAATAAAAAAAATTGGCTTCTCTCTTTTCCCCTTCTCCTCTCCTCTTTCTTTCCTTACACCACCCACCCTGAGAATGGGGAGCGGCCAACTCCCTTGGAGCTGTCCTCTCTCCAGGCCTAAGGCGGTGAAGGATGCTGGTCATAAAGAATTTCTTGTAGCAGTGTAGACACACCACTTGTGATTGATGTAGAGATGCAGTCACCAAAATCATTGTTCTCAATATAAATTGGCAATACTAATTGTCACCCATATTGGAAGTTGGGTGGGGGAGTTAAAAGATCAGACAGCTCAAATATTTTTCTTTTAAATCAATGGTTCTCAAAGCTGGTCTGCCACTTGTTCAGGGAAAGCCCCTGGTAGGTCGGGCTAGTTTACTTGCCACTTCCGCAGGTTTGGCCGATCGTGGCTCCTACTGGCCATGGTTCGCCACTTCAGGCCAATAGGGGCTGTGGGAAGGGTGGCCAGCACATCCCTTGGCCTGCACCGCTTCCCACAGCCCCCATTGGCCCGGGATGGTGAACCACGGCCAGTGGGAGCTGCAATCGGCCGGACCTGTGTACGCGGCAGGTAAACGAACTGGCCTGGGGCTTTCCTTGAACAAGCGGTGGACCAACTTTGAGAACCACTGTTTTAAATCATGATTTGGGGAGTGGAACTCATGAGTTTTGGGGTTGGCAATTCTGAAGTAATAGGAGACAAGACCTTGCCTTAAATTGCTCATTATCTAGTTTAAGACAAGATATGAGAACTGTGCATTCTGGCGAGCTGGCTGCAAATTCTGCTGCATGGTCCTTTAGTTTCTCTAGCACTCTAGTGTGGCAGATTTAGAAATTCTGTGGCAGGTTCATGTCAATTTTAAAAAATGGAGTTTGCTGACAAAAATAAATATATGAACACAAATAACACAATCAGTAATGGTGATTTATACTTATATATTAAATTAAGCTTTCTTTTCCCTTTCTTTGGTAGGCTCCCCTTAGCTTAGTTTCATACTGGGCATTGCAAAGTATTCAGATGAGGTACATTATGCAAACTGTTAATTTATATTACTATCACTCTTTCTACTGTCAGAAGACCTTTTAAAGAAGAATACTGTTGTCTTGGGTCAATAAACCATCTTTATTAACTACTAAATCTTTATAACTGTAAAGCAAATTATGCTCTTATGTGGTTCTCAACATTATGATTCACTATCACCACTCTATTCTGTTTGTTTGATTGGGCCCAAATTTCAGTCTTCCCCCGCTTTAGCTAATGGTGGCTGGTCAGTGCTTTTTAATGCTGTATTCCTCATACAGAACAGAGCAGCCAAAAAAATGTCTTGTATCAGGTGGGGATTGTTGAAGTTGTAGTGGAAATCTATGAGGCAGTTTAGGTTGTGTGTCCAAAGGATAAAAATTCCCCACTATGACAGGAGAGGTGTTAATGCACCATTTCACCTTAACTGGTCCCTTGAAATATGTTGTTAATTACTTATACTAAACAATCTATTCCAGCTTGTATTTAGCTGTGATGCTCTGAGTACATTTCCCAGACTGGAAGAAGAGCTCTGTGGAAACTCAAAAGCGTGTCTCTCTCACCAGCAGAAGTTGATCCAACAAAGATATTACCGCACTCACCTTGTCTCTCTAATATCCTGGGACCAACGAGGCTACAGCAACACTACATGTGTTATAATTAAAAGAAGAAAAAAACAGTTTATTAACCTGTTCTGTAACTGTTGTTCTTCCAGATGTGTTGCACATGTACATTCCATGATCCACCCTCTATCCTCTATGTCGAAATCTGTCTGATAAGAAGGAATTAAGGGGAGCTGGGATAGGCTCTATCCTTTATACCATCACACAGCAGCACAAGGCAGCAGAGCACGTGCACTGCCCCAGTGGGTATCACTAAGGGAAAAATCTCTGACAGCAGTGCACCAGCATGCACGCCCCTGAAGTGGAATGGACATGTGCAACATGTATTGAACAGCAGTAACAGGACAGGTTAGTAACCTTTGTTTCCCCTATATTAAATACTGTATGTTTAGGGAGCACAAGGTAAAGAGTGAACATAGATTTCCAGAGTCAGTTGATGCTCGTGCATGTGAACTGGGAATAGAACTGGAATATCACTAAGACCTGTCTCCATTTTCAATCACTCGGACGAGGGGGAAACCATATTTGTTCTGAACACCATTTCTCTCACAGCTAAGTAAAATGAACCCCCCAAACATACAAAAATCTTCAAAATGACTTTGAGGTCCATTGAATAATAATGATATTATGTTCCCAAAAGGCTTCACAGCTTGGTGCAGTCAGTGGACTCAGTGGTGGTTTTTTTTTTTAAGATTCTATGGAAGGTGTTCCATGGAACTGAGTAAATAACTATTTAGATCACACCTAATATGCAGTGTTGAACAGTAGTATCAAGAACTTTGGAAAGGAGATATACCCTCATGTAAAACCTAGTACCTAGTTTCCAGTTAGGAGGACATTTTCCCCTGGGGGCACATTGTCCCATAACTGTCTACCATAGGGTTGCTTCCACTGAAGCAACTGAGGTTGTCCACTGTCTAACCTAGGATACTGGACTAGATGGACCATCAGTTTGATATAATACAGCACATTCTATATTCCTAGATTTGAGAGACTGAATCAACTTGGGAGGAATTTTTCTATCTTACTGGGTAAATATATATTTAGATGATTAATCTGCATTTATACATCTAATAGCTCCTAATAGTGGTTTACCCAGCAGACTGGAACAGATTCTAAACATGTTACAGTAGTTAGGGAATTTCTTAGTATGTGCATATGTAACCAGTCAGCTGGAATGGCTTTTTAAGTAGGCTTTTTGTTCTCTTAGATAAGTACATGCCCACACTTAGACACTATCACTCTGTGAAATGTAAACGGCTCTTTAGAGCTGTTGTGGTTGATAGTGTAAATATGTATTTAGGACACATACTCTCCACTGGAAAAATGTATAAGTTACAGTTCTTGGAAAAACTTTGTGCAGTGGCTAAAATGGAGGTTACTGGAGATTCCTGGTATGATTTTCATATGCTTTTTTTCTGTCTCTTACCTGCAATTAAATGATGCTTTTAAAACACATTCTAAAATGTAGTTTAAAAGTTTGGAAGTGAGATTTCCATTAGAGCCAAGCAAATTCTGCAATTTATTTTCCACAAATATGTGTTAAAATTATCAAGTAAATGTGACTGCTCATCACTTGTTGTGATTGCTTTCAGTAAGTATTTGAAGACAAATTTCCCATCAGCATGGAATCCTGATCAATATTAATTAACAAACACTTTAAATTAGAGGTCTGCTTGGGTCTAATTTTAAAGCCATACCTGAGCACAAGCACACCTGGGCACAAATGGGTTGATTACTTTTTCAGACCCACCCCAGACACTCTTCCCCACACCGCCACTGAGCCTGAATCAGCACCACCACCTTGTCCTTGGGGCATGGGTTGGTAGAGCAACCTGGCCAATCTTGACATTTGTGATCAGGTCCTGTTGAATTGTAAGGCTCTACCTCCAGTGTTTGCCACAGTGAGTCTGCCACTTGCAGAGCTTCTAATGTACACCATCGTGAGGCTCTCGTACAAAGAGCCTAATCCAGTGGTCCCCAACCTTTTTGGCTGGCGAGCGCCAGCCGAAGGACCACTGCGGCGGTGGAGCACTGGCCGAAATGCCGTCGAATTTCAGCGGCATTTCGGCGGCGACGCCTCTCGATGACGTCGCTTGCCATCGACAACCGACGTCATCGAGAGGTGTCCCTGCTGAAATTCGGGAGCAATGCCTCTCGATGACATCACTTGTCAATGGCAAGCGGCGTCAGATCCTGAGCTGGTGTAAATGGGAGTAGCTCCACTCAAGATCACTCCTTTAGTTTGGGTTGTTTCCATGTCAAAATTCTCACCTTTCAACCCTCACCAGTTTGGCTCTAGAAATGAGCAGAGAAAGATAGTTGATTTATTTTTTAAATGGAGTAAAGTATGCTTTTTTCACTCTCCTACTCAAGATTATCTGTTTGTGGTCAAACTTTCCAAAAAAGAGTCTGGGACAAAAGGAAAGCATGGAAAATTATAGCCCCTGAAGGTGAAAGCTGCACAAAATCATAGGCAATTGAAAGGAAGGTTAGAATGAGAACTGTCATGTAACCTTGACTGTGGTGGTCAGGGCTGGCTCCAGGGTTTTTGCTGCCCCAAGCGTTGAAAGAAAAAAAAAAGCCGCGTTCACGATCGGCAGCAGCTCCACTGTGCTGCTTTCTTCTTCGGCGGCAATTTGGTGGCAAGTCCTTCCCTCCGAGAGGGACCGAGGGACCAGCCACCGAATTGCTGTTGAAGAGCCTGATGTGCTGCCCCTTCCCCTTGGCCGCCCCAAGCACCTGCTTGCTGAGCTGGTGCCTAGAGCTGGCCCTGGTGGTGGTCTTTACCAGCTTCTGGCAAGGCTGGCTCCAGCTTTTTTGCCTCCCCAAGCAGCAAAGCAGGGAAAAAAAAGTCGCAATCGGCAGCTCTTCGGCAGCAGCTCTACCGTGCCGCTTCATTCTTTGGCAGCAATTCAGTGACGGGTCCTTTGTTCTGAGAGGCACTGAGGGACCTGCTGCCAAATTGTCGCCGAAGACCTGGACGTGCTGCCCCTTTCCATTGGCCGCCACAAGCACCTGCTTCCTTTGCTGGTGCCTGGAGCAGGCCCTGGCTACTGGAGCCCAGTTCTACAATTTACTGAATGCCCTGAACTCCCACTGAAGTCAATAAAAGCTGAAGGCATTCAATACCACCCACTTGGTGCTCAACACTTCCCGGCATTGGATTCTTAGTTATAATTAATGTAATGTTTTGGCATCAGTACCATTTGCAAGGAAAACAATCTAGAGCATGGCATGTATTACAAAATGAAATTGATACATTCAGAAGTAGGAATTCATATTTTGCAATCAATTCAGGAATTATAGCTGATGCTTAAAATCACAGCACAACTGAATGTATAAATCTGGAAGCAAGATGTGGATTGGGTTGACGAGGCTGCTCTTTTGAGTGTGTGCCAAAGAGAAGGGAAAACTAAACTGTATATCTTGTAAAGCTGGTGCTTTTCATCTTTTTGCCCTATATTTACACTCGGAAGAAAGGTAGTTCAGTTTTGCAAAAGCTGTGGGTATGGATCCTATGGGAGGGATTCTGCCTCCAATACTGCCCTAGATTAATCGATTCCAAGGCGAGAAGGCCATTTTGAGCATCTAGTGAGCTATATAACACAGATCACAGAATTTACCCAAAATAATTCCTAGAGTGTATCTTTTAGAAAAAACATCCAATCTTGATTTTAAAATGGCCAGTGATAATCTGTCACAACCCTGTTCCAATGGTTAATTACCCTCACTGTTAAAAATTTACACCTTATTTCCAGTCTGAAATTTATGCTCCAGCAGAGGAGGCCATCCAGTTGTCACTAAAAGCTTCCCTCTAAGAGGACTGGAGAGGAAGCACATCTTAAAGTAATCCCCTTGAAGACTCCACAGAAGATCAGAAGACCCATTGGGCAGAACTAGTAGGCAACTGGAGTAAAGCTTGAAGATTGTTCCTTAAAGAAACTGTCAGGAAGAGGGAATCAGGCCCCACAGGTTTCCTTAATCTTCCCTGCAGAGAGGTTGGTATGGGGAATAGGCCCTTCGGGTCACTTACATAAGTCAATGGACATGTTTACACGAGCTGATAGAGCTCCAGGGGAACTGGCGTTGGAGCTGCTGAGAAGCTACTCCACACTATGTACTGTACTAACTTAATCTGCTTCAGGATAGATAAGGCTGATATGTTGCTCCCCATGTGAGAATGAAGTGTCTAGGCACCTTTCAGCACATACCCATTGTCCTTTGAAATTTTTATTTAAATACATACCAGTATATCACTATTCTGTAGATTGTATCATATGCTCTCTACTCAAAAATCCTTCTTTAGAAGCAATTCCACGTGCTTTATAGAGTGCCAAATGAGCTTCCATCTGCATCTTCATCAAGTTGATGTAAATTCTCCTTAGATGTCATTTGACATTGGGAAATATCAGTGTGCTGAAGCCTAGAGGGCCGGATGCTCAGCTGGTGTTAAGAGAGCTAAGTGAATTTATGTCACTTATGGATCTGCCCTTACATCCTGTTTCCACTGAATTGTGCACCATGCTTGCTTGCTCATGGAAAGAGAAACAGGAGTTGAATAATAGAGATTTAAAGAGGATGGGAGTGGGTGAATAATTAAATAGTTTTGAATAAACCCATGATACTATTACTGGAGAAATAATAAAAAGTATGATTATACAAAACACTGGTTTGTATGGAATTATGTATATATTAACACACTGAAATCCTGGAGGATTTCATTAGAAATCGAATCACACTTGCAAAAAGAACTGTAGTTTCTTCAGATTTTAACAAATTATACTTAGGGACTCTTCCCCCAACTCCCCTGACCCCCTCTGTTGATATATTCATTATTTTCAGGATGAATGCCAACAATATCACATACTTCTCAAAGATTCGTAATAAATCAGATATTTTGAGCTGTGGCTTTGATGCGATGAACACATTGGAAGTGTGATTCTGTAGCTAGCTTTTTAGTAAATCAGGCAGACTACACACTGTTTTGAAATACACTGATGAAAAGTGAAAAATCTATTAGACATAGATTGATAGGATACACATGACCTGCTGACAGGGTGTGCATATACTTTGTGATTCCAGACACAAAGAATCAAATTCTCAATCATTTATAAAGAATTGCAGAAAATGTCATTTGTAGAATGAAGAAAAAGACTGTTCTGGAAGAATTAGGTTGCAGGAGGTGACTTTTAAAAAAATTAAATTTTTATTTATGGGGAGTTTGCCAAAATTATGGTCACAAATGGACAAACAGGACTTGTGATATGCTCTGTGTTTCATTGCAGGAGAGCTGCTTCAATACTATCACCAAATAAAACCTGTCAAGTGAAATGTTTCTCAGAATGTGAAAACCCTTTCATTTTCTAGTACACGAATTGTAGGTTTAACTTTTTTAAAAGCGACTAGTGCTTTTATGTTCCCCTTCTTGGGTGTCCAGCTTGAGGCACTTTTAAAATGGTTTGGTTTAAGGAGGGCAAGGGCTCAGCACTTTTTTTTAAAATTGGCTCCTACAAGCTGTCTCAAGTTTAGCTTCCAAAAATGGAGACAGAAAAATCACTAACAACTTCTGAAAATATAGGCCATAGAAGACTATTTTTTTCCATTTTATCATGGGGTGCTCCTTGCTCACAACCATTGCTCTTCATCAAACAAGAGCCCTCTAAATTTTCCCAGAATTGTTTGTAACTTTGACATCTATGACCCTACTGTTTGGTTCCTCAAATTGTCACTGGGTTACCCTCCCTTCTTTTGACATTCCTGTACTTGATAAGGGAGTATTACAGCAGATGCTACCAAAAATAATCAAATGAGAAAAAAAATCCCACATCCTTTGCAGGAATACAGGAGTAGATCATACATTTAGACACACCTTGTAGATTACTATGACAGATAATGACTCTGTTATATATGTTGCAGGTGTGGGCCCCTCTAAGGCTTTTGGCATTTCAGGTGAGATGAATATTCTTAATTTGATATTGTGCGATTTTTTTTAACCACACGTAAGCAGGGTCTGAATGAGCTCTCCCTTGCAATCTAGGGACAAAGTGGGGAAAAGACTTCAGGAGCAGGTTGTATTTGCATAGACACACCTACTCTGCTTAGGTGTTCAGCAGATAGGGCTGCGTTGCCAAAGTGATCAATTTTCGCTGGTGTTGGGTTACAATTCACTTTGGTATTGAATGCTGGAGTAATGAAATGTTGTTATCCTTAGTTTGTGAGTAAAGGGCAGCAGAATTGTACTTAGCATGCCCTGATTGAGGGGGGTCATCCTAAACTGAACCTTACTTGCAAAGCAGAGGGTAGGGATGCCAAATACCACTGGAGGTGAGAATGGGTATTTTCTTGTGGCATGGCTGCTCTTGAAAAAGAGCAAGACATTGTTTGATTCTCTGGGACTTAATAGACCTATTTAGGCTCAATGGGAAGTCTTTGTTTCATGTTCAGTGATTACTAGAACTACAATTATTGATGAGCAGGGCTAAGCCTTAGACTTGGGATGAGGATAGTCTTGCAGTGATAGACAAGACAGACAGCACTAGCAGTGAGATTCCCCACTACCCAGTAGAATTACTAAGAGCTGGGTTAAGTGGTAGAACCTCAGAAGGCAGCATTGCAGAAGTGGAAGTGAGCAGTCACCACTAGCAGAAATAAAATGAAAAGGTGCAAGTGAATGGCAAGCAGCAGCAGAGGCAACAGCAGCCACAGTGAACCAGCTGCAGAGGCAGTGGTGGCAGCAGAGGCATTGCTCACTCCCTACCTTTTTCAGGGGTGGTAGGTTAACCCATGTGAATGCACCTCTGAACTCTGTGTCTTCACTGACTAAGGACAACCATCTGAGTGGGGTTCAATGAAGGGAAAGGGGAGTGGTGTATTGAAGGGACATTCATTTGTTGGATTATCACACTGCAAGGTGGGAAACTGAGGCAAGGGACACTATCCAGTGTATTGTGGGGTGGGTGTTTGTTTATGGTTATGTGCTTTTAAATCGGGGTGGGGAACTTTTTTTCTATCATGAGCCACTGACCCACAGAAAAAAATAATCGCGGGCCAGACACCTGATCCAAAGCCCCCAGCACCGCTCCTTCCGCCCCCCGACCAGAGCTGTGAACCCCCCACCACCACTGTGGCCACTGGCCTGGAGTCCCACTCCAGGCTAACCCCAGAGAAGCGCTGGGAAGGCAGGTGGCACGCAAGCCTCCCGAGCCCTGCAGTGCCAGGAGAGCAGGCGGGCAGGCGGGCAGCGGCCACAGCACTCCCAGCCCCAGCTGGAGCACAGGGGGACTGGAGGAGCTGCATGCTGTATGGTGGTAAACGGGGGAGGAGCATGGGCAGGGCGGAGCATGGGCAGGTCCACGCCTGGCTATTTGGGGAGGCATGGCCTCCCCCAGCCTATGGGACCTGCTGCCCACGTGTGGGCTGGATGAAAAAAGCAATGGGCCGGATCCAGCCTGAGGGATGTATGTTCCCCACCCTTGTTTTAATTCATGGTTGTGGTGTTTTCCCAAATTAATGCTGGGTTCTCTTCCTCTTTTAATAAAAGTTTTCTTTTGTTATACACAGACTCAGCACTTGTGAGTGGGGAAGTTGTGTCTCTTAGAGGTGCTGGGGAGTGGTGTTTAATTTGCCCAGATTACAGGGTGGGGGCTTGAGCTGATGTTCTGTTTTATGCTGGTAAGAGGAATCCCTAGATATTGAACGTGGCGCTTGTTGCTGCTGGCATTACCTCACAGAAGGGTTCCATGCACAATTCCTATTGGCATTGAAAGGAATTGTGCAGTTAAAGATCTGATACTATTCCCCCAACTGCACTGTTGAAAGAGACATTCCTGTTTGAGTGGGAACATCAGCATGGTCTGGGAATTTCACAGATACTATATTGTAAAGAAGAATTTGATATTCTATATTTTAAAACAAGTAAATTATTCCCCTGTAGTGTATATAACACAAATATTGCAGCATTGCACTAGCGCATGAGAACAAAGAAGGAGCTGCATATTACCTCTTCAGTTAATACGTAGCCTAGTGCAATAAAGCAATGTTTTCAGCGTCCATGTTTTCATTTTTATTTTAAGAAGATTAACAGTCACTGAAGATGAAATATGAAAGAAAAGACTAAAGAAAGCTTCTTCAATAGCCACAAACTACAGTTAAATTTAGGAAGGACAGTTAAAAAATATTATTCTCCAGTGTGTGGTCTTGGTCCGTAACAGTTGAACTTGAAAATCCCAATTTTATTCCTTTTCTTTCTGGACAGGAAGTAGCTGGAAATATCCCAGAATATCTCCAAACTGAAAAGAGCTGCCCAATCAGTAAAGAATGATTTCCTACTGGCTGTAATTTGGTGGAGTTGGAAGTTTTATGCCAGCAAGGGACTCCCTCCATCCTTGGAATCTAGCAATGGAAGGCCTAGGGCTACTATTGTTGGATAAATGTTTAGGAGTGTTCTTCGGTGAGGAAGAGATGGGAGATGGGGAATATGGTCCTCCATGAATGCTGTAGGTTTAGAGCCTTTGCTCTTTTAAACCTCGGGTCCAGGTTTCTAACCAGAACAATCTGTCCTGACAGAAGCTGATGTGGGGTGGGTGATAGGACAACAAGTAAGAAGAAACTATGGTAGATGCCAGATTTTACAGTACGTGTGGTAGGGGTGGGAGCGAAGGAAGTTTACAGTCTTAAAATAAAGTTTTTAAAAATGTCCATGCTCTTTACAAATCGTTGAGAAAAAACACTGTCTTTTATGGAATACCTTCAGAAATCCATATCTAATCTAAACTGATTTTCTAGGTCACTAATTTGATTTCTGAAAACTAGTTTAAAAAAGATAACTACCTTGTTTGCAGTGTTGTTGTAGCCATGTGAGACAAAGTGGTTGAAGAAATATATTTGATTGGACCAACTTCTGTTGGTGAACAAGACAAGCTTTTGAGCTTACACAGAGCTTTTCTTCAGGTCTCTAGAGAACCAAGTCCCTTTCACCAAAAGAAGTTGGTCCAATAAAAAATACTACCTCTCCCACCTTGTCTTCCTTGTACAAATAATAATACTTCATTTAAAATAGCTAAGACAAAAATTGAGAGAATATTCATTCTCATCCTTCAGGGCATCAGCTGATAGAAAGACTGGATGCCATTCAGGTACTCTGATATGAAATGGACATTCTTGAAATGTACCACTTCAAGATGGCAGAATAGTTGGAGTCAGGAAGGTATTGGACAACGATCCCCACAATATATATTACCTTTATTCCTTCCTCTCAAGACATAGGCTACAGCCAGAGGCCGGATACCAGGTAAGATGGAACATTTTTGCCTCCGTATGGCAATTCCCTTGTTCCCAGTATTAGTTAGAATAATATTGTGTTCATCAGCATTACTCCATGTCTTTATACTTTCCTTAAGTTTTCTGCAGTCTTGAACTGGCACATTCTAAGAATGCCTATTTTAAAGCAGTGTATCCTGAATGGCGTCCAGTCTTGTACAAGTTTGAGTACTTAAAAGCATAGGTGTAGTTTGACTGCTATATTTGTGGGTGGGGAGGCAAAGCATATACACACAGACACAGAAGCCAGTTCCCCAGGCTCACTGGCTCTCTCCCCCTGCTTGGAGTGGTACCTGGGCTGCCGGTGCTGCGGGGGACAGGCTGGCTTAACATGGGAACCCTAGCTACTGCTGGTGCCTGGCGGCCACTCTGGCACTGGTTGCTGCAGCATTGTCACTGCTCTGGTGCTGCTGTGGCCACCTCCCTGCTGGGGCTGCTGCTGCTGGACTCCTGCTCCCCCCCTGCCCATTCCCATATCCCCTTCTCTTCCCCATCCCCTCCCCCTCTGTCTTGTGCCTTATCTCCCTCCCCTTCTCTTCTCCCTGCTCCATCCCACCCCCTTCCCCACTGTCTCTTCCCTCCACCCCACCTCTTGCCCTGCCCCCTCCCCAGGCACTCACCGTTGTAGGGGAAATTGGCGGGCACTAGGACCCAGGAGGCGGCATCCAGCTGCCGAGGCAGAGATCCGGAGAACAGGCATTGACCCGACAAAGCCTTACAATTAGCAGTTTTATTTGGTACTTGCCCCTATGACTTGGCCAGGCGAAGTTAGAGAAGAACCTCTTTTTATTTTTCTTTCCCTCTGTTAAAAGACACGAAACCGTGATTGCAAATCCAAAGCAAATGGTGAAGGGACTTCCATGGAGGTGTAAAAATTCTACATTAAACTCCCCCCTGCCCCCACTTAAACTGACACTTCTCCTGATCCAAAGGTCACTGAAGTGGATGCATCGTTCCATTGATTTCTGTAGACTTTGGATCAGGCCCTAGATTTCAAAGGGGCTGTGTTCTTTTTTTAAGGAGTATTCGATTACATTACATTTCAAGTAATGGCTGCTGTTGGTGATGTAAGCTGTCATTTTGATTACAGAAAGAGGCTCCACGGGGAGCTGCTAATAGGAGCTGTGATATAGTGTCAGGCCATAAAAGACCAGAAGGACCCAATGTAAAATTTAATTGTGCTTAATTTACACCTGTTGTTTTACAAAACCTTCTTTAAGGGGGTTAGTTCAAAACAAAGCATTCACGCTGCTGCTTTTTAAGGAATGGTGCCATGGAGCAGAATGTAATACTATGTTATAAATTGTTAGTAATTTCCCTTTTTCAGTCTCATGCAAAATAGTATTCAAGTGAGTAAAATAAGTATCTGGAAATTAAGAATTGTAGGGGCTGGGAGTAGAATCCCTCAAACACTCAAGCAATGGAACATGAGTTCTTCCTTTATCTCACCTGGTGATACCAGTGTTAGAATAACAGTGCTTGGTTCTTTTCAGGGAGGCAGTCTGAAAGTTTCTTCCATTTGTATCACAGATCTAAGGATGATGCACAGTGGGTGCTAACTGAACACACATAGTTTGGGAGACACTTTTGTAATGGCTAATATCCATAGTTTGTAATATGGCAGACTGCTTTGATGACAGAATCTGAATATGATACAATATAAAAAAGGGGAGGGTCTGGCTTAAACTCAGCAAAAATCCATGTTTAGCTAAAATCCTAGCTTCCCACATGCTGACATGGCTTTTTGCTCCTCTGTTATGGATTAAGCTTAAGAACAGCATCTCATGTCAATTTAAAAACAATGTCAAAGAATGACATGAAGCACTGTGTTTTATGAATACAGTCCTTTGCAAGTGGCCATGTCCACTGTCAAACAACTAATAATTTCTCAGTAATTGAGTAATACCCCTCACTTTCTATACAGAAGAGGAGGGGAAAAAATATCTGAAGAAGCACACAAGTAAGGCCTAGTATATCCATGCTGAATGTCAGTAAAACCCACTAAAATGAATTGTCTTTCACAAAATTCCATTCCCTCTATGCACTAAAAAAGGCAGTAATTTAAGATAGATGTTTAGATTGAAATCAAGAGCTCATGCTGTTTTAAATCATCTTGTTATGATGTTTATTTCTTCTTGTCCTTCTTTCCAGTGGTGAATTAAACTGTATGTTGTTTTATGTAATTTCTAACATACTCTGTCAACTGTAGAGATTCTACAACTAGTGGTAAAACAACTAAGGAAAACACATTAGAATGAATAAAATGATTCCTTGTTCTAGTCCATTGCTTACTCATTATAAAATGTTGTACATTAAAAGTAAAGCTATTTAATACTCTGTGGATTTTCACGGAAGATTGACCCCAAGCCAAATAATATTTTTTCCTGTAACTGAAATGCATAAGAAAAAGTGAGTGTTTAATAGCATCTTACTTTTTACTGCAGTTTTACATTTTTCTTTGAGAAAACAAAATTGGTAGGGTTGCTGGAAGGGAGGAGTGAAGAAATTTGTCATGAGAGCCAAGACTAAGTGTTGGCTACAGCAAAGCAGTTTTTCACCATATAGTTCCATGGTTCAGCCGCTTCCCAAATATGACTTATTTTTCAACAGCAACTGTTAGTCTTGACAAACTGGTGGTTTTCCAATATGTACAAAGGTGCACTAGGGCCTGAGCAAAAGTCCATATAAGAGCATGTAATGTCTTTCATTATTATAAAATACATGTATAGGAACAGGACTATTTTAGGGAAGCAACCAAGACTTCAGTTATGTATCCCTGCGTCAGTTCTTGCAACCATTCTCTTTGCTTTCTGCTAGTATTCCAAAGAATAAGTTAGATGGCAGAAAAAGAGGGTTACTCACCTGTAGTAACTGTTGTTCTTCGAGATGTGTTGCTCCTATCCATTCCAGTTAGGTGTGCGCGCCGCGCGTGCACGGCATCTCGGAACTTTTTTACCCTAGCAACACCGGCGGGCCGGCTGGCGCCCCCTGGAGTGGCGCCGCTATGGCGCTAAATATATACCCCAGCCGGCCCGTCCGCTCCTCAGTTCCTTCTTGCCGGCTACTCCGACAGTGGGGAAGGAGGGCGGGTCTGGAATGGATAGGAGCAACACATCTCGAAGAACAACAGTTACTACAGGTGAGTAACCGTCTTTTCTTCTTCGAGTGATTGCTCCTATGCATTCCAGTTAGGTGATTCCCAAGCCTTACCTAGGCGGTGGGGTCGGAGTGAGACGTGGCGGAGTATAATACCGCGGAGCCGAAGGCTGCGTCGTCTCGAGACTGCTGCACCAACGCGTAATGGGAGGCGAAGGTGTGGACCGAAGACCAGGTGGCCGCTCGACAGATGTCCTGGATCGGAACATTGGCCAGGAAGGCAACAGAGGAGGCATGTGCTCTCGTCGAGTGTGCAGTGACGCGGCCTGGTGGTACGCGAGCCAGCTCATAGCAGGTCCGGATACACGCAGTGACCCAGGAGGAAATCCGTTGAGAGGATATCGGCTCTCCCTTCATGCGGTCGGCAACCGCTACGAACAGCTGGGGCGAACGCCGGAAGGGCTTCGTCCGCTCGATGTAGAAAGCGAGCGCTCTGCGGACGTCGAGGGTATGCAGCTGCTGCTCCCGAGGCGAGGCATGTGGCTTCGGGAAGAACACCGGGAGGAAGATCTCCTGGTTGAGATGGAAAGCTGACACTACCTTCGGGAGGAAGGCCCGATGAGGGCGAAGCTGCACCTTGTCCCCATGGAAGACCGTGTATGGCGGGTTGACCGTTAAAGCGCGAAGCTCAGAGACTTGTCTCGCTGATGTAATGGCGACGAGGAAGGCCGTCTTCCAAGAGAGGTAGAGCAGGGAGCACGTGGCTAAGGGCTCGAACGGAGGACCCATCAGTTTGGCCAAGACGAGATTCAAATCCCAGGTCGGGGCCGGGCGCCGCACCGGCGGGTACAAGCGGTCCAGGCCTTTGAGGAAGCGGGAAACCATCGGGTTCGAGAAGATGGACCGACCTTCCACGGAGGGAAGGAAGGCTGATACCGCTGCCAGGTGAACTCTCAAGGAGGAGACCGCCAGACCTTGCTCCTTAAGGTGCCAGAGGTAGTCCAGGATGGTAGGGACAGGGACCAGGAATGGATTAAGACCTCGATGGTCACACCAGAGTGCAAACCTCTTCCACTTCGCTAGGTAAGTGGAGTGAGTGGAAGGCTTTCTGCTCTCGAGGAGGACTTGTTGAACCGCTGCAGAACAGCCCCTCTCCGCGTAGGTCAGCCACTCAGGTACCAAGCTGTAAGATGGAGGGACTGCAGGTTCGGATGGTGGAGCCTGCCGAAATCCTGGGTGATGAGGTCCGGCCACAACGGAAGGGGGATGGGTTCCCGAACGGAGAGCTCGAGCAGCAGGGTGTACCAGTGCTGCCTCGGCCAGGCTGGCGCGATCAGAATGACGTGAGCTCTGTCCCTCCGAAGCTTCAGGAGCACTCGGTGCACGAGCGGGAACGGAGGGAAGGCGTACAGGAGGCGATCCGTCCAAGGATACAGGAAGGCGTCCGACAGGGAGCCCGGCGAGCGACCCTGGAACGAGCAAAACAGGTGGCACTTCCTGTTCTCTTTGGAGGCGAATAGGTCTACTTGGGGAAACCCCCACCTCCGGAAGATTGTGTGGACGACATCTGGACGGAGGGACCATTCGTGGGAGAGGAACGACCTGCTGAGATGGTCTGCTAGCGTGTTCTGCACTCCCGGAAGAAATGATGCTTCCAGGTGAATTGAGTGGGTCACACAGAAGTCCCACAGGAGCATCGCTTCCTTGCACAGGGGGGAGGAGCGGGCTCCGCCCTGCTTGTCACGTAGAACATTGCGGTGGTGTTGTCCGTGAACACTGTCGCACAACGGCCTTGCAGGTGGGTGCAGAAGGTGCGACAGGCCAGGCGGATGGCGCGCAGTTCGTGAACATTGATGTGAAGGCCGAGCTCCTGGGCCGACCACTGGCCCTGCGTGTGGAGATCGCCCAGGTGGGCCCCCCAACCGAGCGCTGAGGCATCCGTGGTCAGAGTGACGGACGGGCGAAGAGGGTGGAACGGAACTCCGGCACACACGACCTCTGGGTTGAGCCACCAGTTGAGAGACTCGAGGGTCGTCCTGGTGACCGTGACCACCATGTCGATGGGGTCTCGATGCGGCCGATACACCGACGCGAGCCAGGACTGGAACAGACGAAGGCGGAGCCGCGCATACTTGGTGACATACGTGCACGAAGCCATGTGGCCCAGGAGGCGGAGGCACAAGCGCACTGTCGTGGTAGGGAAGGCGACAAGGTCCCGGATGATGGAGACCATCGTCTGGTGCCGAGCGCGAGGGAGACAGGCTCTGGCCACTGTGGAGTCGAGAACCGCTCCAATGAACTCCAGCCGCTGTGTCGGAATCAAAGTGGACTTCTCTGTGTTGATGAGAAGACCGAGCCGATGAAAGAGAGATATGATTTCTGACATCTGATCCATCACCAGTTGCCGGGACTGGCCTCGAACCAGCCAGTCGTCGAGATACGGGTAAACGTGCATCTGACGACATCGGAGGGCTGCGGCGACTACCGCCATGCATTTGGTAAACACCCTCGGGGCGGTGGAGAGTCCGAACGGCAAGACGGCGAACTGGTAGTGAGTGTGGTTGACCACAAACCGGAGGTAACGACGATGGGGAGGATAGATTGCGACATGGAAGTACGCGTCCTTCATGTCGAGGGTGGCAAACCAGTCTCCCGGATCCAGAGAGGGAATGATGGTCCCCAGGGTGACCATACGAAACTTGGGCTTGAGCAGGTACTTGTTCAGCTCGCGAAGGTCCAGGATAGGACGCAGCCCGCCTTTCGCCTTGGGGATGAGAAAATAACGGGAGTAAAATCCCCTGCCCCGTCTGTCCTGAGGCACTGCTTCTATGGCACCCACGCTCAACAGAGTCTGAACCTCCTGTAAGAGGACTTGCTCGTGAGAGGGGTCCCTGAAGAGGGACAGGGAGGGTGGGTGGGAAGGCGGGGGCGAAACAAATTGCAGCCGGTATCCCGACTGGACTGTTTGGAGCACCCAGTTGTCTGATGTTAATTGGGACCACGCCGAAAAGAAATGGGAAAGGCGGTTGTAAAACAGAGGGGAAGGATCCGGTATGGAGAGTGATGGGCCGTCCTCGAGCGTCCCATCAAAAGGCCTGTTTGGCCCCCTGAGGGGCCTTCGAAGCGGCCTGGCCCTGGTTGCGGCGGTTGCCGGATGGACGATGGCGATTTTGGGCCGGACGTCGGCTGTTGTAAGGGCGATACCGGGACTGGTAGGCCGGTCGGGAGGGCTGTGGACAGAATGGCCTACGCTGCGTCGCTGGCGTATGCATGCCTAACGTGCGTATCGCGATACGGCCGTCTTTTAAAGTTTGGATCCTAGAATCCGTCTTCTCAGAAAACAGCCCTTTAGTATCAAAGGGAAGGTCCTGTAACGTATATTGGACCTCCGGCGGCAGGGTGGAAGACTGCAGCCAGGCGATACGCCTCATTGTGACCCCTGAGGCCAAGGTCCTCGCACCCGAGTCTGCAGTGTCGAGGGCGGCTGAAATGGAGGATCTGGACGACCTCCGTCCCTCCTCCAACATGGCCGTGAACTCCTGTCGGGAGGCTGACGGCAGGAGCTCGGTAAATTTCGCCAGGGACGTCAGGATGTCGAAGACGTACCTGGCGAGAAGGACCATCTGGTTGGCAATCCTCATTTGCAGGCCTCCTGCAGAATAGACCTTTCGGCCTATCAGGTCCATACGCTTCGCGTCCTTTGACTTGGGCGCCGAAGCCGGTTGACCGTGCCGCTCCCTGTCATTAACCGACTGGACTACCAGGGAGTCCGGGGTCGGATGTATATACAAATATTCATAGCCCGTGGGAGGGACAGAGTACTTTCGGTCAACACCACGGGCTGTAGGGGGCACGGACGCTGGCGTCTGCCAGATGGTGTTGGCGTTCTTCTGCACCGTCCGTACAAATGGAAGTGCAACGCGCACCGGCATGTCAGCCTCGACCACGTTGGTGATAGGGTCCTCGTCCTCGTGTACCTCCTCTATGGGCAAGGCCATCGCCGTCGCCACACGACGAAGGAGGTCCTGGTGAGCTCGCACATCAATGGGGGGAGGCTCCTTAGTCGCTGCACCGGCCACAGCCTCATCAGGCGAGGATGAGGAGGACAACCCGTGGACGACCGTCTCCGAAGAGGGGTCTGCCACCTGCCCGTCAGAGGGTGCGGGCTGCGCATGGCCTTGGGACTCCGATGCTACAGCATCCGCCGCCGGCGGCGAAGGGGCCGGTCTGGATACCGTCGACTCTGCGCTCTGACGCGGGGGGCCTCGGTGGAAAAGGCACCCCCTGGGCCTCGTATGGGGCCCATGGAACCCAAAAGCCCCACGGTTGCGCCCCTTGAGGATGGTCTCGTGGGGTGGGTGGCAGGAGTCCGTATCCGTCCGTGCCGGAAGCGACCGACTTGGGTCGAGAAGGCCATGGTGGTGCCGAAGCGCTCGCAGAGTGCGCTGCCGAATGGGGCAGTCCGTCCCCAGATGGCAAAGAAGCGTGAGGTTGCTCTGGTCGGTACCGGGAAGGTGACCGGGAGTGACGTCCGCCACGGTGCCGGGAGCTCGACCGGTGCCGGGAGCTCGACCGGTGCCGGGAGCTCGACCGGGACTGGGACCGTCGGTGCCATGAACGCCCTCGCGAGTCACGGTGCCGGGAGCGGTGCCGGGGTGGCGATCTTGTACGGTGCCGACGGGATGGCGACCTGGACCTCGTGCGGCGTCGGGAGTACGACCGGTACCGCGATGACGAGCGGCACCGGGACTGCGACCGACGTTTCGACAGCGATCGGTGCCGCGAAGGCGAGCGGTGCCGAGATCGCGATCGACGTGATGGAGATCTGCCGCCGGACCGGGACCGGGACCGGGTGCGTCGTCCATGGCGCCTGTCCAGGGACGGTGGCCGGGTCATTCTAGCCGGCTTCCCCGCCGACACGACAGCCCGCACCGGCGGTGCCGGGGGCCGGAGGCCTGGTGCCTCTATGAGCTTGATCAGCTCTCGCGCGGAGGCGAATGTCTCCGGCGTTGACGGCAGCCGGGGCTCAACCTCGGACGGCACCGGGGAGCGTGGCGGCGCCGGACTCGACGGGCCTTGCGGCGCCGGAGTCAAGGGTCCGGTGCACGGCTTGTGCACGGGCCCCGCGGGGGCCGCCAGGAGCGCCGCCGCTTTCGCTGAGTCTTCGGCGCGAGCCTGAGCCAGTGCCTTCGCTAGCCTCTGCTTTTTCGCGGGCGAAAGCGAGCGGTGCCGAGACTTCTTAACCGCTTTCTGCGACAGCAGTGCCGCGGAGGTGGAGCGGCTCGGTGCCGCCGGTGCGCTCTGCACCGAGGCAGTTCGCGGTGCCGGCGCGGACGGTGCCGGTGGCTGAAGCGACGCCTCCATCAGAATCTGCTTCAGGCGGCTATCCCGCTCTTTTCGGGTCCGCGGTTTAAAAGTCGAGCAGATCGCACACTTGTCCGTTCTGTGCCCTTCGCCCAGGCAACGGAGACAGGCGTCGTGCGGGTCTCCGATGGGCATAGGCTTCTGGCACGCCGCGCAGGGCTTAAAGCCCGGTGCCTTGGGCATGAGCCCGCACCGGGTGAGGTAAAAAGGGGAACCCCCGCCTTTCACCTTATCTATATACACTAACTAACTATCTAAAACTGTAAAACTAACTACAAAACTAACTATATACAAGAAAGATGTGAACGCTAGGTATCGTGGAGAACGAAGAGTACCCCACAGTTCCAACTGGCCGTCACGGGCGGTAAGAAGGAACTGAGGAGCGGACGGGCCGGCTGGGGTATATATTTAGCGCCATAGCGGCGCCACTCCAGGGGGCGCCAGCCGGCCCGCCGGTGTTGCTAGGGTAAAAAAGTTCCGAGATGCCGTGCACGCGCGGCGCGCACACCTAACTGGAATGCATAGGAGCAATCACTCGAAGAAGAACGTTTGCTGAAACAGTGACTTTGAGGTTAGTATATTTTGCTATTTTTAACTGATGTACTATGACTTATTATAGGAGTCATTCATTCATCCCAATTGGCTAACCTCCACTTTAGTTACTTCTCCCAGTCCATCATTATCCCTTAGGGCTAGCCTTCCTGAGACCAAGTCAGGTAAGTGCTAAGGGGGTGTGTGTTTATGTAGGTAACTTGGCAGTTAATGGCAATGCATGAGATAGCTAAAGAGGTGAGTATTTATCCCAAGAGACAATAAAACAGTAAATATACAAAATCCATACAAATTTAACAAGGGCCTATGAGTTAGCACAATAAGCATGGGAAAGTGTGCTCCCCAGGAATATAAAGAGGTAAGCAGTGTGCAGTGCTGCTATTATTGGTTATAGCTGTAGTAGTATTACCTTAGAGCAGGGGTTCCCAAACTGGGGGTCAGGACCCCTCAGAGGGTTACAAGGTTATTACATGGAGGGTCGTGAGCTGTCAGCTGCCACCTCAAACCCCGCTTTTCCTCCAGCATTTATAATGCTGTTAAATATATAAAAATGTGTTTTTAATTTATAAGGGGGGGTCGTACTCAGAGGCTTGCTTTGTGAAAGGGGTCACCCATGCAAAAGTTTGAGAACCACTGCCTTAGAGCATAGGAACCCCAGTCATGGACCCTATGATACAAGGGGCTGTACAAAAACAGAATGAAAAGTTGGTCCCTGTCCCAAAGAGCTTACAGTCTAAGGATAAGACGAGATGACAGATGGATACACACAGATTGGGGAGTACAAGCAAATATGACCATATGAGTCAGCATGTAAAACTGTGGTCTCTGCACACCAACAACTCAACTGTTGTCAAGTTTTTTGTAGCCATCAGGGCAAAGAAGATTTTTGAGAAGGAATTTGAAGGTGGATAACGAGGCAGCTCTGCAGATGTTAACAGGGAATGCCTCCCAAGGGTGAGAGGCTGCATGGGAAAAAGTAGAAGGGTGCTGGTTTGAAAATTTAAAAATTTGGCAATGAAAGTTGGCATCATGGGTCAACAGGGGGTGAGCATTGACAACAGTAGCAAATGAGAGATAAATTTGTGTGGGGATTGACTGTAAAAGGCCTGGAAAGTGAACACAAGTAGCTTATGTTTGCTACAGAGAAAGAACAGCCTCTTCACACCAATAGGCACATTTTGCATATCAGATCTGTATTAAAAATGGCATGTAATTGCTAACTTTTCCCTCCAGAAATACACTACCAAGGCAGGTTTCAGAGTAGCAGCCGTGTTAGTCTGTATCCGCAAAAAGAACAGGAGTACTTGTGGCACCTTAAAGACTAACAAATTTATTTTAGCATGAGCTTTCGTGAGCTACAGCTCACTTCTTCGGATGCTGTAGCTCACGAAAACTCATGCTAAAATAAATTTGTTAGTCTTTAAGGTGCCACAAGTACTCCTGTTCTTCTTACTACCAAGGCAATGTGTCAGTAAGGCAATACCTCTTGCTCCCTGAATACCTGTCATTAAGGAGGCTATTTAAGGAAACCAGTGGGCACCCAAGCAGGGTAGGTTTTTCTTTTGGGCATTTCTTTGCATTTCTTTTATTGATTTGTTCCATTTCAAATTCAGCATGAGTCCATGTGCTGTATGGAGCTCATGTATGAGGTTGGTGCTTCACTGAATGTTAAAGATTTTCTTAATAACACTGGAAATATTATGGTAAAAAATAATTTTTGGATCACTCTTGCACACCTCAATAAAAGTAGCACAGATATTGGAACATTGCTCTTATGGGAGACCTAAAGGTGTGCATTAATCTTTTAATAAATAATTTTAAAGAAAAATGATTCCCTTTGTGCATATGAGCTTCTACTTAACAGGGTGATCAAAATGAAATGTGAGGAATAAGAAAGCCAGTCTAAAAGAGCTGGCACAGCATGTTATACCTGTACTTAGAACTCAAACATATTCTCTATGCAATTAAAATTAATTACATCTTTGTCTAAGAGTTTATTTAGGAAGTCTAACACAGAGAAATTACATGAGTAATATGACTTACCACATTTTTATGCATATAGTAATCTTGGAACGGTTTTCATTAGATACTTGTCAACCTTCAGAATTAACAATAAATAGTTTTGCCTTTAAGTGCGAAGTGCAGCAGTAATAATGAATTCTAGTATTTTTTTCCAGACAAGCTTTAGTTTTAAACAAATTCTTAAAAATATGGACATTATTTAAAAATGCTACCATTTAAATGTTGCCAGACTGGAAAATTACTGGATAGAGTTCTGGAAAAAAATGCCCCCACTGGGAACGTTTCATGTAAGATGTTTCCAGTTTTGTTAGAAATTGAGGGCTCTATCCCACTGTAAATTTTCATGGACTTCCAGAATTGACCATCAGGTAGGAAAAAACCAGCCACCCACTCCCATGAGTGCAGGCTGGAGTAATTCCCTGTATGGATTTTGTCTTTCCATTTCTTTGCTTATTGGCCTTGTCCTCACTAAGGAAAAAAAGGTGGGTTGACTAACATATTAACATCTTAGTGCAGACAAGGCAAGATCTAGTTTTAATGTGGTAACTGTCTGAGGTAGGTTTTAGGGAGAGTCTCGGATTTACCTTGACCAGCTAATGTATGATCAGTACACCTTTTTTCTAGTGTAGACATGGCCATGCAGGACTAGATTGAGGCTTTTATTCACATTGAGTACTAGTACCTTACTCCAAGTAGTCTCATTAATTTGAACAGTGCTATTTGAGGAGTAAGGTTCTACTCAAAATGAATAAAGGCATCACAATCTGGTCCTCACTGAGCATGTTTGCCACACAGTATGTAGTCCCTTATGAAGAATTTTCCTGGAGAGAAAACAAGTTTGATTTCAGGACCCAAAACAGAATTAAGTTTGGGCTTGGGGCAGAGTTCTGTTCCTTTTAAATTTTTCTTGTACCGGTATTTGTATTCACGTCCCCTTTGGTCATTTATGTTCATAGCGCTGTGTTATTTATTGAGGCCCCAGTTCTGCTGTGAGCTCAACCCGGGCGGACTCCTCTAGGCATCTGGAGCTGCTTGGAGGTTTGAGGACTATGGTCTGATGCAGCACCCACTGAAATTGGTGGAAAGACTTCCACTGACATCAGTGGACACCCTCTTTAGTGAGTTTATAACCATGTAATGAGAAATGCCTCATTTTGCTACTATAAAGAGGCACTTACTTTAAATACCTTTTCTGCGTGGCATATGATAGGATAATGAAACGCATATCACAGTAAAGTAGGTTTGCATGGAAAATTAATTTTTTTGTTACTAAGAAATTAAAATGTGCTCTTAAAGCACAGTACACAAAACTACAAATTAGTCCAAATTGTGTTGAAAGTCAATAACTGAGATACTAGTGTGGGTCTAGGCAGAAAGCTCCTTCCCTCCATCCCCTTCCTTTCTCCCCACCCCGCCTTGGTCCCGTCCTACTGCTCTGCACAAACTGATTGGCTGGGGAGAGTGCCACTCTAAAACCAGAACACAAAATTAACTGACCGCTGGGAGGATTTGAGTGAATGAGCAGATGGGAGATGAGCTGAGGGGTGAGCCCAGGAAAATTTGGATAGGAAACAAAGGAAGAACCAGGCATAGGAAGCAGAAGCCCTGAGCTGTGGCAGAGGGGGAGCTGCATGAAGGAGAGCCAGTGGCTAGCATAAAGGGGTCTGTTATAAATGCCTAGCCTGAAGCTCACAGAATAGTTGAGACCATGCAACAGGACCCACCATTCTGAGCTCACACCGTATGCCAGTGTCAAATGCATGGACAGGTTGGACTGACCCAAAGGTGTGTGTGTGAGGGGAGGATTGCCTTGGCATGGAGCAGAGAGCTTGTATGTATCTAGTCAGGCATGTGGGGGCAAGCTGTTTTGCTGTATGCTGTGCTAGGGGCAAAGGAGTCTGTGTAACTCCTGCTAGAGATTCTGACCTGGATCTACTTCTGGCTTTGCCTGGGTTAAATAAAAGTGTTGTTCTATGGTTAAGTGTGGTGCTTGTTTCAGATGTTAACTCTGACCCCCGAGGAGGGAGGATTGGTGTTTTTGCAGAAGTGCATAGCTGGGACCTGGAACCCTTCTCCCAACCCTGGGAACACCCTACTTGCCACTGGGCATGATCAACAAGACTGAGAGGACAGCACAAGATTTTCAGAATCCTGAATCCCTGGCTTTCTGAACCTACTGACTGTCAGCCTAATTATGATAAAAAGGCAATTGAATACAGGTATACGTGGTCAGAGACAGTCCACATGCTCACCTGCAGAATCTTCCCTTCACATACTTTTTAAATTGAGAAAAACAGAAGTATTAAAATACAATGGGACCTTTACCATGATTCCCTCCCGTCCCCCTCCCCTCACTTCTAGTCCCTAGATGTGGGCCCTAACTGACATGAATCTAGGCCAGTGTTTCCCAAACTTGGGATGCCTCTTGTGTAGGGAAAGCCGCTGGCGGGCCGGGCTGGTTTGTTTACCTGCCGCGTCCGCAGATCTGGCTGATCACGGCTCCCTCTGGCCATGGTTCACCGCCCCAGGCCAATGGGAGCTGCTGGAAGCGGCGCGGGCTGAGGAATGTGCTGGCCGCCGCTTCCAGCAACTCACATTGGCCTGGAGCAGCAAACCGCGGCCAGTGGGAGCCGTGATCGGCCGGACCTGCGGACGCGGCAGGTAAACAAACATTCCCGTCCCAAGTTTGGGAAACACTGATCTAGAGTATTATTTTTAGTGGGTATTGTAACTTACTTTAGTTCTGCTTATGCTCAATAATTAACAGTAAGCATTGGAGCCGCATAGACGCTTTTACTGTAGTCCTGCTACTACTAACTTGAAGCTCTCTATTGGAATTTGAACTACAAAGTCTGGGGCACTGAAGCAGCTGCTGTTGTATGGATCCTTTGTCTGCAGAACCTAATCTGTAAAATTAACAGCTGTGATGTGTGCACAGAATAGGGATGAAGGAAAATCTATTTAAGTTTACTTTACTTACTCATTTTGCTGATTGGGGCAGTGTTCCAGGTGTTCCATAATAGAACCTTCACTGCTGTGCAATAGAATGCCAGGAGGAAACACTTTGTGCCAGTTAAGAAATGCTTCGCCAGCCTGCAGAGTAGAAGTGAGTGTATATTACCCTTCAAATAATTTGAGTGCAATAAACAAAAATAATCAACTGGAGACAATCAAAAGAAAGGCAAGAACACAGAGCAGTCTGCCAAGAACTTCGTTGAAAATGAAAAAAAAAATCTTACTATAAGAAAAAAATGGTTAAGAACTTACAAGTATTAATTTTGATCTTGTACAACTATATCTTGTGAAATGCTGATAACCTCTTTGTTTGATGCTGTGCACCCTCAGCTTGACATCAGTGGAATAAATATACTAATAAAGGATTTTAAACTTGCTTTACAACATTAACTGTTGTAACACACACAAATAGCAGTAAGTTTGACTTGGAGGTTACATGGTTTATCCATGCCCAAAGTGAGTCAGTGGCAGATGCTGGAATGGAACCCAGGATTCCTAACTCCTAGCCCTACCTACTGTTTTTCTCTCTATCCTCACTCTTTATGCACCTAAAATCTCTGAATCAGACAATTGAAAGGACTATATTGTTCAAACTGAAAAAGCTGATATTCATCACATATAAAAGTTGCATCTATTTTAATGGGGTTTTGACAGTGTGTCATTGCTATTAATAAGTCTGTAAAGAACAAAGGGAGATATGCACAACTTGACTTCATGGAAGCAGGTGAAAAAGCTCTAAAAGTTTGCATTTCATCCTCCAAATGGAGTTGGTAAGAACCTGAGATCCATATGCTGATGTTGGTAACATTTCCTGCTGGTTTTCCGCTGATTTTTGTAAAATCACAAATTATTTATAGAGGACACTGAGAACTTATAGCCTACTCCGTTAAAATATTTTCACATATATTCTTTGTCTTAGCTATAGGTGGGAAATAGAGCTTTCCTCTAAATTATCCATTATGGTTCATAACACTGAGGCGGGGGGGAGTATTTCAAAAATGGTTCTGTACCAGCTTTTTCTAACTGTAGCATATTGATGCCCTTCTATTGCTCTCTTGGGGTTTGTAAGCGCGTGCCAAAAATAAACAGCTGACCTCAAGAAGGGAATTCTCCCCTGTGCACCTACTTGGGTTATAGGTTTATGGATGTAACAAGCTGTGGAAATCAATCTTCTGTAATCTCTGCCCTTTATACTTTACTTAGAGGGCTGTCTTCACATCTATAAATAATACATTTGTGGTTCTGCTTGAAGATAAAAGGGGTTGGCATGCAAAAAGGCTTTGCCATGTTCTCCAGTTATTTATCCAGAAATGAATGTGCAAAGACCAGAATAATTTGAGTTCACCTTATTGACTCAGCTACAAAATCCTGTTAAAGTGGAGTATGCTTTCAAGACAGGACTTACAGTAGAGGCAAGACTTGAAATTTATTTTGGCTGTGGAAATCCAGTAGAAGAAACCTGTGTGGTAAGCAAGTGAACAGAGACAGCACAAAGACAAAATAACAACCTGTATGCACATCTGTATGTGTGCATACTATGTACTCTCTGTGGCGTACAATGCTCAAAAGGAAAAGCAAGGCTCTGTATGGAAAATATTACACTTGTTTAGCTTTTATTATGTATCCTTCCCTTAAGGAGTTACAGCTGTTTTTTGCCTTCCTTCCCATTGCCTGCTTCAAAATCCAGTAACTTAAAACTTTAAACTCTTTTTTTTTAGCTCTGATCCATTTCCAAAACTGCCTGTGTTCTGTTTTTTGGCTCATACATATTTATAACCATCTCCAACTTATTAATCTTTTTAAATCATTCCCATTGTTCCCCCTGACCATTCTTTAGCCTGTACAGTCACCACTTCTGCCCCCTTCCCACCAAACACTTATGTCCACTTTAACAAAACAATGAAAGTGAATAAAGTGTGCCAGAGATAGTAAAGTATCAGAGGGGTAGCCGTGTTAGTCTGGTTCTGTAGAAGCAGCAAAGAATCCTGTGGCACCTTATAGACTAACAGACGTTTTGCAGCATGAGCTTTCGTGGGTGAATACCCACTTCTTCAGATGCAAGTGGTGGAAATTTCCTGGGGCAGGTATATATAAGCAAGCAAGAAGCAAGCTAGAGATAACGAGGTTAGATCAATCAGGGTGGATGAGGCCCTGTTCTAGCAGTTGAGGTGTGAAAACCAAGGGAGGAGAAACTGGTTCTGTAATTGGCAAGCCATTCACAGTCTTTGTTTAGTCCTGAGCTGATGGTGTCAAATTTGCAGATGAACTGGAGCTCAGCAGTTTCTCTTTGAAGTCTGGTCCTAAAGTTTTTTTGCTGTAGGATGGCCACCTTAAGATCTGCTATAGTGTGGCCAGGGAGGTTGAAGTGTTCTCCTACAGGTTTTTGTATATTGCCATTCCTAATGTCTGATTTGTGTCCATTTATCCTTTTCCTTAGAGACTGTCCAGTTTGGCCGATGTACATAGCAGAGGGGCATTGCTGGCATATGATGGCATATATTACATTGGTGGACGTGCAGGTGAATGAACCGGTGATGGTGTGGCTGATCTGGTTTGGTCCTGTGATGGTGTTGCTGGTGTAGATATGTGGGCAGAGTTGGCATCGAGGTTTGTTGCATGGATTGGTTCCTGAGCTAGAGTTACTATGGTGCGGTGTGCAGTTGCTGGTGAGAATATGCTTCAGGTTGGCAGGTTGTCTGTGGGAGAGAACTGGTCTGCCACCCAAGGCCTGTGAAAGTGTGGGATCATTGTCCAGGATGGGTTGTAGATCCCTGATGATGCGTTGTAGGGGTTTTAGCTGGGGACTCTATGTGATGGCCAGTGGAGTCCTGTTGGTTTCTTTCTTGGGTTTGTCTTGCAGTAGGAGGCTTCTGGGTACACGTCTGGCTCTGTTGATCTGTTTCCTTATTTCCTCGTGTGGGTACTGTAGTCTTGAGAATGCTTGGTGGAGATTTTCTAGGTGTTGGTCTCTGTCTGCGGGGTTAGAGCAGATACGGTTGTACCTCAGTGCTTGGCTGTAGACAATGGATCTTGTGGTGTGTCCGGGATGGAAGCTGGAGGCATGAAGGTAGGCATAGCGGTCGGTAGGTTTTCGGTATAAAAGACTTCAAAGAGAAACTGCTTCATCTGCAAATTTGACACCATCAGCTCAGGACTAAACAAAGACTGTGAATGGCTTGCCAATTACAGAACCAGTTTCTCCTCCCTTGGTTTTCACACATCAACTGCTAGAACAGGGCCTCATCCACCCTGATTGATCTAACCTCGTTATCTCTAGCTTGCTTCTTGCTTGCTTATATATACCTGCCCCAGGAAATTTCCACCACTTGCATCTGAAGAAGTGGGTATTCACCCACGAAAGCTCATGCTGCAAAACGTCTGTTAGAGATAGTAAAGGTCTTCACCTCTGCTGCTTTCTCCATTTCTGCTCTGCTGTCCAGAGAGATCAGGAGTCTTTCATAGGCTTCTCCTCAAGAGACTGGGGGCAGTCAGAGGGAGACAGTGCTAAGACTCAGATCTGCCTCATTGTTCTTATCTGCTAGAGTGGGGAGTGCAGAGGGCGCCTCTCAATACTGGCCCCCAGCCCATATTGATGTGCACTACGTTTATAGGTCATTCCCCAAGAAATGCTGGGTGAGTGGCTCTTCCCCCCTGTGGTGGGGAGGCAGGAAGTAGAAGGCTGTAGGCCTTGAACCCCACTGTGTTTTCTCTACGGGGCAGTGGGAGGCGGAGGGCTTCAGTGGCTGGGACCCCTGCCGCTAATTGAATTGCACCCTTAATAAATCGACATACTGTCTTGTACCACATTCATTGCTCCATGAATGCTAGGATTTTATGGATATGGAATTTGCCATTTGACCCAATTGACTCATTATTTTTATCCTGAGGCAATGAAAATCCTAGGTTTTTGGGTTGTTGGTTTTTTTGCAGGCCTCTCCCTCTTTCTGCTTTCTGCTTGCCTTTCTTTAATTTTATATTTATAATTTTCATTAATATTTCCAAATACAACAACTATATCAAAATACCAGATTCATCATAATACACAAAGTAATTAGAGAGGGTTAGGATAAAGGGAAGGGAGGGAGAAAGGACATATCTCTCTTCAGAGTCTACATCAATCATAGACTTCTGGAAAGTCAGCCCACATTGCTTTGAATTTTTTGGGCATTTCCATTCTGTGGAACACCAGTCATTTGTTAGGTGGGAGGTCAAGCCAAGCATCATTATTTGGTGGGGACTGACTTTTCCATTTTTGCAGGATTATTTTTTTAGTGACCAAAGCTGCACATTGGACCCACACTGCCTTGTTACCTGTCTGCTTGCCTTTCTTGACTTCCCTCATGAGCTATTACGTTCAACGTAAAGTTAGTATATTCTGACTTTTGGTCACATATAGGGTAGCCTGAAATGGTACATTGATATAATCCAAGAAACTGTTAGATATCACTGACAAAGAGTCTGGATTTGCATTTAAAATGACCCCTGGAAGTTACAGTGTTTGAAGCTTTAAGAAGTGTGGTGTCTGCAGCTGGCCACTGCACCTTTTAGGTCTGGAACATTCAGAGTTCTAATGACTTGTCAGTGGCAGTGTAGCTGAGTTAGTGACCGAACCCAAGAAGGCAATGATGCTGGATGTCACTTTTAAATAATGACCCACTCACTGTACTAGCTGGATTTATTTTTGTTATGGTTTTTTTCCGGTTGTTGCTCTCAACCCAATTAATGTCGTTAATTACAAAGGCATGCTTGTGGAGAATTTTGAGAAACATAACAAAAAAATTGGTTGGATGAGGATGAGCTCATTTAGAACTCAGGTGATCAGTGTAGTTGCAAGGAAGGAAGAGGTCTCTAGTGGGAAAGAAGAAAAAAGAAATTGAAGTGGGCTTTTTTATGCCAACCACAGCAAAGAGAGTCACAAGGGAAAAGAACTATGCACATCATTATTGTAACCACAAAAGGGCCAAATTATTCATACCAATAAACCGGGCATATGCTGCACTCTGAGCTCTGTAAAAATGTGTTGAAACACTACAATTGTTCCCAATTTTCTAAGTACTAAAGAAATCTTCATAGAAGGATATAATTGGATTTGTCATCATCTGCGGTGGTAGCATCAGCATCGTCCTCCAATACTATTGTGTTTAGTCAGTGCTGTGTGGCAATCTTACTGGGGTGGTCTTTCTTTACCAATTGCATTCTTTGTAGTAGGCAGCTTGAACAGTGTCTGCGTTCTGCCTCATTCTTATGAAGCCACTGTAGTGACACTGTAGAAAGCAATTGAAACTTTAACCAGAATGAGCCAGTTTTGGACTCCAACCTCCTCCAATTCTGAGAAAAGAAAACCATTCTCTGTGATTTTTTTTCTGGGTGGTCTTCTTCCAAAGGGAAACATCACAGGAAAGTTTGAGAGAAACGGACAAAGCATTCCTGTATGATGAGAGGTCTAAAAATGATCAGTCTACCATTTTTGTAAAGTTTCCTAACCTTTTGTAGAGTGTTGTTTTCTTAAAAAATGGTTTAGTTTATTCACTTGTCTTCAGTGGGGGCTTGTTCCCTCCAATATTTTGCGGATGTGTGTTTATTGCTGATTGTGGAGTGTGGTGCAATCATTGTATACCATGTTAGTGATCAGTTAGGTAGCAAGAAAAAGGCGGCAAACAACAGTGTCTCCTATAACAAAAATAACTTTTAGGAAGATGAGTTATAACTTGAGGAGGTGAACCACACAGAACAAAGAGACGGGATATTCCTGGAACAATTAAAAACAAAGTATCTCCCAGCCCTTCCATGGGGTCAAGGAGTAAAAGCACAGATGATTATACAGCCCTTAAGAAATTTTCAGAATTGCAGAAACGGAATTATAAAAAAGCAAGGGACAAATAACTAGGCTCTTCCCACCCACCAAAGAACAAGTTGGTTGTGAGTTCAGCAAAATGCCTCCACATATGTCCTTGCTAGATCATGTTTCTTTCCTGTTAATTAGAAATGGCTGTACCAGTTTTACTCAAACATCAATTCCCCAAACCTACAACTGTTTTTTAAAGTACCAAACCTTTCTGAAATGTTGGAATAAGAGTTTTTTACACTTTTGGGATAAAATCCTGGCTCCGAAGAAGTCAATGTGGTTTTGCCATTGACTTCAAGGAGGACAGAATTTCACTCCTGGTTTTCTGCTTCAACCAGAACTGCTAGTCCAAGAAATCTCCCAAGGAACTCTTATTCTTTTGAGATCTGCAGCCCATTGTTGTAGATTAAAGAGGTTCACATACTGGGATAAGTTTTAGATAATGAGTACCTAACTTCAAACCCCTTCTGAGGATTACTCATCCCAGGCAGTATTACTTTGAGATTATTGCATATTTAGCATAGCTATTGGTTTTCATGGCATACATATCTGGAATAACTGTTTAGGGAATAACTTTATTCTCAAGATTTTATAGTACCCCATGTTAAAATAGAACACAGCTGGAGGAAATCCATACAAACACATCCTGTTTTGCTGCTGACTTTACAAGGGGAGACATATGGAACTTAGTGTTCCTAAAAGAACGTGTTGGAATGAAAATGGAAATCCAGCAGGGGGGGAATCTAGACAGTTAGTTTCCATATTACATTATGGAATTAGAAAAATACTGATACCAGTAGGAGCTGTAAAATGCATCAGATCCTTGGACAGAGATCATAAATCATGGATTCAAGGTTATTAACAAATTCTGTCCACATCAGTAGACCTGTTTTAAAAATCCCTATGTCAGCTAATGCTTGTGCAATGTTTTAAAAAGATATTCTTCCTTCCCAAATTGTTTCTATGCATCAAGCTTACTTAATTCCATACTTAAACCTATAGCCTCCCCCACAATTGTCTTGTGTGATGGATTTAAATGTATTGACATATGAAGTATTCTTTAAAATCAGAATAGAATATTGAAAAAGGTAAAAACGTCCTTTGATATTGTGATGCTAGCCAAAAATATCAATGTTCAGGCTGATCTTGTACTTTGTGTTGACAGAGAAATTCTAAAAAGAGTGAGGCACAGAGAGAAAATAAGTATTATGGTTGATTATCTTGGTATTTACTGGTGTGCATCTTTAAATGAACAAAGTTAATTTTAAGGGTGTTCAGTGACCAATTGTAAAGGAAGGATTGCAAAAAAATAGTTCTTACTCTAGTGATCTCATTTGGCCAGATTCTGTCACCATTATGTTGGGAAGCAGCTAGTCCCAGTGTGTGGAATCTGTGGGTTCTTTGGCTGGGACATTCCAGGTGGTGGGACCATGCCAGGGATGCAGACCCTGGGAGCCTGTCCTAGGGCTTCCAGGCTCCTGGCTCTGCAGCAGGGAGTATACAGGCCCTGAGAGCTCTGGCTCAAATTGGAGTTCTCAGGGATTCCAGGTTACTTGTTGCAAGTTCAGAAGCCAATTTCTGGTTTCAGGCTTCTGGGTTCACAGCAGATATTGTGGAACCCCTGGGATGCTTGCCTGCCCCAGCGCTGTGGATTCAGGGAGACTTGGCTTTCCAGCCCTGGGGCAACCCGCACGGTTGGGCTTCTCTGGAGCTGTGGATCTTGGAAACCTGGGCTCCCTAGCAGCCTGGCAAGCTGTTAGGTTTCCGATGGAAACCTGTTTTTGTTTAATCAAACCTGAGATGTTTACACAAAACACTTGGGGTTTGACGAATCACCACTTTTTGATGAAACGATTTCATCAGAAAATCTTTGACTAGCTCTATTATTAATCCCCCGATTTTGCAGAAGGAGGAACTGAGAGAGAGAGAGAGAGAGAGAGAAAAAGTGATTTTCTCAAACCCATACTGGAAATCCTGTATCAGAGCCAAGAAGATAACTGAGATGTTTTTGGTTTTTAGACCTGAGCTTTTAATTACTAGACCATTTTTCTTCTGGTGTGATTTTGAAGTCAGTCATTCAGCACAGAGATTACAATTACTGGGGAAAATGCCATTTAAATGTTAAGATTGGAAGGTAAACCTAATCTTTAGGCTGGAGTAGAGTAAAGAGGTGACTCGCCCAGTGAAGGTATGGTGCACGAAGTGTGCTGCTGGCCCATGCTAAGCCCATGCCTAAGCTTGGTTAATTAAATTTACTGAAGAAAAACTTTGCAGTAAGGTTGAGTGAGCTTTCCAAAATTATGCAAATCCAAACATGTGACTTACATTCTAAGGGGCAAATTCTCATGCTAAGTTTCAATAGCCATGGCTGGCACAGGAACTGAAGGAATTCTCCTCAGAAGTTCACAGAGCTATTGAGCTTCCACTCATGTTACCATTCAGACAACATTTCTAGTAGTGGATCCTCCTGCCGTGGGCCTGTGCAAAGAGAAACCCTGTAAAACTGAATTCTACAGTATGCATGGTTGCAAACAGCAATATTTTGCAAACCATTTCCCTTCCCACCACAGTTGCATTATACCAGTTCTCCAATAGTCAGGACTATTTGCAGACATAGGAATGGGGGCAGATTTGCCCTTGAGAGATGCTTTGAACCAAATAGTCAGGTCCTATGTCCAAGATGGTGGCTTATAAGGCTGCAGATATTCCTGAACATTGAGAATTAAAGCCCACTCCAACAGAGCCCTGGCTATCTACTGGCTGGAAAGAGGGAAGATGTTAGTGCACAAACTTTACAATATCAGAGGGGCAGCTGTGTTAGTCTGGATCTGTAAAAGCAGCAAAGAGTTCTGTGGCACCTTATAGACTAACAGACATTTTGGAGCATGAGCTTTCGTGGGTGAATACCCACTTCGTCAGATGCATCAGATTTTGCATCCGACGACTGCATCCGACGAAGTGGGTATTCACCCACGAAAGCTCATGCTCCAAAACGTCTGTTAGTCTATAAGGTGCCACAGGACTCTTTGCTGCTTTTACAAACTTTACAATGTCATCCCTGTTTTCTCCCTTCACACCTTTTACAGCACTGGCACTACCAGCTGAGGCCCAGATTTTCAGAAGTTCTCAGAGCCCAGCAACTCCCACTCAGAACAATGTTCCATTATGTTCAGGGTCAGCAGATGCAGATTTTGGCTACAAGGTGCTTATTGTCATTGCCCTCCCTCCTTCTCTGAAGGAAATGCTCTTCATGGAAGCCAATGGGAGAGACCTTTCCACTCTCCTTCTCCCTCAGGCCCCCCTCTCCTAGATCAGCTTTGAGCTCCTTCTGCTTTCTTCTATGGGGCATTTTATGTTGTCCTGCTATTTGGAACCCAGGGCCAGATTCTTAGCTGGGGTTCATAGGTGTCACTACATAGCAGTCAGTGGATCTATGCTGATTTAGACCACCTAAGAATGTGGCCTGTAGTGTCTGCACACACAGACTGACCCACAGAGAGAGGAATTATAGTCTCACTTTTACATGCTCAGCTCACTTGCTTTTTTTGTGGCTCAGTAAAGACAGACCTGAAACCCACCCAGTTGGGCCTTCCAGGTCCAGGCTAGGATATGAGATTGTCCTGATAGCAGGGCCGGCTCCAGAGCCCAGCGGGGCAATCACCCGCCTGGGGCAGCCCTTTCCCGGGGGGGCGGCAGGCTGGGCCGGCGGACCTGCCGCAGTCATGCCTGCGGGAGGTCCACCGGAGCCCCGGGAGCAGCGGACCTGCCGCAGGCATGACTGCGGAGGGGACGCTCGGCCGGCGGCTCCAGTGGACCTCCCGCAGGCATGACTGCGGACGGTTCGCTGGTCCCGCGGCTCGGCTGGACCTCCCGCAGGCGTGCCTGCGGCAGCTCAACCGGAGCCGCCGGACCAGCGAACCGCCCGCAGCTGCGGGAGGTCCAGCCGAGCCGCGCGACCAGCGGACCCTCTGCAGTCATGCCCGCGGGAGGTCCGCTGCTCCCGCGGCTCGGGGGCGCCTCCCGGGCATGACTGCTTGGGGCGGCCAAATTTGTAGAGCCGCCCCTGCCTGATAGCTGGGGAAAATAGCATGGGTTTGCAACCACCTTTCAGTTTGGAAGGTATCAAACTAGAGAAGTGCAGATGGGAAAAATTCTGGATGATGTTTAGCTGTTGTTCTGTCTCTCTGAGTAATTGAGGAGGAATCTATCATTTGCTCTGTTTTGACGTAGTCAAAAAACTAGATTAGTTAGTTAAGCGAGAATGTTTTTTCACCAATTTTATATGAGGACATGGGGGCAATTTCTTCTTCCACACCCTCTTCCCCATCAAACAGTTCAATCTTTGACCACTGCTAACTCCATGATCCTAAATTAAAATCAGGACTGCACAACAAATCAGGCCCACATCTTGCCATCAAATCAGAGCTCCATTCTTTTTGTAATGTGTTTTGCAGCTCTGAAAAGTCAGCTCTGGTGACTGAATACTTATGCAGAAGATCTAAATGTAAACATCTGCGTGCCTAAGTAATGCATGCAAACCCCTCCTCCCCCATAAAAAACCCAACTTTTGTGTGTGAAAAAGTAAAATTGAATGAGCAATTTCAAATTAAACAACTGGGAAAAACTCCAGTCGGAACAGACTTTAGTGCTATTTGTGGTAACACTTTTGATTTAAATGCTCGTCTGGTTTTATAACTAATAAATGTTATTGGTTTAAAAACATGACAATGTATTTGTGTTTTAGAATATATTTAACCAGCAGAGATTTTGGATTCTGCAAAGCATCTCCTATTTAGTATTTGCAGATATGCCAGACTGTAATACACGTTAACTCCTAAGTAAAATTTTGATAGAAATTTACCATGATAATGCTGAAATTACCTTAGCTTCAGCAAAGCACATGTGCTAGTTTAATTAATTGTGCTTCTGTATATTTGAATCCTAACACAGCTCATCTTTTATGTTTTAAATGTATCCATGTGTTTAATCGAAACAACAATTTTGATAAGTTCCTAAGTGTCAAGATTTAAAAAAATGGTTAGATTTTAAGGATTTTTGAACTGCATTAAAAATAATATAAATTGCTTCAGGGTAACATAGTTTGCTCCAATGTTCTATGATTCTAGTGCACAACTTTTCTGTATCTAAAGCTGATTTCAATATTTTTCATTAAATGTAGTATATTCTTTCTTCCCAAAAACCCAGCCTCTTCATTATAACCATTTCCATCAATGACAAGATCAGAGAGCACTTTTAATCTTCAATGGGATAGAAGGCTAGAAATTAGTACTTAAAGGGTGAAACCATTAGTATTTCTGAGTGCTTCCCTGTGTTCATCACTGCTCTGATACAGATCAGTATTAATAAAGGGAGCAGCCAGACATAATCCATCTGCTGGATGTTCCTTTTCTTTCTCTGACTGACTGCCTCATCTCTTTCTCTGCTCTGGTCTCCAGACAGGAAATCCAGACGTGGCCATTCATCAATGCTGCTATAATCTGTCTGATTTTATTAGCTTTTGAATTTTATCACCAAAATGAAAAGAGAAGGGGGAAAAGTCCCTAAAAACAAAACCTCCAGCAGTATGACTCTTCCTTACCTATGCATTCTCTTTAGCATAGCAGGCTGGTACAAGTCAAAATTAAAAAGTGAAAAACTGTTTGGCAATTTTCCAAGATTTAGTGGTTTGTTCTCCTCCTCCCCCCTCTGAGAGATCTTGGTGTGGTTTTATTTAATTTCTTCTGTACTAAAATGAATGTGAGACACTGCACTGCCAGCATTTCTTGCTGCTTGATGATCTATTTTTCATTTTAAATATGAAACGTATATTTTATATTTCGTTTTGGCTTGAGATCCATCACAGTTTGTTCCTTGTTTTTGGGAGCAGAGCTGAACGGCAGCTTCTGAAGTCGGAGTTGTTTTGCTTGTCTGCTGTTATACTGTCTGCCCTGCAAGTGATACCAGTTGGAATAGGAGATGAAGCTGACGTGGAGGAGTGCCAATGTTGGAGGACACCTGACAGAGTAATGGAGTGAAGCACTGGAGCCAAAGTGGCCAAACTATCCCCTCCCTGACTGCTGGCAGAAGACCCCCAAACTAGTGGGCACCCAGCAAGAAGTCACTGAAGGGATTAAGCTGTTGTGGTGGCATCTCACTTCTCTTTCCCCCTCTGCCCAGACTCTGGAAATCCACCTGGGGATGGGTTAGGCTGTGAGTGAGAGGGGTGAGGGTGCATTAACCTCATCTGAGAAACAAAGAGGGAATCAACAGGAATGTTAGTGCAGTTTGAGCTGTGGAATGTGAATTTAGGTGGGTGGGATGTGGTTTCAGGAGAAACATTCTCTGAAGAACTTTAGTCTTCAGTTCCAACAACCTGGGGATTTCAGTGTATCTGCTGAACATCCTGCTTATTTGGTAGAGGGACAAACCCCACCTACCAATGGAAGAGTCAACTGAAAACCCCATAGGAAGTATATCAGGGAATTTCCTGTTCCCTGTTAGATTTTTTTTTCACATAGACAAATGATCTGGGTAAAAGACACTCAACATATCTTTGGGTAGAACATGAGTGTGTGGGTCATTGCTGATTGTGCTGAAAACTGGTAAAGGAAGATGGGAAAGCAAGGGAGCTGCCTTTAGAAGAATTTATTCCACATGGCTCTGAAAGATGAGACTGAGACCAGTGAATTATTCTGTTTCGTCTCCTCAACAAAGAAAAAAAAAAGAAAAAAGAAAAACTGTGGCAGTAGCCATTGCAGCATGAGGCGGGATGATCCTCCGGCTACTAAGAAGATACTCCAAAGTGTTCATGATAATGAAGATAGCACTTAGCACATCTGTAGCAATTTACCTGTTTGAGGCCTGTTAGTTAACCGTTAGAAATAAATAATTACTATCATCCCCATTTCACAGATGGGCACACTGAGAAGACAGGGGGCCCGGTTCATCCTCTCTGGCTTAAGGAGGTGCAATCTGAAACTCCTTACATGAGTCTAGCCCCTTACACCCTGAAATATTCACCCATTTAAAGAAGGGCAGGCAGGACTTTCACCATCACCTTCCCATGTTTGCTCTGCTAGGGGACAACAGCTTTGTTTCACCAGGGATTCATAGAAGCTGTGCATGAAGAGAAAATGGGAGGAATCCCTGGTCTTGCCCCTTTCCAGGCCTGTGCTGCCCAAAGTGGGAGATATGTTGCCTGCCTGTGGATGTTGCTGCAATCTTCTCCTGTGGCATTTAAACCACCAATGGGCCTCTGCAAAGGTGTCTGCACCAGTGTAGATTGTAGGGAAACTTGGCCTAGGGACACCGTGACTTTTCTAAAGCCACAGACTGAATCAGTGGTAGAGGAAGGATTAGTATTGTGGAATTCCTGGCTTGTGACCTAGTGTTCAGTCCATGATGTTTCTCTTGACAAATCATGAGTGTGAAAAATGTATCGCTTAATATGTATTATTTTATATAACTCAGCCTTTTAGAGTGTGCACATATTAGGTACCCCTTCATATTCAAAGCAAGTCAGTGACTTTAGTGGAATCTGTGTGGCTAGGTTCTGTGCAAACCTCTGAAAATGTAGTAAAGGGAAGTACCTCAAGCTGTTACCTAAGGATTAACATACGCCATTTGGGCTCGAATGTCTCTACCTATAACTTAGACTGCAAGCAATCCAGTGTCTTCATATCTGTAGAGCACGTCACACTGCTTTGGGACAGGAACTCAAACCAACAACCATGCCCATTGTTGAATGTGAGTGAACTCTTCAAACTATGCAGTTTGAAAGAAGTTTGCAGTTACAAGTCATTTTACTTTTTGATAGGTATTTTGACTTCTACACCATAAAACAATTGTGTTACTGAAAAAGCCATTCTAATTATAAAATAAACTGCAGATTTACTAGGCTACTGAAGATAAAGCTAATGCCTAATTTTTGCTTTATACTATATGAAAGGAGATATGGCGAAGGAGCTAAAGATGCTAGGATGTAAATTTTAGAAAATAAGTATGTCTTCACACAATTCCACTTTTCACTGGACAGTTTCCACAAACAACTGGCATAGAAATCATTTTGAGGGAAAGTCAGCACCAGTCATGTGAACTGAAAAATAATACAATGTAGCAAAGAAAATATTAAGATGAGATATTTTAAATTATTTTAAATTTCTGACCCATTTTATGGAAACAAAAAAGGGGTTGTGGTACCTTTAGAATACCCTCTTTCTCACTAAATATAAGAGTCCATCTAATCATTTCTTACCAGTCTGTGAAGGCTTTTGTTTATTTTTTGGGGAAGTATTACTTTCTTAATGATGGGTGCAGTAACTTAAAATAGACAATGGTTTAGGCTTTCCTGGCTGAATGTTCTGCTATTGACACTGCTGCAAGGTACACAAGCATCTGCCTCTGACATTTATTGCATAAATGCCAAATAAACCTAGATCTAGAAGAGACAGGAAGACTGCAAAGCACTACATGACACTTGCTTTGCAAGAAGTCCAACTTTTAGGACAGTACTAACTATTGTATCTATCCTGCACTTACTCATATCTACTATGTTGATATTATCTATTTATGATACCTAATTCTTAATACAGCGCTTTTCATCAGTAGATATCAGTGCTTTAAAAATAATGTAAGCATCATTTCCTTATTGTACAGATGGAGACTCAGGGAGGTGAAATGGGCCCAAGATCACCCAGCAAGCCAATGGCTGAGTTGGGAATAGCGTACAAGTTTCCTGAGTCCCAGTTGAGTGCCAATATTTGTAAAAAAGAGAACAGTAGAGAGAAGTTGACAAGACATTTGTGGTTGTCAACAAGATAGGGTGTTTTATAGCAAGTGTCTGGAAACTCAGGGAGAGCTCTTGGTTAATCAAAATATCTTTCTAGAACAGCGGTTCTCAAACCACGCCCTGCATATGGCCCAATTAGCACAAAGCTGCGGCCCAGCTCAGCTGTGCGCTAAAGGCTGCGGGCTCCAGGTTCCTAGCTGCCCTGCTGCATGGTGGGCTCTGGGGGTCCAGGCTGCGGGCTGCCACTGGCTACAGGCTGCTGGCTACAGGATCTGTGCAGCAGGATCTGTGCTGCAGGAAGCCGGATGCTGCTGGCTCCTCACGGTGGGCTCTGGGCTGCCAGTGGGCAGAGGGCTCCAGGCTGCCAATGGGTGGTGGGCTCCAGGCTGCTGGCTGCTGCCCGGCCCCGCACAGTGGGCTCGGGCTCTGGGCTGCTGGCTGCCACATGGCTTCGCACGGTGGGGTCCAGGGTTATGGGGTCCTGGCTGCTGCCTGGCCCCGCGATAGAGGGTCCGGAGTTGTGGTGGGGTCCGGGGTCAGGGTCCTGGCTGCCCCCTGCCCCTTCGTACTGTGGGGTTCGGGGTCAGGGTTCCTACCCCCTACCCTACGCTGGGCTCTCTGCTCCTCACCCCACTCTGTGAAGGGGTCTCTGGGTGGAGGGCACTGGGCATAGTGGTTTGTGGAGGTGGTTAGTTGCGGGGCACTGTGGTTCTCAACCTGCAGCAGTAACTCAAATTTGAAATTGCAGAACTACTAACTGTGAGATATAATGTATTGCTTAAATCAGTCTCGGTACCAGATGATTGGCAGATAGCTAATGTAATGCCAATAAAAAAAAAAGCTTCATAGGCAATCCTGTAATTACAGGCCGGTAAGCTTAACGTCAGTACCAGGCAAATTGATGGGAACAGTGGTGAAGAACAGAATTATCAGAAACGTAGATTAAAATGGTGTGTTGTGGAAGAGTCAACAAGGCTTTTGTAAGGGGAAATTGTGCCTCACTAATTTATTAAAATTCTTTGAGAGTGTAAACAAACACGTGGACAAGGGTGATCCAGTGTATTTGGACTTTCACAAAGCATATAACAAGGTCTTTCGTCAAAGGTTCTTAAGCAAAGTAGACAGTCATGGGATAAGAGGGATGGTCCTCACATGTATCAGGTAACACTTTGTGGGCCGCACAATGATTAATAGGTTGAGAAACACTGCTCTAGAACACTGGTGCTCAGTCTGTGATGTGATGTGTTTAGTAGTAACCTTTGGCTTTCCCAACTTCAAAGGAAAAAGGAAGGTTTGGGAGACAGAGCACTAAGGAAAAGAGTAATGGGAGGAAGAAGAAAGGGCTGTGTGTTGGGATTGAATAAATTTCTTCCAGATCCAGTGGCTCAGGGAGCTGCTGTGACCTCAGCGTTGATCTTCACATTGCCACATCGAGCAACTTGCCCAGACTCTTCAAATGCTGTGACATTTTTGCTTAGTACAGGCACTTTCAGAAAGGTAAAATAGTGGCAACATATAGAAAGTGGAGTGAAACTTCTCAAAATTACTGACAAATTGGGCACTCAAGTTTTTAACATGATAGCTGGAGCTTCTGCTGTCACTCACGTGTACAAAAATTACACATATATAAATATATACTAACCCAGATTCTCTGGCATAAAAAGGAAAATTATTCTGTCCCCTTAAGCCAATTATCAGTCAGCTCTAAGCATGTGCTGAAGCTTGCAGTAAACTCTTTCCCCTATCATTTGATGAAGTTGAAAAATATCTGCAGAAAAACTTTGTGCAGGGAAAGTAAATGCACCAGCACGGTAAGTTGGCAAAAGATTGATTCTTTGTACTGTTGGAATAGGAGGTTTTTCATGTAATAAATCAATGCTGCTTGAATTAATCAGAACAAGCATCCAGAGGACTTGATAAGAGGACTCAAATGATCCTTCCATACAAATGAGTAGACTGTATGGGGCTATTATATATGGAAATAAACAGAACAGTGGATTGTCCATCTTTGCTTGGATTTCAAGACAGCTCTAGATTTTCTCAAATCTGGAATTTAATTCCAGTGGTACATAGTCACTATGGATAATCCATCCATCAGGTTATTATATTGTAGGACTTCAGTGTTACACCTTCTGTAGGGATTACATTAAATCACATCAAAGTGGGGAGATGAACAGTAATGTTTTAGATTACAGGTCTGAGCCAGGAATTCCTGTGTTAACTGCACAACAGGACCAGATGGTATTCACCCAAGAGTTCTGACGTAACTCAAATTTGAAATTGCAGAACTACTAACTGTGATATATAATGTATTGCTTAAATCAGTCTCGGTACCAGATGATTGGCAGAAAGCTAATGAAATGATGATTTAAAACAAAAATAGCTCCAGAGGTGATCCTGGCAATTACAGATGATAAGCCTAACTTCAGTACCAGGCACATTGGTTGGAACTGTAGTGAAGAACAGAATTATCAGACACATAGATGAAAATGGTTTGCTGGGGAAGAGTCAACAAGGCTTTTGGAAGGCGAAATTGTGCCTCACTAATCTATTAAAATTCTTTGAGGGTGTAAACAAGGGTGATCTAGTGTACTTGGACTTTCAGAAAGCCTTTGACTAGGTCCCTCATCAAAGACTCTTAAGCAAAGTAGATAGTCATGGTTTAAGAGAGAAGGTCCTCACATATATTAAAAGACAGAAATAAAGGGTAGGAATAAATGGTCAGTTTTCACAGTGGAGAGAGGCAAACAGCAGGGTCCCCCCAGGATCTGTAGTGGGATGAGTACTGTTCAACATATTCATAAATTATCTGGAAAAAGGGGTAAACAATGAGGGGGCAAAGTTTGCAGACGATACAAAATTACTCAAGATAGTTAAGTCCAAAGCTGACTGCGATGAGTTACGAAGGGATTTCACAAAATGGGTGACTGGGCAACAAAATGGCAGATGAAATTCAGTGTTGATAAATGCAAAGTAATTCACATTAGAAAACATAACACCACCTATACATATAAATCCATGGTACACCCACACCTTGAATATTACGTGCAGTTCTGGTTGCCCCATTTCAAAAAAAGATATAGTAGAATTGGAAAAGGTACAGAGAAGGGCAACAAAAATGGTTAGGAATAAAGAAAAGATTCCATATAAGGAAAGATTAAAAAGACAGAGACAGTTCAGCTTAGAAATGAGATGACGGAGAGGGGGCATGATCCAGATCTATAAAATCATGAATGATATGGAGAATGTTAATAAGGAAGTGTTATTTACCTCTTCACTTAACACATGAACCAGGCTTTACCCAATGAAATATATAAGCAGCAAGTTTAAAATATACCTTAGGAATTACTTCTTCATACACTGCACAGTCAACCTGTGGAATTCATTGCCATGGGATGTTGCAAAGGCCAAAAGTATAACTGGGTTAAAAAAAGAATTAGAGAAGTTCCTGGAGAATAGGTCCATCAATGGCTATTAGCCAGGACAGTCAGGGACACAACTCCATGCTCTGGGTGTCCCTAAACCTGTGACTGCCAGGAGCTGGAGCTGGACAACAGGGGATGGGTCACTCAGTAAATTGCCCTCTTCTGTATATTTCCTCTGGGGCATCTGAGACTGGCCACTGTAAGGAGACAGGATACTGGGTTACATGGGCCATTGGTCTGACCCAGAATGGCTGCTTTTTATGTTTTTATGTTCTTAGCCTTTGTAGTGTTGGGCAAGTTCTTAAGAGCCAGATTGACTCCTATAGGGCTCTTTAGGAATGAAGGTCTCCTCAATATTAATAAGGGTATCAGAATCTGTCCTGTAACCTCTTGACCTCAATTTTCCCTATCTGTAAAATGGAGATATTTATCTACCTCACAGGAATACCAAGAGGTATAATTAGATAATATTTATGATGCACAAAATTAATGTGCCTCATGATGAATATGTTGCCTCTATTGGCTATTGTATTGCTGCCCTTCAGAAATGTGTGTGGTAGGATGCAGTTGCTTAGCTCATCCAGCCTGCTTACCAGGCACACTCGAATACAAAGAAAAAAAGGAAAGCTGGGACAAGGGTGACATTTGTAGAAAAATATGATTGTACTAGCTCACTGGAATGATTACTTTCTAGAGAGTAGCATTTCTGCATGAAAAACTTTCATTTTCTCTGCTTCAGAGAAGAGAGCAAGAGGATATATATCATATTTATATATTTTCTGGTTGGGATCTTGTCCTGCTGGTGTTAAATTTCTGATCATTACAGTGGGAAAAGTTTTTTTTTAACATACATTAAGACACAGTAAGCCACCCACACCCATTTTAATTTTCAGACACTAGGCAAGGGCACAACCAGTCTGCTAGCAGTCCATGGTTGGAATTGGCTCAGAAAAAAATGGAATTAGGCTTCCTGAAACCAGAGGCCCAGATTCTCCATTATGCACTCATCTCTTTGTGCCACTCAAGTTGTGTAAAGGGGCTGGATTCTAGCTATAACTCACCGGTGGAAAATTCCCTCAGTGGAGGAGAACATCTTCATAGCCGGTAAGGGGGGTGTCTTATGCTGGACATTCCACTCCCAATACTCCAATCTCAGGGGGTGCTAAGGGATGGAGTGGTTATGGAATCTGGTGGAGCTCCCCTTCACTACTCTAGTTCAGCCCTGAGGAAAGGTCACTTAGGAGTTTTACCTTAATATTATCAGTTAGAGCAGCCTCTGTGCTGCTCTAACTCATGCTAGTGTTACCCAGGCTTTCAGAACCCCCTGCAGTGGTAACTTAACTGTTTCACTCCAGGCGGTATCAAGACTAAATCAATGGTAGCACAGCAATTCCATCTGATGAAAGATTAATGCAAGTAAATGTGCTCTATCTAAAACTGCAGTTTATTAGATTTAAGCACACACAGACATACGCATTTGGTTTAGAACATACCAGATATTTACCTAACATCTGGAATGGAATTGAGTAATCAACGTTGGGTCAGTGCTGGCCAAATGCCTCCCTGCCAGGGAGTAAAGGTGTCAGAAAAAATGTCTCTTAAGATGGCTTCAGAAGACTTCTCTAAAGTACGCTGTGTTAGCTAATCTTTTATAAATAACTCAGGGGTTCTCAAACTGGGGGTCAGGACCCCTCAGGGGGTCACGAGGTTATTACATGGAGGGTTGCAAGCTGTCAGCCTCCACCCCAAACCCCGCTTTGCCTCCAGCATTTATAATGATGTTAAATATATAAAAAAGTGTTTTTAATTTATTGGAGGTGGGGGAGTTCGCACTCAGAGGCTTGCTATGTGAAAGGGGTCACCAGCACAAAAGTTTGAGAACCATTGAACTAACTTCTACAAAACACAGGTCATAGTGACCCCTACTAAATCATCAATTTTCCTAACTTCCAATAAACTACTTATCAACAAGCATTCCTAACAACCTTCATTATAATAATACTTCTATATCAAGGCACCCAAATCCAAGGTTTCTGTCAACCAAGGTTTTCAGTCTGAGTTGTTGACTTTACTTCCCCCTCCTCCCATTCTGATTAGCAGAAACTACCAGCTAGTTTTGACCTTGCCTCTAAAAGCCTGCTTTCAAATTAACGCTTAACTATGCGGTGTTCTATTTTATTATTCATGGTGGCTGAGTGCACATAATATGGTTGCAATTATCTTGATCACATTCCGGGGTAGACCTGTTAGCCCAAAACAGTTTAACTATGGTCTATACAGATCAGAAGATGGGCTGTCTGCAGTTCCCACCCCCGTCCCGCATCTATCATCAGGTGATTTATTAAGACAGAGGTAGAATAAAATGTAACACACAAATATTTATTTTGTCACTAGTCTGTAAACTAGACAAGGACCCCTTCAGACAATAAACAACATAAGCAAGACACACTCGGTTGTTAACAGTTACCAGAGCATGAAGCTCAGAGCCCTTAAACCCCCTTAACCTATGGATGTAAAACAGAGGAAACCACAATGGGTATTACAGTATTCCTGAAGACAGGGACACAGTGACAAAAACTCAGGATACCGACAGGGATAGTGGTGAAAATCAGGGGCACTGGACACCAAACAGGAACTCAGGAACTGGGTATTTTTCTCCCTCTGGACAGGTCCTCTGGGCACGTCTTCTCCCTCTTGGGCTGATCTTCTCCCTCAGGTAGGTCTTCAGTGCTTGCCCATGCAGTCTCTGCTTGACCTTGTAGTCCAATGCAAGTATGCACTCACTAATGGTGTGTAGTAGTTGAGTGCAAATATGTTAATAGAGTCCAAGAATCCAAAGTCCTATGAGTCCTGGTCCCTCTGGGGCTCCTGGCAGCTAGCTGAACTGTGTGGGACACTGGCTGCCACTCAGATGGACAGCCCTGAGTGACAGGCGTGCCACTCACTAAATAACCTGCAGTTGTTAGGAAGATTATGGCTGTCACATGACTCTAACTGCCCTGACCTTTCCCCTCCTTGATTTGAAAAAGGCTGAAAGGGCACTAAGTCATCTGAGGAGAAGGGTATCCAAGATGGAAGCTTAGCTATCCTTTTACAAATCCAAAATGGACATTACATAAAACAGGTCAGAAACAGATTTTACCCTCCCCCCCGTCAAATCTGGGGCAACACTAGGACCAGGCCAGTGTAAAATTGGGGGATGATGTCAGTGGCTTCCTTATGGCAGTGGTTCTCGTATGGTACCTCATCTAGATATTTGCCTAGTTTTACAACAGGCTACACAAAAAGCCCTACTGAAGTCAGTACAAACTAAAATTTCATGCAGATTTGTTTATACTGCTCTATACTGAAGTACAATATTTACATTCCAATTGATTTATAATTATATGGTAAAATTAGAAAGTAAGCAATAGTGTGCTATGACACTTTTGTATTTTTATGTCTAATTTTGTAAGCAAGTAGTTTTTAAATGAGGTGAAACTTGGGGGTACACAAGGCAAATCGGACTCCTGAAAGGAGTACAGTAGTCTAGAAAGGTTGAGAGCCACTGCCTTATGGTACTGTTGCCTCTTGGGCTGAGTGGATGGCCAATATTTGGGGCACTACTGGATTTTTTCTGTTAAGAGGAGAAATTGATTATAAATATATCCTGGTGCAATACTGTTTATTTACAAAGAATGTACCCAAAATCCTGTTTCTGTGAACCCTGCCCAGGAACTGTCCAGTTTCCTTGTTCAGAAATCCCAGCCTGTTTTCCAGCCTGTCCTGTGCCCCAAGAAGTTCTCCCTGTGTTCCTTCTCACAGCCACACTACCAGCTGCTTCACTGGCTTTTCCACAGCTTTTATGGTCACCTTCTGCCTCTTTTACACTTACACACACAGCCAATCAAAGCCCCAGACCCTGTGTTTCTATCAGTCTTCAAGCAATATTGGCTTCCATTGTCTCCATCTATCTCACCCCATAAATGAGCTTAGATGCTTCTTCCATTTAGTCTGAATGCAGGGTGGCTAGCATACCCATCAGCTTTAATGAGGTCAGCTTTTCAATAGATTTTTCTCATAAATGAATACTTCTCATCACTCCCCTTTTATCGTGTTGTTTCCTTGGCATCCAATACTGTGAGTTGCTTTTAATTAGTTACCTTCCTTCCCATCTCACTGTTGCCTGCAGAAGGACCACAACACCCTGAAATATCCCCATCCACTTCCCAAAAGCAACACAAAATCCTGAAAGGAACACAAAGAAATTATTACAGTTCTATCGTTTGAGATGCCTTGCTTAAATGGTTATCAGTGTCAGCAATATCTATTCATACTTCAGACACACACATTAGGTCCCAGCTGAAATTTGGCACACACAAGTCAAGTGTGTTCTTTATCCCCTTGTGACGGGGTTTCTGCTCCTCACTTGCAGAAAAGGGGTTAAAAGCAGCTTTAGGGAGGCTGTGCTGGAGGCAGCCAAACAGAGAAGGGCTGAAGGGAGCAGCCAATCAGGGCCAAGCAGGCTCATATAAAAAGGCAGCTGCAGGGCAGAGGAGTGCAGTTACCTGCTGGGAGTTCAGGGAGGAAGGACTGTGCCTCTGGAGAGCTGAGAGAACCCTGGACAGAGCAGTGTTGTGAGCAGGAACTGGGGGAGTGGGAGACAGCTTCTGGCTGGCTGCTGGGATTTGCAGGCTGAGACCCTGAGGCAAGAGCAAAGAGGATGCTTGGGCCATGAGGAAATGGCCAGAAAACTTACTCCAGTAGCCACTAAGGGAAGTGGCTGAACAGTGGACTGTAGGTTCCCCAGAATGGGGGAGCACAATGTGTTACATGCCCAGAGGGCTGTGTTGCTGAAGAGGCTGCTGTGGTCCTTGGAGAGATGTGGGTCCTAGAGCAGCAGTGATGGCAGTGAGGTACCACCTGAAGAGGGTGCACTAGCATGCAGAGCTAATTCCCAAGAAAACAAGCAGGAAGTGCCAGAGTGGTGAGTGAACCCCATTACACCCCCAAATAGAGCTAATAAATTTTTTTCCCAACAAAGCTTTTGGTTGGAAAATGGGGTCTAATTGAAACTGAAATTTTCTATGGGAAAACATTGAGCTCAATGAAATTTGATTTTCTGAAGTGGTGTTTTGAACCCAAACATTTCATTTCACATTGACATTTCAGTTTTAAATAACTAACAAATGTCATTTTAAAGATGTATCTGCTTGAAATATTTCAATTTGATCAAAAATTTCAAAATTTTCTATTCTGTCAGAATTTGATATTTCAACTTTTCATCCCCATTCAGGATGAAAACAAACATGGAAATATCAGTCTCCTGTGGGATTAAAATTGTGTTTTCTGACCAGCTGTAGCCTTACATTTTGAAAATAATTGTCAGTAAATGGTTTTACCTCTCGCCCTTTAATATGCACAGAGGTCCATGCTGCCTAACATACTTGTAAGACTGCAAAGATTTTATTGTTTCCATTATCATAAATGTACTGTACATATTAAAGGAATACTTTTGTTAACTTGCTGTGAACTATAAAAGGATATATATCTATTCTTAATGAAAATTTATTAAATCTTCTGCATTTTTTTATATACTTGGAAATTGTATCCAGAATTGGCAATGCTTTCTTAGGGTGCCTGGCAGGGCCGGCTCTAGGCACCAGCAAACCAAGCACGTGCTTGGGGCGGCACATTTTCAGGGACAGCATTATGGACACTTTTTTTTTTTTTGCTTCAGGCCACAAAAGCCTAGAGCCAGCCCTGGCAGCAGCAGCACGTCGTGTGCCAGGGGTGCCCTGGGCTGCTGCGGTTCGCGCCAAGGCAGAGCAGCGCCCGCACCTTGTGGCTGGGCCAGGCAGGCTCCGAGCAGGGGACACTCAGGCTGAGGGCCACCCCGCGGGGCACACGGAGCCGCCTGCAGGTGCCACAGGATGGCCACCCCCCAGTGCCGCAGCTGGGGCTGGGTGAAGCAGCCTGAGCCGCCCAGGGACCGCGGCAGGGCGGCCAGAAGCAGCAGCAGCAGTGGGGCCATAGAGGGTGGGGCGCTGCCGTGCGGGGCCCGTGTCCCGCTCTCCAGGATTCCATTCCCTCTGGGGCTGCCCTGCCCTGCCCCAGCTCCTCAGCCCCCTACCGGGGCAGTCCCCCGGCTCTGCCCTCCCGGGTCCCAGACGGTCCTGGAGGCAGGAGCCCTGGCTGGAAGGACCCTGGGCTGAGGGTTTACCCAGACCCTGCCAGCGCTGGACCAGCTGGAGGCGAGGGGATAGCAGGCAGAGTCAGCACTGGTAGCGGGGAGCCCAGTGCTGGGATGGCAGGGGGTGGGGGGGAAAGAGAGAGCCCAGGGCTGGGGCAGCAGGGAGTGCGGGTGGGGGAGGACAATAGTGGTGGTGGGGGGGGTAAGAGCCCAGGGCTGGGGTTGGGAGCAGCCAAAAATCTTTTTGGTTGGGGCGGCAAAAAACCAAGAGCCGGCCCTGGTGCTTTAGCTGCCATCTTATACAGACTCTAGGCTCACCTTTATGCCAGTTTCACTTGTGTGATTCCATGTCACTATCTACCTAGACCTTCTTCAGGAGTAACAGGGGCATACTGTTGCCAACCCTATATATACTGATTGGAGCCCTTAGTTAAGAGCCCCAAATTTTGTGTAATATACAGTACATCACATTGAAATTGTATTAACGATAATACATTTTTGTCAGTTTACTGCAACTTTTAGCCTTATTAATATGTGGATGATAGCATAGGAAATGAATTATGCCTGATGTTTCTTATCTCTGCACTGTAAGACCTGAACACAATAACGATCCATAGAAACATGTATAGAAAGACAGTTGATACTCGTTATTGCAGGCATTTTTAAATAGACCAAGACTGGATGAACAAGTTCATATTGACTGTAACAGTACGCACTTCTGAAATTCCTAGCTGTAATAAGAAAACCATAGACAAAAAAATGGACTTTTAGGAGTCCAATTTATGCATGGTTCACTAAGGGTATGTCTACACTACCAGATTAGTTTGATTTAACTTAATTCGAATTTGTGGAATCGACCTTACAAAGTCGAATTTGTGTGTCCACACTAAGGACACTAATTCGACTTTGAGTCCACACTAACAGGGCAAGTGTCGACATTGGAAGCGGTGCACTGTGGGAAGCTATCCCACAGTTCCCGCAGTCCCCGCTGCTCATTTGAATTCTGGGATTTCCCCACAGTGCATGCTGGGGGGAAAAATGTGTTGAGGGTGGTCTTGGGTAACTGTCATCATTCAACGTGCTTTCGGACGTCTCAAGGGGAGATGGAGGAGCTTACTGACTCGCTTGGATCTCAGCAAAACCAATATCCCCATTGTTATTGCAGCTTGCTGTGTGCTCCACAATCTCTGTGAGAGCAAGGGGGAGACCTTTATGGTGGGATGGGAGGTTGAGGCAAATCGCCTGGCTGCTGATTACGCTCAGCCAGACAGCCGTGCAATTAGAAGAGCCCAGCGGGAAGCTCTGTGCATCCGGGAGGCTTTGAAAGCTAGGTTCCTCAGGGAGCAGGGTAACCTGTGACTGTTCAGTTTCTTTACAGAGAAGCTGAACCTGCCCCTGCTTCAGTTACTGTTGACTTTCTTCTGCAGTTACATACCCCGTTCACCACGTTTTCCCCCCTTCCAACACACGTTTAAAAATAAAGTTAATGGAACATTGTTAATTAACAACATTTTCTTTATTAATGAATTTGCGTTAAAGGGTTGAAACAGGGACGCAGACTGTGGTGGGTAGGGTGTGCAGTGATGTTAACACCGCTTCTACACTCGAGGAATGATAGGGTCCTGCTCCTAGAGCGGTCTGCAGTGCCGGACTGGTTGTTTCAAAGGAGCCTGCCATCCCTCCTTTTTGGGACTCTGTGTGCGGGGGCTACATGACCTTGTGGCAGGGGAGGACAGTTACAGATTCCCCTGCTGTGTGGCTCTGTGGTCTGGGACAAGGACCGCTGCATAAATTCTGTAACCGCCCTCCCATGCCACAAAGTCACGTACCCCCCACCCACACAGAACATGGAAAACATCTCCCAGACCGACCAGGGTGCCTACTGACTGCACTGTGTGTGTGACCTGCTGTTGATCCTGCCCCCGTGTTTGTACCCTGGTAAAGGTGACTGTCCTATGCAATTAACAACCTCCTTCTCCCCCACCCTTCACAGACAGTCTTCTGTAGAAAAACTTGATGGAAATAGTAATTAACAGCAAACTACTTTTAATAATCAACTACACAGTTAGGGGATGAAACTGGGATTGGGGCTTCGGTGAGCCAGGAAGGGAAGGACTTCTCAACATTTAGGGAATGAGAGCCTTTTTGTATTTGTGCACTCTGCAGGGGTGCAGTGACAGTTTTCACGGCCCCTGTTGCCCCTCCTTCTTGTTACTTTGGGTGAGGGGGGTTTGGGACTTTGTGGCGGGGGAGGGCGGTTGCAGATACAGTGCAGGGGGGCTCTGTCCTCCTGCCTGCGGTCCTGCAGAACATCCATAAGGCGCCAGAGCATGTCAAATTTTCCCTGGGCATTTCCTGTGTGGCTGGTCAGAACATCCAAGCTCAGACTGCTGTCCAGAGTGTCAACAGAGTGGTGCACTGTGGGATAGCTCCCGGAGCTACTAAGGTCGATTTCCGTCCACACACAGACTAATTCGACATAGCTATGTCGAATTTAGCGCTACTCCCCTCGTCGGGGAGGAGTACAGAATTCGAACTAAAGAGCCCTCTAGGTCGAACTAATTAGCTTCCTGGTGTGGACGGGTGCACGGTTAAGTCGAATTAACACTGCTAAATTTGACAAACTCTTAGTGTAGACCAGGCCTTAGAGAATACAGATTACAAGTGACATTAAGTCATGGCCACTTACACAACCACAAATAGATCTGTGTGTGTGTGTCTGGTTTTTTTTAAACCTCAGAAAGCATTAACAGCTCTCTTTGGCTATCCCTCAATGAAGTTGATGTCTGGCAAGGGGGTTCATTGGTGGGTTTTTAAGTGGCTGAGGAGCCCGATTTGTGCCCTGCAGATTTTCCCACAAGTGACAGGTGTAATCTTGGAGGAGACGTAGTTGTTGGCTGGACTGTTGTGCCACATCCCTTGGCCCGCGCCGCTTCCCGCAGCCCCCATTGGCCTGGGACGGTGAATCATTTTGCAAGTTACAGAATGCAGTTCTTTTCTGTTGAATTAATGCTAGGATTTCCTAGTTTTAGTCAAACCAGTCCTGGTGCCAATGAGTGGAATATCCTGTAGCTTCAGCACATGCACTGTGAATGGTATTTTTAAGTTGATCCCAGTGCTCTTGAATGTCAATGATGTAATCAGGCAAGTTAGAGTTTTTCAGATAGGTGTTGCTGGAAGATCTCGCAGCTGGCTTGATCCTGAAGTGCTTTGACATTGTACCGTATTTGACAGCATAACTAACTCTCCAATATTTTATCACATTAATCTCTAAGTCATCTAAACACTGATGCACTGATCATAAAAAGTTCATGTTTTAAAATGAGTATGCTCAGTTCTGCTGTTCAATATGGTGTTTGGGGATTTTTCTGTAATAAGGTCTCCATATAAAACAAACCAGTTTTTCCTTTACTAGTATTATTTGATCAGTATCCAGAATTAAAATTAAGATGTTTAGTCCTGATCTGCTTTCATGCCATTTTTTATATGGTACATGGGGCTTTATAGACAAACAAAAGCTTGGGGTGAGTTCCTGGTCTCATTGAAGTCAATGGTGAAATTCTCATTAACTTCCATGGGGCCTGGATTTCACTCCCGGCTTCTGCCCAAAGGAGCTTAGAATCTAAGCACCTGAATTTGCAGGGTACTGAGTTCTTCAGCTCTCACTGATAGCAATAGGGGTGGGCAGCACCATGTACTTAGCAGAATCAGTTCCTAAGTCTCCAAACCTGCTCCCATTGATTTCAATGATGTCAATGCAAATTTTGTCTTCGGTGGTGGAGGTTCATACCTGAAGTCATACCAATAATCTGCAGATAGTGGGGTTGGTTGCTAGTGAAGACAACAGAAAACAAGGGGGAAGGGAGATCTATAATTCTTTGTGTGTTACTTCTCCCACAATCTAATTACATAGGAGAGGAGAAGTGGGTTATATCTGGGTAAAACTAGCAGAGAAAAGTAAAGTAGGAGAGGTGAGATTTAAGGAGGAATTTGAAGGCAAATAAGGATGATAGGTTGAATAAAAGGAGAGGCTACTGCAGGGATGCGGGGTGGGGAGTCACAAGTGGGAGTGGGAGTAAAGAGCACTGCAGTACATGCTCTTCCATGCCACCAACCTGAAGTGTTGGAAACATGAAATGGAGAATGTACCAACTGAAGTGAGACGGTAGGTCTGTCTCCATCCCTACTAATCAATGGCCTCACTGCTACAACAGCAAGTAGCATCAACTGTGGTACACTTACCTGCCACTAGCAACTAGACTGAGACAACTCATTTCACACAGGCCACTTAACAGCTGTAGTATTGTTCTAGCGTCACTTGCATCGAACGTGGGCTGGAGATGAGCCAGTGACCTAGTCATATGCAGGCTTTATATTCCATTAACAATCCCCTAAGCTATTTCGTCCTGCTAAGGAAATTACTTTTGAAAATAAATCCAGTACTTCCAGTAGCTAGCACTAAAAGACGCAGCCCCATTCTACCAGGGTCTGCATACTCCTGCTGGAAATGTCCAGTACAAAACAGTGTCTTCCCAGATTGAATTTACAGACTTTACAAGACCAGGGAGATCTATGGAAATGCTCTGTACTTTTCAAGTGATAGCCATTCTATCATACAATAATGTAATACCCAAATCCCAGTTTTGTCTTCCTTATTTTAAAGGCAAGACACTGATACATCTGAGTATGTTATATGTATATGGTATCCATGTAGCTGCTATTTGTCTGATAGCAACTGAATCAAAATTTTAACCCACTTGGGGGTGTGGGAAATGTGCAACACGTGTGCTTTTTATGGATCTCCTGAAAAATCCATTTCTGCATGCATAGTGGTAACCTCTCTATTATAAACTAAAAAGGTCCGGATCAGATCAGGGCACTAAGGGCATAGCATGTTCCAATGTATGAAATATGCATAGCCTGTTTGACGTATTTAAAATGTCTCTATTCTTTCAGAATAAGAGTCCAAAGTTAAGCATGATAAATATTGATTTTTCTTGTCCACTGAACCAGTTGCCTTGTTGATACTTGAATTATGACTACCATTTGTCAGTTAGTTGAGGTGACATTTGGTTTTGTTTTGGTGTTCAAGATTTCTTAAGGGCTAGCCTATTGAGCCACTGGATGTTACTGTTGTCCCAGGGATATATAACCAAATACATCCCCCTGCCCTAAGATTTAACTAGCTTGGTGTCCATATCAACAAAAGTTGATAAACGTAAGTTTAGGGTATATGTCTAATTGCTATTGTAGTGACTTGACTTTTTTCCCCTTAATATAAAAAAATGCACTGTTGATAGCACCTAGTTTTGCATGATCTACACTTCCATTTTATAATAGCCAATCAACTGTAATTGAGCTATAGTATAAGCTTTCTTCAGAAGTGCATGGTTTTATAAATCCAGAACACTGCAACATTATTCATGTCGCTGAATTACTGCAATGTGTGCAATGAATTTGAGAGCAAACACTAAAAGGATCATTGCTTGCTACCAGTTATTAGCACAGTGGTCAGTGTCCTAACAAGTCTGTGTGTATATAATTATGCCACAGAAATATAATGAACATAGAGAATTTGGCCATATTATGGAAATTTTTCCTAACATTCTGTCCATGATGCTGTGATGAATTAAATTGTCCATCTGCCCCACTGAGCTTAGTTATCATACCATTCACATGCTTTGTCCTGCTGAACTAGACAAACAAAGAACCATTGTGGTTCTGGGGAGATATTTTGCAATCTGAACTCTGTATTCTGACATCAGGTGATCTGGCAACCATTTACCAGACTTCCACTGCTGAGTAATGAGACACTACTATAAGTTTTCTTATAAATATGATTTTTTTTTGTTTAGCTAAACATTATAGTTCTCTTCCAAGAATATTTAGTAATGGTCAACCCATGTGTCCATGCTTCATAACTTAAGGCTTTCTGACTTATATGTTCTGGGACTTAATGAGTGTGAGGAAGCAACAAGGTGTGGTAACAGAATCAAGGCAGGGGAGTTAGGAACTTATCTCAGGGGTCTGGTCAGCAGCAAGCCTAATAACCTAGTTTCTCAGACAAGGGTGGGACAGGACTAGGAAGCTTTATACCTGATAGTGTCCAATCAGCAGTCTGAGTCAGAGGGTGTAACCTCTGGTGGTGGGGAATTAGCTGCAGTTCCTTCATCTGATCCTACAGCAGAATGGTACAGAGTAAGGTTCTCACTCGGCAACCCCGTGAGCCTGGATTTGAGCTCCCTGGGGCCTGACACCACCATGCCTCCCAGGGAGATCCTTGGGCACCACAGGGCTGTGGAAGGCTGTACTTTTGCAGGGGCATGCACATGATCAGGGAGGAGGGATAGCTCAGTGGTTTGAGCATTGGCCTGCTAAACCCAGCGTTGTGAGTTCAATCCTTGAGGGGGCCACTTGGGGATCTGGGGCAAAAATTGGTCCTGCTAATGAAGGCAGGGGGCTGGACTCAATGACCTTTCAAGGTCCCTTCCAGTTCTAGGAGATAGGTATATCTCAAATTATCACCTATCAGCTGGCTCCCAAGAATGTTATTTTGGCCCATAACCCTCCCAAGTGATCAGATAGTAGGATGTCATGAACAATATACTCCTTTTGGTCTTGAATCAAACTGGGGATGGAGGTGGTGCATGCCAGCTGGGGAACAAATTGTCAAGGAAAGGCTGCAGGAAGGAGACATGGAATACTGGATGGATCTTCTAGGATTGAGGGAGCTGTAATTCAAACACCATAGGACTGATCTGCTGAGTAATGGGGAAAGGGCCTGCATATTGATGGTCTAATCCAGGGGTGGCCAAACTTACTGACCCTCTGAGCCGCATACAACAATCCTCAGTAGTTTGAGAGCCTGGTGTACCTGCCGGGGCTGCAGCAGGGTGGTGGGACTAGGGAATTCTGCCTCATGGGAGGTGTCTGCCCATGGCTTGGGGCTGAAGCCTCAGCAGGCACCTCCAGCAGGGTAGAAGCCCCAAGCCCTGGCAGGCCCTTCCTGCAGGGCAGAAACCATGATATCCCCCCTTCCTGTTGGGTAGAAGCCCCTAGCCACACTTTAACTGTAAAAGAGCCACAAGCTGCTCGTGAGCTGCAGTTTGGCCACCCCGATCTAGTCTGGGCACAGATCAGCCAGTCTTTAGGTGTTTTGTGGACAGCTACACTTTTTGGCCTACATCTAAAGGCAGGGCTTCTTTGAGGTGTGTCAGTATGGTGTTTGTAGGCTGCCTTGTCCGCTTCTCCCTTAGGTTGGCTTGAGCTTCATGAATGGCCTGTACTAGATCAGAGGCAGTGGGACCTGTTGTGAACGTGGGAACAAAGAGGTAGAAATGTGGACAGCAAACCATAGTTGGAGTAGAAGTGGCTGGATTGAGATGAGACACATTCTGCATTGTTATAAGTGAATCCAGCAAGTGGTAATAGTGCAGTCCACTATTTTGACAGTGGTTCAGGAAGCAGCACAGGTATTGTTTAAGCGCCTGGTAGACCAGTTCTGATTGGCCATCCATCTAGGGAGTGATGGGCAGTTGATACATGGGGCTGGACATTAAGGTTGTGGAACACCACCTGCCAGAACCTGAGCCCAGAAGCTGTGTTGAAATTTTCAGCCCTCTCAGGGAACTCTTCTCTTGTTTGGATATCTAGCTGGACTTTTGTTACCATGGACTGGGTCTGGAGTAGATGAGACTTAGCTGGAGGGCTAAGTCATGGACTGAAACAGACCATCCCCCACCATGGGGCCAAAGAGATGATCAGCATGGGGGTGCTAGAAGCAAAGACCTATGTAATACCATGATCCGATACCGGGGGTTGCTGTGATAGTGAATGCAACTACTAAGAACCCATCTCCAGGATAAATCCAGACACCTGGAGATCTAAGATCCAAATCTGGATTTAGTGTTTCAAAACCACCTCTACCTTTGACCTCTTGATTATTTGTTTAGTATTGCTTTAACTTATAAAATGTGCCCCCGCTCCTGCCCTGAAGGGCTTGAAAGCAGCCCTGGAGAGGGCTGTGGCTGGGGATGGTTGATTGGGGAAGGAGCAGCAGCTGGGCCACACCCCAGTCAGACCCCAGCTGGCCTGTATTAAAAAGGCTGTGAGCCAGAGGCCCAAGGGGACTCTCTCCAGGCTGGGAGAGAGCAGGGCCTAGTTGCCTGCAGAAAGGGTACTGGGAGTGAGGCAGGGCTGGGGAAAGGCCAGAGGGGCTGGAGAGCTCCAGGCTGGCAACTCCCCAGGCTGCAGGGCCTTGTCCAAGGCCCCATAGAGGCACTAGGTTGCAGAAAGAGGCAGCAGGTCCAGACCCAACCTTACCTATGATGAGTGGCTGACACTGCAGTCTGCCCCAGGGCGCGGGGGTGAGTTGGTGACTGGCAGTCACCTATGACTGAGGTGAGGTAGGTATAGGGGGTCAGGGGCAGCTCTAGGCACCAGCTAAACAAGCAGGTGCCTAGGGCGGCAAAATATAGGGGGCGGCATAACGCTGGGGCCCCAGCTCATACCTGAAGTGGCGTCCCAGACTGGATCCTGACGGCCCGGGGGTGGTAACCAGCCTGTTCTGCCGCCGGGTGCAGCGGGGCAGGGATACGGCTAAGTGGGGAGCGTGTCCCTGCCGCTCTCCCACAGGCAGCGGCCACCCCCGACCCCTCAGGTGGGAGCCGGTAGCGTGGCCCTTCCCTGGCTGCAGAGCAGGGGCCGCTCCTCCTCGGCTTGTCCCCGCCACTGCGAGCCAAGGAGCGGCCCGTCCTCTGCAGCCAGGGCAGGGCCGCACTACCGGCTTCCGCTTAGGCGGGTGTGGGGGGTGGCCGCTGACTGCGGGAGAGCAGCGTGAACAAGCCGAGGAGGAGCGGCCCATCCTCTGCAGCTGGGGCAGGGCCATGCTACCGGCTCTGCTTGCGGGAGAGGGATGGCCCCTGACTGCGGAAGAGCGGCGGGACCCATAGCACAGCCCTGCCTGGTTGCAGAGGACGGGCCACTTCTCCTCGGCTTGTTCGCGCCAGGGCCGCCATCCCCCCGGTTCCTCAGCATGTCCTAAATAGCGCTGCAGCCGCGTGGCTCTGGGGGTTGCTTGAGCTCCACCCTGCTCAGAGCCGCGTGGTAAGGGGGCGGGGCTGCGAGCTCCAAGCCGAGCGACTCCTCCCCTTACCATGCGGCTCTGAGCGAGGAAGAGCTCAGGTCCCTCCGGAGCCATGCGGCTTCAGCGCTGTTTAGGGCCGCTTCTCGACGCGCGCGTTGAGCCGGGGGTAAGTGGCCGGGGCCGGAGGGTTGGCTAAAGGGCAGGGAGTCCTGAGGACAGTCAGGGGGCAGGGAGGGGGCAGAGGTTCTGGGGGGGGCAGTCAGGGGACAGGGAAGGGGGGGTTGGATGGGGCAGAGGTTCTGGGGGGGGCAGTCAGGGGACAGGGAAGGGGGGGTTGGATGGGCCAGAGGTTCTGGGGAGGCAGTCAGGGGACAGGGAAGGGGGGGTTGGATGGGGCAGAGGTTCTGGGGGGGCAGTCAGGGGACAGGGAAGGGGGGGTTGGATTGGGGGGGTGTCTTGGGGAGGTGGCTATCAGGGGACAAGGAGCAGGATGGGTCAGGCTCAGGTTGGCCACCCCTGGACTAGATCTTCAGACAACTCACTGTTCTATATCTATCTAAAATGTGTATGAAGAACAGCACCTTTAGATCCCTACAAAATCTTTATGGACAATGGTATCAAAGGCTGCTACTAAATAAATGTATAAGAACCAGCATGGCCAGCAGACTAATGCTGATCTAGATCTGTAATGCAGATGCTCACGCTGTGCAGTGAGTCAGCACTGAGGTGCCAGGAAACACTAGACCATTGAATGTGTTGCTTTTGGGAAATAAGAAAAGCAAAATCCTGTATCTGATGGCATTTTACTCTTAAAAGAATTAGCTTCAGTGTTCCAGCTAAATTCCAACTTTGCTAAATAAAATCCTTTTACGTAATTTCCCTGAACTTTTAAGTTGATACAATATATTTTCAGAGTGGTAGCCATGTTAGGCTGTATCAGGAAAAACAACAAGGAGTCCTTGTAGCACCTTAGAGACTAACAAATTTATTTGGGCATAAGCTTTCATGGGCTACAATAGCCCACGAAAGCTTATGCCCAAATAAATTTGTTAGTCTCTAAGGTGCCACATGGTCGTCTCGTTGTTTTTACAATATCCTTTGCCACTTTCAGTCTTGTAAACAGTTTGTACTATCCCTGTGCACTGTTTCATACAGCTGCCAGGCTGTAGACTCGTGTTTCAGTGGTGAGTGAAATGGATGTGAGTGCATGTGTGTTTCTTTACCCCTAAAATGTATCCTCCTCTGGTTGGTTTACATAAAATATACTCACAATCTCTGAAAGACACATTTGCTAAATAAATGATCTTCTCCTTTTGACAGTTTTCAACTGGAGAAAATAGCTTTAATATTTGGTAACTGGGTTTTCCAGCTTTTAGTGCAGGGGTCGGCAACCAGTGGCTCGCGGCTCGCCAGAGTAAGCACCCTGGCGGGCCGGCCCGGTTTGTTTATCTGCCGCGTCTGCAAGTTCGGCCGATCGCGGCTCCCACTGGCCGCGGTTCGCGGTCCCAGACCAATGCGGGAGGCAGGAAGCCGCGGCCAGAACATCCCTCGGCTCGCGCCGCTTCCTGCCTCCCGCATTGGCCTGGGACCGCGAACCGCGGCCAGTGGGAGCCGCGATCGGCCGAACTTGCCAACGTGGCAGATAAACAAACCGGGCCGGCCCGCCAGGGTGCTTACCCTGGCGAGCCGCGAGCCACCGGTTGCTGATCCCTGTTTTAGTGTAATGTTGAGGGGTTGTAATCTTGTGGAAAATACAGCCACTGTAGGCAGACATTATGTTGAATGAATGTTTTTTTGGATAATCCTCTGTGAATAGATGTGGTATGTTTGGGGCTGCTTATGGCTCTGTTATGTTAATTGGCAAGAATGAAGTAGAATTCTTTAGGAATAAATGAGAGCTGTCAAACAGTATCTAAAATGATAGTCATTTCCTGGTTGGTATAGATGATTGTCCCTGAGATTTTTGTACGAGAGTGTGGACGTCTGGTGTCGGGGCTCGGCCCTCTCAGGCGCAGCTGGGACCCAGGGCACCTCACTACAGACAGCAAGTAGGTCAGGGTCCAGACCCTTCAGCAGGGGTTGAGCAAACAAATAGTCCTAAGGAAAAAACCTCCTTAGGCCAGCGAGAGGGGGAGTCTGCCACCCGTGGAAGGATGGCAGGGGGGATGAAGGCCCTCCCACTCCACTGTGTCCCAGCCCAGGACCCTAACAGCGGCAGGCAGTCTGCTGCTGGGTCAGTGGGGATCCAGGCTGCAACACACTGACATTGGTTCGGGGTCCCCTGGAACCAGACTGGTGTCGGCTACCCCCGGGCCACTTCCAATCTCCCCCTATCTGGGTACCTGTGTCTCGCCGGCGTCCTCTGGTGGATCCCAGACCATGGGTTCCTCTGGATACCGGGCACGGGGGAGCTCAGGCAGCTCCTCTGGATACCGGGCACGGGGGAGCTCAGCCACCAGCATCTGCTCTCTTCGGCGACCAGCCTCCAAGTGAGCGCCGGGGCTGCACTTTTATACTTCCTGTCCCGCCCCTTGACTTCCAGGGGGCAGGAACTGGTGGTGGTGGCTCCACCCACTTTGGCGGAGCCTGAAGTTCAGCCCTCTCAGGCGCAACTGGGACCCAGGGCGCCTCACTACAGAGAGATACTAAGTTTTCCTACTATTTTATCTTTTTTTTAATAAATGTTCTTTAAATGTCCTTCTTTTTATGTTCAGTGTTTAGTTTCCTGAGGGGCATACACTATTAACCCTTTGACTGGTCATGACAGCATATGTGCTGGAGGCACTGTGGTAAGATGCTGAATAAAACAGTAATGTGTTTGGACAGCCATCAGTAGTCTGAATAATAACACAGTTGGCAATTTAAAATCCTACATGATCTAGGAGACAACTGGCAAGAGCAGGACTTTCCCCCTGTACTTGCTGCCCTGTTTTTGGGGAAAAACTGCCAGGAGACTCAGAGCTGGGAATGATTCTACAACAGAAAATTAGTTTTCCTATGGAAAATTTTAATTTTGTGGAGAGTTTCCCATTGGAAAATCATTCAGACAGAAAATTCACAACCAGCTGTAGGAGGGAGAGTGGAGCTGGTTAGAAATTTTCCAAAGGAATGTGTGTGGTTTGTTTGGAAAATGCTGGCTTGTTGAAATCTAAATGTTCCATAGGAACATACTGATTCAAGTGGGCTTCTGATGGAAGCCAGCAGGCTTCTGAAAAACCTGCCTGGTTTCCTGCCCACACAATCTCTTCTCTAGCAGCCTGGGCTCCCAGGCTGTTCAGCAGCCTGTCTGGCAGGGAGCATGGGAGCCAGGGCTTCCATGTTCTTAAACACCCAAGCTCCCCAACATACTTGGCAGCATGCCAGGCAGGCAGCTGATGACCAGGAGCCTAGAAGCCTGGAGAACATTTTTCATTTCAGAAACACCAAAATATTCCCATTGTATTCTGTCCACTTCTTGGCCAGCTCTAGGACCGAGGTTCTATTTCTTCCCACTAGAACCATGTTTGGGATAAATCTGTTCCTACTATTTATTTCCTGTTCCTATTCATAGCTGCAAGGCCATCCCTCTAGTATTACAAGATTGGGAAATCTGTGACAGTAGGACTGGACTCTAGTCATCTGGTACAGAAGTTGATTTAAATGATAGGTTTCCTACCACACTACTTCCACCTACTTCCCTTCTGAACCCAACTAGCAAAGGTGGTCCAAAGAACTGTTGCCAAAAGCTTAGTCAGACTTAGTAACAATTGCAACCTTAGTCTGCCTACCTCTTGAATGTCAGATTCACTCTAAACCACCTAGCTTTTCTTTAAGCATTCTTAGTGCTGAATTCAAAACACCTTTTTTTAGCAGTTCAGAAATATCTGGATTGTTATGTGTTGGAGGGAAGTTCCAGAATACCATAAAAATGGAAGTTCTGATTTTACACCAGTGTAAATGTGAAATAACTCCTTTAAAGTCAGGGTTCTGAGAGCAGAATCAGGCTCACACTAACATCTGTGATCAGAAGTGTTGAATTTTATAAGAAGCCTTGTTCTTGAGAGATCCACTCCAGCTTGCATGATCAGCATTTTCTGATACACTGCATATCCAGTGGGGAGCCAACAGGGGGCAGAGGATGCAGTTACCCCTCTGCACTCTTTGGTGTATATATGGAACCTTTTCAAGCATGTTTTTCAGTTAAAAATGGCCACCAATGAGTCATCATCTTCCCTGGTTCCCCTTAGTTATAAAAGATTGCTATTGTGCATATCTAAATTTATGGCTGCTTATCCTAACCAAACTTGAACACTAACCCAAATCTGAATTCTGAATTCTTGGGGTTCATCCATCCCCCCTTTTCATAGGGAGACCAACTAACCTAAAGATTTTTAAATGTTTAAAATTGCTTTTGTTTTTTTTTGCGCATGCAATTTGCCCTACCATTTTTCAGATCAAGGAAACAATAAGAGTAGCGACAAGAGCTTGAGAAATACAAAGGCAACCTGATCATACTATAAACACATCAGTTAATTAGACTCTATTGTATAGTTTTAACTTTTCATTGTGACAGGTGCAATGTGACCTCAATTTAGCTTTAAGCTTTCTCAAGCAATTATGGGAGTTTTATTCAGGGAATAACTGTTCTTATATAACTTCCAGACAAATATTACTTCATTCAATTTTTTGTTACTCTTAACTTATAATTAAAACCCTTTTTGAGTGTCTAACTGTTTTATCCTTTGAATTTTGTGGTGATTATTATTGAGTAGATTTGGACTGAATTAAATTTGGAAAAACGTTTTATTTTACAATAACATGCACTCAATGCGGCTTGGGGATGCGAGTATAGCAGATATGATAATATGCCTTTGTTCCTTTTGGGAGACAATATACTATTTTAATATTTGACTTGGCACCTTGTTTGCCTGAGTGCTTTCATGTGATGCTCAAGCAAAAGCTGTACTATCCTGCGTAAATTGCAACAAGTTGAAAAGATAACACTATTTCAGGGCTGTACTATAATATAGCTGATACTCTGGAGTGAGACCATGAAAATAAAATGCCATTAACCCCAAATCTGTTCACTTACATAAAATTGTCTTTAAAAAGGAAGAAAACATAATTTTGGACATTACACCTGTATGCTCATACATCTCTAGCAGTGTTTGAGTGTATGCATAGGGGTGTGTCTATATAATAATCTCAGATAAAGTATTAAAACTAGACTTAAATTGAGAGTATATATCAGTACCTTAAGGTAAGAAGCATTACATGGATGTTGTAATTACTCTGCAAAACAAGGATCAAATGCAGGAAATTCAGAGTTAAGGTGAAACTTAAAAGAAATCCAAACATGTTAAGATGCAGAAATATATTTAAGACACCCAAACAACCTTAACTCTACCCATCATAACACTCTGCAATAAACATACAATAATGATTATTTAATGTTTGCAATCTTACAGTAAATGAAATTTTAAGATTCTTTTTTGGTATCACTACAGGGTGAACAGAATTGTTGAGGAGATTGTAGGTAATTTTGGCTGGATCAGGCCCTTTGCTTGTGCAAGGATTATCCTGACTGCCTTGAAACTTAATATACTGTGGATGTGAGGATGAATGGTTACTCATGCCCTTGAAAATACATGCTCATGTTTGATTAGTGCATTGATACAGTGCAATTGGATCGCTTAATATCTTAAAACCATTGAGTAATCTATTTGGAACTACATCTACTAGCACTGTATAAATATATTAATGCACTCCTGGAAAATGGAAATTCAAAATGATTTTTAACAGCTTCGGCTGGTTTTTAGGGAGGGATAATTTGAGCCATGGATTGAACTAGATGACCTCTTGAACTCTCTTCCAACCTTAATATTCTATTATTCTAATTGACAAGATTTCTAGGTATATACTCATAATCCATATATCAAACTTCTCTTTTAAAGAAGACTTTAACTACTTGCTATCTTGCACTGTATCTGTATATTGGAAATGAAGAGCTTGATTTTTTTGAGTTGAGCCTCAACCAGTCCTCTTGGTCCCTGATTCTGCACATACATTAAGCATGTGAGTTAGTACTGCTAAAGTTAATGGGGGCCTGCTTTTGCCAATGCAGTTTTGCACCCACACAAATGTGTAGCACACAGTCCTCTTCCTAATTGTGCACAAAATAAGCTAGTTGGATATCTAAGAGCTACCAACTGCACTGCCAATTATTTGCTGGTGCAAAACTGAGCCCATACGATTAGAGGTCAAAACTTAAAATTAGGTCCCTAAGTCCTTCCATACAGGAAGAAGGCTCAATCATTATAAAGTCTTTTTAAAGAGGCAATCAAAATTAAAAGCTAGTAAGAGATGCTACATTTATTTGGCAATGGATTCTATCTGAATGCAAAAGGACCATTAAACAGAAGTTGAAGATGCAGGATTTCCCATAAACGATGGGACATGGTCAACACTGATATGGCAAAACATTGAAGGGAAAGGTGGTAGATACCTAGATCCTTTAAATAGTAAAAATATACTTATTCAAATTGAAATAAATTTTATTCAAGTCCCTGTTCCATGCAATAATTTGTATCACTTCAGGTAGATGTATTGTCTGACCATTGTTAGAAGGACTCTGATCTGGGTACACCCCTGTAGCTGCTTACTTTCATACCTCAGTAAGTCTCCAGGCACATAAGACTTGGGAAAACAGTGAGAACTTAGCCTATGGAGATTTTTATTTTATTTTTCCCCATGGAGATTTTCCCCCCATATCTATGGTTTGCATTGTCAAACTCAGAATAAGTTTTACACATTTACATCTGCAGATTATGCTTTAAATAAATCAACCTGCATACTGTACATGGGCTTTTTTCCATTGTTTTGCAGAGCTGAATTTGTGAGGAAAGACATTCCTGTAGTTAGGGTACTAGACTGATACCAAAGCAATCTAGGTACTAATTGTGGCCATGTCAGACTTCTTATTGAACTATGACTGTGCCTCAGGTTTCAGGGATAATTTCTACCTAAAAGGGCTGTTATCAGGCTTCATTTATTCATATTTGTGAAACCCACTGAGATCTTCAAACAGAAGTCAATATAGAAGTGCTGATTATTATAGGCACTAAATTACTAACTGTGTCAGGTTGTTACATTATTGCAGCTTTTGTCCGTTGAGTTTCAATGATGCCTTAAATTACTTAATATAATGTAAATGCAATTGGATTGATAAGTGAGTGATTGACAAGGTGAAATGTGAGATCCAGAACTTTGCATACACTCCATTGTCAATTAAAGGACAAAGGTTATATTACAAACCATAACCCAGTGTAAAATGTAGTTATCTTCAGCTAAAATAGGTGTTGCTGGTAAACTGTTCCAATAGGGTCTCCATTCCTTAAAGTCAAATGTGCAAAGTGAAGGAGGAATGTGAAATAACAAAGTTGCTTGACTTTTAGGATTCATGAGAACAAAAATATTTTCTTAAACAAAGCCCACTGGAATTGGGAAGACTTTTTTTCTGATTTAAAAATATGTCTTTTTTTTTTTTTTAAAGAAATAGAAATTTAACTGACTACTTTGGGTTGCTATAGAAGGAACAGTGATCTGAAATAAGTCTCTCTAATATTAGATTACTTGGTTAATTCCAATTCAGCATTGATTCTTAAAGATTGACTCCAGTACAGCAGGCCCAAACAAAGTCAGCAGCACTATGAGTTCCAATTAAATGCTAAGGAAAAACCAGTTCAATCGCACAGAGGCTTTTGGGTTGGCGTCAGCACAGAAACTTAATCTGTGTATACTAGATTGAATTTCCACTCCTGCTCACAGCGGTCCAACTCCATGTGTGGTAGCAACATTTGGAGCCCTCTGTAGAAGAGTCACCAGCTGCTATAGGCATTTGTAGTATTGTTGTCCAACTCTGCTCAGACCAAGTATAATAGCTTCAAAAGCTGGCAACCAACCTGCAATAGGGCCTCTCAACATTGGTAGTGCTGGTACACTTGTAGAATAAACGAGGGTGGAGATATTTTAGAAAATGTCCCTGTATAGCCAGCCTCTTAAAATGATTTTTACTTTCATTTGCCACCAGTGATTCAGTGCCAAAGAATTATTACATCAGATCCACGGGTGAGAATTAACCATTTGTAAATGTATGCTCCATTCAATTTACTAATACATGGAAGATCAACAGCTAACTTAATATCTGGCCACATTTGCTTAGACAATCAACATACATCTAGGTGAAATTATGGTTAAGGGATTAATGTCTCCCCTCCCCCATCCAATTTCATGATACAAGTTAATTAAATAGAATGTGTACATTCAGAAGCTCTTACTTAATGGAATGACAATATCAGTGCAAAAATCCAATTGTTTCGTATGTGTATAAATGGCTGTATATATGCATTTATATAATATGAAGAATGTGTAAACTTTGTACATGTCTATATTATGAACATTGTTACTTTTCAGGAATATGTTTTACCAAAAGTAAAATTGCAGTGTCAACCTTTTTCCTGCCCTCCAAGACCTATGAAGGCATATTTTTTTATAGTTTAACAAGCTTTCCTATTAAGTTTTGAAAAATGGATCTAGTTATTGACATACATGAAACATATTCAATTAGTCTTGATTTGGTGTATTTGATTTAAAGGTTTTTGATTATTTGTTCCATGTTCTAACATGACAACTTAGAAATAGAATGAAATTAACCTGTCAGGAAGGATTAATGAACTGATTTTTGTTCACCAGTGTATGATTTACACAAATTCCAATGCAGCTGACATCTCCACAGAGCCAATATTCATATCGCAAAACTGATTAAAGGTCAAGGTAACCAATTTCTGTAATTTCATATCCTAATTAACATTTAACCAATTGAAGAAAAAATGTACAAACAAATGAACATATGTAGAGCATATAGCTAAGTTAAAAATCCAACTCATACTTTCCTACAAGAAATTCAGAACATGTTAATATGTGAGTTATTAGTACAGAAATCAAACAAGCATACTATGTATATACTTAAATCCTTAACTGTTTTGATTATAAAGCCTATTTTGATTGAATCAAAACACTGTATTTAAATACTCAGTCCACATAGAACAGAACTGCTGTAGTCTACAGTTTCCAACCAAGGTATTTTCAATTGAGGGAGAACAGGAGTACTTGTGGCACCTTCAAGACTAACAAATTTATTTCAGCATAAGCTTTTGTGGGCTACAGATCACTTCTTCGGATGCATAGAATGGAACACACAGACAGAAGATATTTATACATACAGAGAACATGAAAAGGTGGAAGTACCCATACCAACTGTAAGAGGCCAATCAATTGAGATGAGCTATCATCAGCAGGAGAAAAACCTTTGAGGGAGTTAATGATATCTTACCCATAAGAGAACTTAAATATGCTAATACAAAGTACTGGATGCCTCAGTATTTTGTCAGTGTGATATAGAGGTTTTTCACTTTGGGATTATTAATTAATATTTAGCTCTAGCTGGTAGTTACTGGAAGCTATTGCTATCCAAGACCTGTTCAGTGGATTACATGAAACAAATTGTTGGTCTCAGTCCTATTCATAGCAAAAAATGTCCACTTCATAAAACCATTGTTTAAACTGTTTGGCAACCCTGGTGTGCCTGAAAAATAAAATTCCTTCTTACTATATAGTCTTATGTCATGGTTGAAGCACATTGGCTGAGAGACAGAAGTAAGCACAGCCTCTGACCAGGCTGTGCTGGTTCTGTTTTAAAAGTCAGTCACTGGGACTGTCAATACTGGAAAAACCTTTAGAAATATGATCTTTACTTCTGTGTACCTGCTGTCATTTGCTGCCTTCTAATGGGAACACACAAGCTATATTGAATTATTATGGCAGGGCCATTAGTAGCTCCATAGATAAGGATATGTAGGGGGAGGAGGGACGAAGGGAAGAGGGGCTGGAGCCAGGGAGGAGAGCTTGCTAAGGCATCAGAGCTGGGGAGTAGGGCTGGAGCCAGAGAACAAAAACTTGCTGGGAATTACTTATTTCATATTTATGAGTTTCCCAGAACACCTTTTTTTAAATTTAAAACTGAGATTTTTGGCACTGCTGTGACACACATGTATTTAAATAAACTTCCAAACTTAGTTATCCTTTTCTATGCTATGTCCAATTTTTATATAATCTATCAAACTTGTATCAAAATTAACAGAAAGATTCCTATTAAGTTTTAGGGGGAGCTGGATGGAAAAGGTACATTTCATATTAAAGGTCTTAACGCTCTATAAAGCATCATGCATACCAATAGCACGGTATCAATACTAAATATCACTTTTTTCAGTGCAGGACAGCCTATTCTTAATTCAATCTTTGAATAAATTTCTCTTGCAATCTTTTCACCTTAAACAAGGTTAGTATAATTGTTATGATTGTACTACTGTATATAGACAACAGTTGTAAATTCTTAACAGTTTGCATATCAAAAGACTACTATTAATCATGTATTCATCTTACAAGATTATGAATCTTATTTCTACCATGTGTCACATCATCCAGTGAAGTGATATTTAAAAAAACTACAGGCAATTCGTTATGTAACTCAAGTGTGCTTGGAGAAACAGTACAGTGTAATGACCATTAAAGCAATGGCCCTTTGGTGTATTGTCCATGACAATACATTTTGATATTAAAACAATTCTGGTGTCATGTTAAGAATTCTTGGACTGTCATTGAGGAACTGACCAGTACATCTTGGGATCACATAGAATGTTCCCTTACTGAATAGATGGAATCTCTTCTTCTTTTATTAAGAAGGTAAGTTGTAATAAAAACATAACCATTGTCCAAAACAATGAGAAAAATATCTCTTTTCATGAAATTTACATACAAATAATTGATCCTTAAAGAGCAAACTCTTCCATGTTTATCTCCAGTTCTTTTCTGTGGAAGTGCTTTGTAACGAAACAGAAGACCAAAGAAAATTGGGACTTAAAGGTGCACAAGCAATTTGTGCGTAAGATTAGGGCTATACTTAAAACAGTCAAGTTTGTTAAATCATATGTAGTTCTATAATTTGTTTTATCCTCAGTGGTAAAGGGGAAACATTCCCTTATGTTTCTTTGTCTGCTTTGGGCTTGTGGGGCTCAGACTGCTGGGCTGTTACATTATTGTATAGACTTTTGGGCTCAGGCTGGAGCCTGAGCTCTGGGACCCTCCCACCCCAAAGGGTCCTAGAGCCCAGCTTCTAGCCTGCACCTAGAAGTCTACATAGCAATGAAACAGCCTTACAGCCTGATCCCTGTGAACTGCTGTTTTTTCCTTTGTGTAGACATACCTAAGTGTAAACCACAGCATGCTGAAGCCTAGGACACACCTTCAAATTCCCTCACCTGCTCCTCCTGTACTCCCTTCACATCAGAGGCTTGCTCACCCACAATCCTGCCATGGGATCATGTCTCAGTTTGTGAAATATTATTCTATTATAGTAGCCCCTAGGAATCCAAACAGATTAGTGCCCCTTTCTTGTACCACTGCATAGAATTCCAAATATGCTGACTAGCTCTGCAGCTGGACTTCAGAAAAACTGAGGAACTACGTACAGCACCTCACATACTCCAGAACAGACCACCTCAAACAAGAAATCGTCACATGCTCCCCCACACCTGGGGGGGTGGGAATCAGGAATTGTAAATGTATCTGTAAAATATGCAAGAAATCTAAAACTATTTTAAAAAAAAAGCCACACACCTGATGACAGCCATTCAATGCAAAAAGGAAAAGTGGAACAAACTAAAACCACTCCAGAATCCACAGAACTCCACCTTCTGGAAAAACCATGGCACCAGTACCCACCACATGAAAACTACACAACACCTAAACATCAATTTATGAAGACTACCCCAACTGGAACTGAATAATCTGTACTTGTACTCTCTAAGGGATTGAACTTCTGCCCCTCTACAGAACCTGATATGATACTAACGTGGAAAACTAGAAGAATTATTTTGGCCACTCCATCTCAAAAAATTATTTCACAACAATGATGACACCATTTAAAATGACCAAGTCCCCATCAACAATCATAAAAAAAAAAAGAATTATCTCACTGTACACCATAGAGTAGATAAAATGCACTCTTGATCATTCATTAGTTGCTTTGGGGGAAAAAATTGACAGTGAAATCCTTAACAAACATCACATATACCACAGTCTCTCCATTGCTGAGAGGACAGCTATACAATCCCTGAAATCTAACCACCAGATAGGGATCAAACCAGCAGACAAAGGGGGCACCACCACAGTCATCACAATTGAGATGACTGTGTTAATGAGGTAAACCAACAACTCTCCAACACCACCTACTATAAAGAAACCTAAGAAGGTGCCATACCACAATTTACACAGAAATTTAAGGTTAACTCCAAGAGAAATTACAAACTCATTCCTGATGAACCCACTCCAGGGACCTTCTACATGCTTCCCAAGATTCCCAAAAAAGGGAACCTGTGCAGGCCCATGATATCAGTCTTTCAGTAAGAGTGCCTTGGCCAATCAGGATTCATAGACACCATCCTCAAACCACTCACCTCTCAAAGGGCCAGCTTCCTCCACAAACTCTGCAACATTAACAGCCTCCCAAGAGAACCTGCTTCAATACAGAAATAAACCCCACTCTGAATGCACACTTCTAGTTGTCACCTACTACCCCACACTAAAACCCATATGGGATGTCGTCACACTACAACCCATACTTGATGGGGGCCCCATCCTGAAAGTAATCTCTCCTGAATTACTACTTCTGGCCTTCAAACAACTCCCCAACCTCTCCAAGCTCCCCACAGACCAGGACACACCAACTCAAAGCAGCACCAGATCCTGCTAGAACAGATTCAAAACCTGCAGACATATCTCCACTGCTACAATGATCAACACCTCCTAGACAATCACTATGCTCTTGAATAAGCTCACAGGAAAATGATAAAAGACAAACAACGTATCTCCTTAGGGTGAACATTTTTCACTCTAGTTGACGTAGCAGTCTGTGACATTCTCTTCTGGTGTTATCTGGACCGGTGATCTGCTAGGTTACTCCAATCCTTGACTTTGGGAGCCAGCCTTATCTTGCTCTGCTGTGAGAATCCCCACTCCTGGGTGCTTCCAGAAGCTCCCATTGGCCCGGAGCAGTGAACTGCGGCCAGTGGGAGCCGTGAACAGACAAACCTGCAGATGCAGCAGGTACACGGCCTGGCCCGCCAGGGGCTTTCCCTGCACAAGTGGTGGAACAAGTTTGGGAACCACTGCTCTAGACAATCCCTTCTTCCTTCTCTTCATCCTACTTGATTGAACTCCTAAATTTATCCATTCATAAAACACTACTGATATACCTTTAAACGATTCTAAATTGCACTGAACACTTTTGAAGTACCAGAATAAATGGTATCTTTTAATGAGAAATATTAGTAAATGTATGACTTGCACTCTGACCCAGCAACCAGGGGTGTATGCACATTCTTCACTTTATGCCTGTTCTAGTCCCATAGAATGATTTGAAGGTATATCAGATTTATATTAGCAGTGAATTTAGGATTTTAAAAGGTTTGTACTATGTGACTTCAGTAAGACTAACTATATGTATAAAGTAAAGTATGTGTGAAAGTCTCCACAGGAGCAGGACCTTACTTGTATGCTTTCCCATTTTATGCACATCATTTCAAATTCATCCAATGTCAAGTGTCAGAGTTATGTAAATCTTTCATGTACATATCCCGTACACACACAACAGCAATATAGACTCTTGGCTGTAACTTGGCTTTAAACATTTTATAACTGTATAAGAACAACAAAAGTAGCATCTCAGTAGTACAACCATTATCACAAGGGGAAATAATCAAAATTATTACCATTTCATAATTTTTTCTTTTTTGAGCTCAATGAATTGACAAAGTAAGAACCCAGATAGAGCTCCTTCATTAAAATTGCAAAAGGTTCCTTGAGCTGAGAAAGCAATCTGTGATGGCATAAAGGTAAACATTTTGCACAAAGGAAATTAATAAAACTATCCCTAGTGGCTCAAGAACAGAGGTGCTAAAATACTTTCTTCACTGTGCATGGGACTACAAGGTCACCACAACAAGCATAGAATTGCACAGTGGAAGGAGGCAGGGCTTACAAAATCTCTAGAAGATTTATGTAACTCACACAGTGTACAGCTACATCCATTTGGTATCCCATGAAATGTCCTTCACCACACATCACAATCATTTAAGCCCTCAGTTCTAAAAGCAGCAAAGAATCCTGTGGCACCTTATAGACTAACAGACGTTTTGCAGCATGAGCTTTCGTGGGTGAATACCCACTTCATTGTATTCACCCACGAAAGCTCATGCTGCAAAACGTCTGTTAGTCTATAAGGTGCCACAGGATTCTTTGCCGCTTTTACAGATCCAGACTAACACGGCTACCCCTCTGACACTCAGTTCTAAAGTGACACAGGCAGAGCTGAAGCTCAGAAACATATACCTAAATGGCACAAGCAAAGCACAACTTTGTAGTTGTGCAAAGTTTAATTTGACAAGGCTTAAAGAAAAACATAAAGCATCAGAAAATATAAGCATTATATATGACTTCAGGATTAAAAAAAAAAAAAGCGGCCCCGCATTATTATATGCCTGTACGCAATATGCTACTTCACAGATAAAAAGGCACTTGGGCAACCTTTGTCAATGTAATCACTGGTGATTTCTTTTAAATTTTAGTTTAGCTAAGATTATCATCCAGACAAACTTTAGATCACATGCCTTACCATCCAATCATGATACTTAAATACAAGAGAAAGGACCTTTTACTTTCAAAATTACAATGATCAACAAAGCACGTTAGAAGCCTGACCATCTCTCTAAACTGCACAGCTTTCACTCCAATCACAATAAGATGAAGGCAAGCTTTTATCCTAAAACTATATATCGTGTTAACCCAAACCTCACCTTAAAATATAAAATCTAAGGTTAGATAAAATGGCTGAGGGCAAGGGGAAGAGGTAGGAACAAATGAATGGAGTAAAATGGAAGGTGGGGAGATGGACAGAAAATTGGGATATAGAACAAAAAGCTATCTATGATAAAAATGCACATGGGGGTGCAGAAGAGAAGAAAACTGTTGACTGGAGAAAGTGAAAGAACAAAGGGTGTCTCAAATTTAACAGAAAGTTTGGTGTAATGTAATTTGTAAAAAATCAAACATTTGTGCAGCGTTACCCAGGCAATTCAGGTTCAGGGAGAGCTTCAAATGGCTCCCTGCAGCCTTCATTTCCATTCCAGACAGCTCTGCTTAGGTGGAGCGAAGAATGGAACCTTCACTACTTTTTGTGCACCTAAGTATTTTGCTATTAGGTTCATTTGATATTTTAATGGAATATAATTTGCTGAGAGCAAGTTATTCCAGAATTCCAAATAAATAGCCAGTGGGCTTCCTCTTTGCATCTGACGAAGTGGGTATTCACCCACGAAAGCTCATGCTGCAAAACGTCTGTTAGTCTATAAGGTGCCACAGGTTTCTTTGCTGCTTTTACAGATCCAGACTAACACGGATCCACTACCCCTCTGATACTCTTTGGTTAAGTTCATTTTTTCTATTTCAAATGCAAGAAATTGCACCTGGGATTTCAGTTTCCGGAAAGGAGAGCTAGTCATCCCTTTTAAAAATTGTTACAGCCTCCCTATAGCATACCTATTTTTGTTTGCCTATCCGCAGGCCTAAAAATATTAATCTCTCCAGAAATTTTTAAAACTGGGGATTTTTATTAAACCATTTCCTATTCTACCAAGGTGGTTCTACAAAGTGTCTCCTCCTTAAAAATAGAAAATCCAATGAAACCTTAACTATGGTCTCAATGGGGTGCCTCCATAATTTTACAAATCTATTCCTAGACAGCTGTTATATTGCTATAGAGCATGATACAATGGAACATTTTTCTAATCAAAGTGTTTGGTTAACAAGAAGGTCAAAGAAGCAATTAGTGAAGGAATACATTTCTAGAGTGACATGCACTAGTTAACTACAATACAATCTGATACCAGAGTGAATTCTGCAATTGGAATCACTAAGACAACCTGGGGCACTCTATCTAGTTTAGTCTGATCCTGACAGCTTTCGACCAGCTATTTGTTGTCATATCTCTCTGATTGAACAAGATGACAAATGTACCCAAAACCTAATACCCAAATGTTACACTTCTGTGAAGCGAGTCAGATTTTGACCTTTAATTGGTAGAGGTCATAAGGTCTCATGACACCACATCTGCTCCCTTTATTGTCTTGTGGTGGACAGAGATTAACTACTAAAGTGCAGCCTCTCAGAATAATACAATTCAGCTGTAATTAAACTGTCAAAGTATTGCACAAAACATTTTTTTGAAGATTTTATTTACTGTGCACAATACACTGAAGGAGATGTTGTACATTAAGTAATAGGGCCTGATACAAGAACCTGTTCTGTATGGGCACAGGAATCCAAACATGGAGAACAAGTTTCAGGACATGGCCTAAATTTGGAAAAAAAATATTGCCACGGGGGCTTTTAACCCTCCAACTTCTCCAGTCTAATAAAAGCAAACTAAGAAAATTCACAAATATCCCATTTTACTTTTCTCAAAATTCCTATTAATAAGAATTCTCCAACAGGAACACAAAACTTGCTCAATGAAGTCAGCACACTCTCATACTGAATATGCTCTAGCTGATTGCTCATAAAAGAGCAGGCTTACCCCCTGTGGTGGCTGCTAGCTGAATTCCTTGGCCTGAAAGCAGAGGAACTTCTAGTAAGAAAAGGAGGAGTCTTTACCAGAGCTGGCAGACTGGAAGGAGTGCAAATACCTTATGTATAAGACAGTAGTAATAGTATCTAATTTAACCTCTCTGGAGCAGCCCAATAAAGGGTGGTATCAATGTAATTGTCTTGTGGGGCTTCTTGGGTATATACTGGGCTGTCTCTAGTCCTCCTCTGAAAGGAAAATTGACTATTGGTCTGTAGATCCCTCTGGCAGATTTAGCTAGCCTTGTGCCACTTGCTTGTAGGCCATGTGTGACGGGGTGTATAAACCCCTCACTGGACAGGAAGAGGTTAAGGAGCAACTTTGGGCTTCGAAAGCCGCGCCCCTCTGCCCATGCTGAGCATGCTCGGGCTAGAGGCTGGGTTTAAAAGGCAGCCAGACACTTCTGTCGGGGCTGGCAGGCCAGAGAGAAGGATGTATTTGGGGAGCTCCAGGGAAAGACACAATCTTATCCTGCACCCAGTCAGGGAATGGGAAAGGAGAGACGCATCCCCTGGAGACTGGGACTAGGGTAGGAAGCCTAGAAAGCCACACTACCCAGGGCAGATGACAGCTGGCTGGGATACAGAGGGAGATAGGAAGTGACGCAGGGAAGCTGAAGTGAGACTGACGCACGATACTACAGAGTGGGCAAAGCCAAATCAGCCTCCTAGGACTCTGGGTCAACCTGGTCGAGCAGGAGGGCCCAGATTCCCCTACCCCCCATGAGAACTGTACCCATTAGGCGGAGCTGCTGCTTGTGGACTGAGCCCTTTAAGCAAGGTTGTCACCAGAGATGAACCCTTGGATGTAACGGCTGCTTGGGGCCCCAACTGCTGGGTGGTAGACGCTGCCTCCTGCCCATATCACCCTGCCTATATTCTTCTACTACTGCTCAGATATTGGCTTTGTTGCTTCCTTTTCCAGTACACAAGTACAAAGCCAGTAACAAAGCCCTATAGATGTGGAACTGGGCCTTGCCTATCTGAGGAATAATGTGTGGTCTAATCCTTTTCTCCAGCTCATTCAAAGGGGAGTGGGGAAGGATACCTAGTAATCAGTGAGCAGGTTCTGTATAATACATAGATCCCAAAATATTGCTTAAAGCAGTAGTACACATTGAATGGGATCTGAGCATTCTCACATTGATTAAAAACTGCCTGAGGAGCAGTAAACAAAGTATATTGATTAATGACCATGAATTAAGTTGGGGGAGAATATGTTTAGCAGGACTGCCACAGGGGTCGGTACTAAAGTCTGTTTTTTAGGGCTCAGTTCTTCAAATCCTTACAGGAGGAAGACTTATTCATGCAGTTGATTTCAGAAGGGTTATTCATGAGAGTGGGTATTACTCTTTTTGTAAGAATTACCAGGATCAGGCCATCATTTAACAAAGGCATTAATGACTGGAAAGTGAGAGTAAATACCTTAGTAATAAAATTCCCAAACTGGGAGGTGTTACAAACAGTAGTTGCGATGAAATAATACAAAAGGACCTAGAGATACTAGAAATATGGACAGAAAACAAAATGAGATTCAGCTTGCAAAAAATGCATGTACGGGAAATAGTCTAGAACACATATTCTGTGGGATGAAGAAATCTAGAAAGCAGCAAGTAAGGCTTCAATTTGATAGGCATCAGAATTAACCCAGTGTTATCAGAAATGCCCCAGTTCTATTTTCTATTATCATAGAATCATCAAGTGTAGGACTGGAAGGGACCTCTGTAGGTCATCTAGTCCAGGTAAATAACTGTGAAAACTGTTTTGGTACTAGTGTCTGTTTTAAAAATGCTCTCAAGTAACAATCATAGTAATTATTACCGCTGGCTGAATTTTTTGTAATCACTGCCTTTTCTGGGTTCATGTGGTTAAAAACGCAGTGAAAGGCAGTTTCCGGCCCATCTGCTTCTGGGGCCTGAACATACTTTTCACTTTCATACAGTATAACAAGAAATAATTTATCTAAAATGTTACAGTATTAGTATGTTGGTTTGGATGCAGTTTGTATTTTTAATTAACAGTTTGGATGGTTGTTTTTTCTGAACTGGTTTGCTCATCCGTGGTAGAGCTCTAAGGATCTTGCTAGAGTGTTCAGTAATGGGGCAAAAAATGGTGGTATGCAATGTCACTAGCAAAGTTATGCAAAATTGTACCATGTGATCTGATATCACTTGCCGATGAAACACTATACAAGACTATTAACAATGCACTCGGGGCAAGGAGTCATATCAGCCTGGGATGAATTTTTAAAAAAATGTAAAGGAACAAAAATATAGATCCTTTCCCAGTGACCAAATGTGACATCAACAAACCAAACAAGATTGGCTTCTCACTAGGGCTGTTGATTAATCGCAGTTAATGCATGCGATTAACTCAAAATTTTTTGTGATTTAAAAAAAAATTGCAGTTTTAATTGCACTGTTAAACAATAGAATACCAATTGAAATTTATGAAATATTTTTGGCTGTTTTTCTACATTTTCAAATATATTGATTTCTATTACAACACAGAATACAATGTGTACACTGCTCACTTTGTATTTTTTATTACACACATTTGCACGGTAAAAATGATAATAAAAAGAAATAGTATTTTTCAATTTACCTCATACACGTACTATAGTGCAATCTTTGTCGTGAAAGTGCAACTTACAAATGTAAATTATTTTTGTTACATAACTGCACTCAAAAACAAAACAATGTAAAACTTTAGAGCCTACAAGTCCACTCAGTCCTACTTCCTGTTCAGTGTGTTTACATTTATGGGAGATAATGCTGCCAACTTCTTGTTTACAATGTCGCCAGAAAGTGAGAACAGGCATTCACATGGGACTTTTGTAGCTGCCATTGCAAGGTATTTATATACCAGATATGCTAAACATTTGTATGTCCCTTCATGCTTCGGTCACCATTCCAGAGGACATGCTTCCATGCTGATGACACTCGTTATAAAATAATGCATTAATTAAATTTGGGGAAAATTGTACGTCTCCGGCTGTGTTTTACCACATTCTGCTATATATTTCATGTTATAGCTGTCTTGGAAGATGACTCAGTACATATTGTTCATTTTAAGAACACATTCGCTGCAGAATTGACAAAACACAAAGAAGATATTAATATGAGATTTCTAAAGATAGCTATAGCACTCGACCCAAGGTTTAAGAATCTGAAGTTTCTTCCAAAATTTGAGAGGGATGACATGTGAAGCATGCTTTCAGAAGTCTTAAAAGAGCAACACTCCAATGTGGAAACTTCAGAACCTGAACCACCAAAAAAGAAAATCAACCTTCTGCTGGTTTCATCTGACTCAGATGATGAAAATGAACATGCATCAGTCTGCACTGTTTTGGATTGTTATCGATCAGAACCTGTCATCAGCATGGATGTATGTCCTCTGGAATGATGGTTGAAGCATGAAGGGACATATGAAGCTGTAGGGCATCTGGCACGTAAATAACTTGCAACGCCGGCTACAATCGTGCTATAAGGATGCCTGCTTGTTCTCACTTTCAGGTGACATTGTAAACAAGAAGCAGGCAGCGTTACCTCCTGCAAATGTAAACAAACTTGTTTGAGTGATTGTCTAAACAAGAAATAGGACTTAATGGACTTGTAGGCTCTAAAGTTTTACATTGTTTTTTATTTTTGAATTCGATTTTTTTGTACATAATTCTATATTTGTAAGTTCAACTTTCATGATAAAGAGATTGCACTATAGTACTTGTATGAGGTGAATTGAAAACATCCAAAATATTTAAATAAATGGTATTCTATTATTTAACAGAGTGATTAATCACGATTTATTTTTTTAATCGCTTGACAGCCCTACTTCTAACATATTAATGGGTGTTTACATGCAAAGAAATGCTCTGGTAGAAGCAAGAATAATAATATATGGAGATATACCTAGCTCATAGAACTGGAATGGACCCTAAAAGGTCATCGAGTCAGCCCCCTGACTTCACTAGCAGGATTCACCACTGTTCCTGCACCTAAAGTAAGCACTTACACGATAAGAGCATAAGAACGGCCATACTGAGTCAGACCAAAGGTCCATTTAGCCCAGTATCCTGACTTCTGACAGTGGCCAGTGCCAGGTGCTTCAGTGGGAATGAACAGAACAGGTAATCATCAAGTGATCCATCCCATCGCCCATTCCCAGCTGCTGGCAAATAAAGGCTAGGGGCACGACCATCCCTGCCCATCCTGGCTAACAGCCTGTCAAGGCTGATTCCCCATTCTGCCACTTTGAGTGCAGAAGGTGGTGGCCCGCTAGGACTCGAATAATACAAGCCTGGAGTGGCCAGTATTAATTTAACTCCCAAGGTTGCAGCTTTTCTCTGACTTTGGATTGGTAGATGCTGCCACCACCCAAGTCCAGAGCCCCTTTGAGAGCCCAGGAAGGCGCACTTGGGAATTCCTTCCTGTGGGGTACCCTCAAGCCCTTTCACCTCCCCGCCCCGGGGAGGAGCTGAGAAAGGAAAAGGGGAGGGGAAAGAAATAACTAAAAAAAAAGTGCACAAGCTTAAAAAAAGAAAATACATCTGGAAACTCAAGCTATTGTTAGATTTTAAAAGAGTAACTACAAGGATTAAGCACCAAGAATAGCTTTCTTGAGGTCCTGCTTAAAGGTTACAAGCAAAACAAAAGCACCTGGGGTTAGCACGAGCCATAAAGAGAGAAACCTAATCACGTCTTCCTAGACATTTCCTGATCTACTTGCATAGCTGGGGTTTCAAATGAATAGTTTCTAGGTATGATACTGAGGATTTTTCATACCTGGCCCCAAGCTTCTTACAGCATAGCTGCTGCCCTGTCCGCCTCTCTAGCCAGTTGAACCTCCAGACGGACAAAGGGGGAGTTTTTCTCAATTTTAAAAAGTTCTAGCCTTCCCATTGGCTCTTTTGGTCAGGTGCCCACTCACTTCCTTTTACCTATGCATAGCAGTAAGACTTTTTAACCCTTTGCATGTAAAGCAAGTAGAGAACAGCTACTAAGAGGGATTTTATAGCTAACTGGCTGGCTGGGTGTCCATAAAAGGGAGCTATCACCCCCCTTCATTTATCACCCAGCCATTGATGGACCTATCTTCCATGAACTTTTCCAAGCTGAAAAGTCCAGTCTTATTAATCTCTTCTCATATGGAAGCTGTTCCATACCCCTAATCATTCTTGTTGCCCTTTTCTGAACCTTTTCCAATTCTAATATATCTTGTTTGAGATGGAGCGACCACATCTGCTTGCAGTATTCAAGATGTGGGTGTACCATGGATTTATATAGAGGCAATATGTGTAAGATGCTATCACAGCAGAATAGTAGTGTTTTACACTGGTGTAGATGTTTACACAAGATGCACAGCTATAGTGAATCATGCTCTCAGGCTATGTCAACACTTGAGATTCTAGTTGTGCTTGAATGTGTCAACATGTTCATTAACACAATTGTAAATTAGTGTGGATAGGAAAACATCTGTTGGGGTTAAACGCTACTAGATAACAGACATCTGTGTCTTAGGGCAAACATTTGTGTAGAACTTATGCTAGAATTGTCATACATTTGCTGAGTGGTGGTTCGTATGTGAAGTGAGGATGTATGTGCCATTCAGGTTTTGTAATGTGTTTTTAACTAATGGCAAATGCACCTAGAGCCCACAAGAAGAATTATTTTTATTCTATAAATCTAAATAAATGCTTTTCTCTACCTCTTTTAAAGTTTAGCTAACTCTTTACGGCTTTGAAGAATGAGAACACTTTTTTCTTCCACCTCCTTCTCTACCTTTTTGTTCCATGCAATTTCCTGTTACACTAAAATGCTAAGTCTTAAGCTCCTGCTTCTTACCTGTCTTTTTCTCCCACCAAAAGGAATATAACCCCCCCACCCCGCTTTTTCTTGTGATTCTTTATAGCTGATAGTTTCCTGGCTTAGTTTTCCAACGTTTATTTTTTAAATTCTGTTTCTCACTGAGACAACATTGTACACAAGCTCTCTCCTCACTAAATTCTAAACATTATTAATTTAACACATGAAAATGGGTTGCAATGAGAAGAATTGCCCTTTGATCTGTGGCTTGCTCCCGCCACCACTCATTTTCACTCCTTAGAAATCAGTTTAAGTGACCAAAACTGTTTTTGATTTAAGATCAGTACTTATAGTGATGGTGCAGAAGCAAATAAGGATATGTGCTTGCAATATCATTTCCTCACAAGAAGCTCTTTATGATAACTCAAGAAGCGGAATGGAAAAGAACCAAGTTTTGCCTATTCTCAGTTGATTAAATCATATTCCATGTATTTAAGCTTGAACAAACCCCCCTTTTGTCTGTAACAAATCCAGTGATTACATATTTTGATTATTGTCTTGATTCAACATAGCACCAAGTCTGCTTCCAGGATATAGTCTCTCTCAGGCATTTCTAAAAAAACCCAAAACCACTGTATCTGGCTCCAACAAGAATGACACAAATCATTTTGATCATATTTCAGAATGTTGAATCTATTTGTTAGTTTATCTTAAATTTCTCTTTAGTTTAAAAATATTATAGTAAAAATGTTAGTTTTTAAATGATTCATGTAGGATAAGGTGCTCTTTAAAACCACTAGAGGGCACTCCATCATTATGTCACAACTAAGGGGCTTGTCTGGAGTGATGTTAGGCTGTGAATGTTGTGATGTGGTTCCTCAGAATTGTTGGTTCACTAATGCTTTCACAAACGAACGGCACAATTTTAAAAAAGATTTACGTGTTAAGGAATAATGAAGAATGCAAATTATTCTTTAGTTGCTCTTTGGAGGCAAGAAATGGAAAAACTATCAATGTATAAGAGTGCATAGGTCTCATGGGTAGCATTGATGCTGGAAATAGGGAGAATGAGAACAAATATAAATATCTCACTCACTTTTTAATGCTGCTTCCAACTTCTAACTAACCAGCATGAACAAGTCCAGTTTGGTGCATGCATCTGTTCCACATCCACTCTTTATTATTGACAGTGCCTTGCTGATACCTTTGAAGATCAGAGACATTTTATTTCTTCACTATATGCAAGTTTAGATCTTTGGCTTTAACCAGATGGTGGCATTGTAGTATTACAACAGCTTTCTCAAGCAATCACACTTCACTGAAGGGCATGTGAAAAACTATGACAAGCAGAAACTGCATTTTCATCTGGAGTACTCGGGGCATTTTACACACCGGGGTAGTGTTCTGTTTAGAAATGACAGAGGATGCACAAAGTGGATGATTCTTTTGGCATGTCACATCATACAAAAACTGCAGTATTTTAACTGTAATCAACCATCAGGAAAAGCCATGCAAATGGCCAACCTGATGATGGAGGATAGCCTGGAGATCTGTGATAGAGCATCTCTGCATACAGTGCAGGCATCAATGTAGCCTAAGGTGTTAATGGAGTTCTTTGTCACTTATGGGTGAGTGGTTGGGGAAGAAGTATTGATTGACATTCCCTCTGGCAGACTAAAAGAGTGCTTGCAGCAAATATCAGGAAAAAAAATCAAAGCCAAATAAAGAGAATGCTTTTTTGTTGCTGTTGTGGAAATGTGAATGCTTCACATTATGCACTTAAGTCTGTTGCACAAACTTTCAGATATGTAGAAGGATAGGCTCCACAGAAAGGAGAACAGAACTGTGAGCCAGGAACTCCCAAGTGCTAAACCTGGCTCTCCTATGAACCTTCTCTGTGACTTTGTGTAAGCCACCATACTTTTCTGCCTCCATTTCCCCACCTCTAAAATGGAAATCATGCTTACCAATCAGCCAAGAGCACTGTAGGGACTAATTAGTTACATTGCTTTGAAAAGATGCTAAATATTACTCTCTCTGTTCATGGATAAGTGTTATATTGAGCCACCGTTAGCCCTTTGTATTTCTGTCTCTGCTGCTTCCTTGGAACTGTATCCGTGGGATAGGGTTACTCTTCTATCCCTGAGCTATTCAGAGTGCAGTTAAAACTCCATGTGCGTCCAGAAATGATGCTTCAAATCATAGTTTGCCCATCCCTGATCTAGTCTATGGGCCAGGGGCCACATCCGGCACTCCAGACATTTTAATCCAGCCTTCAATCTCCCTCTGGGGAGTGGGGTCCAGGGCTTGCCCCGCTTCAGCTGGGGACTGGGATTGGGGGCTTGCCTTGCTTCGTGCGGCTCCCAGAAGCAGCAGCATGTCCCCCTCCTGCTTCTATGCATAGGGGAAGCCAGGGGGTGCCACACGCTGCCCCACCTCAAGCACCGCCCCTGCAGCTCTCATTGGCCATGCAGAGTCACCTAGCTGTGCCTCCCCGTAGGAGCTGGAGGTGGGAACATGCCACTGCTTCTGGGAGCTGCTTGAGGTAAGCATCCTCCAGAGCCTGCTCCTACCTCCTGAACCACCCTTGATCCCCCTCCCACACTCCAAACCCCTCAGTCCCAGCCCAGAGCACCCTCTTGCACCCCCAACCCCTCACCCTCAGCCCCAGCCCAGAGCCCGCACCTCCACTGGATCCCTCACCCCCCCCACCACACCCCCTGCCCCAGCCTGGAGCCCCCTCCTGCATCCTGAACTCCTCATTTATGGCCCCCCTGTAGCCCACACCCCCAGCTGGAGCCCTCACCCCCTCCCACACCCCAACCCCCAATTTCATGAGCATTCATGGCCTGACATACAATTTCCATACCTAGATGTGGCCCTCGGGCCAAAAAGTTTACCACCCCTGGTCTAGATTGTTACCTCTGCTCATGCTCAGGGGGGCCTTACATAAAAAGATTCTCAAAGCACTTTCTAAACATTAATTACTCCTCACAAGTTCTGTATGAGCTCAGACCGTATGATTATACCAATTTTATGGATGGGTTACATAGAGAGATATAGGGTGTGTCTTTACCGCAGAGTTAACTTGGATTTGAATTATTCTTCTCAAGTGACAATGGCCAGACTGAGAAATAACACTGGAGCTACTGGGTCTTCACTGGTGCTTTACTCGCTCATGTATGGCACTAGGACTTCTGGGGGGCATATTCCATGGTTTTTTGTCCTGCAGTAATCTAAGCTGTTCTTTGAATTATTTCCCAGTGAGTTGTGGAAGAACTTTTTTGTCCTTTCTGGGCATGCAGGTGGAATAGTGGGAATGCATGGAGAATTAGTGGCACTCGAGTGTATCTAGCCTACATCCACACTAACCAGTGGTTGTGTTATCAGCTGAAGAGTTGTGCTAACTTGAACTTTAGCCTATACTCGAGTTGGAGCAATGCTTATTATAACAACCTGTCTTTGGGTTTGTCTTCACTACTAAAATAACTTAATTTGGCCAGCATCACATAATAACTCATGATGGAGCAGGGAATAGAAAACTGATTCTTGTTTCCTGTTCTAACTACTGTGCAACAGTATTTTCCTCCTTAACTGTCTTAATAAATGGAAAAAAACCCTTATTCTTTCCAACACTTTCCCAAAAGTTGGGACTAACATATGGCCTGATCATAATTCCACTAATGCCAATGGGAACATCTTCTCAAAGTCACATTGCTTACTACAGTTCTTAACAGAAAACATAGAAGACAAAAAGCCAAACAAGTGGTAAGCTTTCAGGATATAATATAGGTTCGGTAGAATATACGTTGTTATATTTAAAATGTATATTCTACTGAACCTATATTATATCTGAAGCTGAAAGTTCACTACTTGTTTGACTTTTTGTCTGCTATGCTTTCTGTGCAGAACTATATTAAGCAAAGTGTAGGCCCAGGCTGGGACCCAGGTGTTACTTTTTGACTAAAAGCCTCTCCGTCTGAACTTCCTGGCACATTTTCCTGATTACAAAGACAGCAGGTGTCAAACGCATCAGAACAAGAACAAAGGACATTATCTATCCATACTTAATTAAAGGAATAAATGGCCTGGCTGAACCAGAAGGCCATCCGGGTGATAGTATTTTAATTTATTTTAGCTGTACAGAAAGAAATTTAAGATGATTGCTAGGGCCACTTTGGTTTAGAATACAGATAAATGTTGCCAGATTTTTGTTTGCTTTTATTTTGATGTCTTAAAAAGGGATTTGAACAGAATTGTAACCTCTGAATTTCCTTAAAATGACCTTAATTTGACATTCACTTTGAATGAGTACAGTATGTGACATACACTTAAAATATACAACTATTTGAACATAGCCTGATATATATTCAGTGTTATATCATCTTTGCTTTTGTTTAAATGTCATTGAAGGAGCAGGGTTTCACCTCCATCTTCAGTGGTTACATTATCGGATACTTTAGCAGTAAAAATTTTCTACTGCACAAATACTATCTATTCATCAATTAAAAATGCTGCTTATATATCCTATAGTTCACCCTACTGCTATATGTTCTGCATGAATTCTGTTGTCCTTTCTAGTTTTGTAAAGATTTCTAGTATAAAGGATTAAGAAAAGAGATGTAATTCCCACTTAGAACAGGCAGTTGGGTATGTTCCAGTGAAAATGGCTGTCATGTACAAGTAGCTTAACCTTATAATAATGACTACAGTAGAACAGTGATTTTCATATCTAGTTTATAATATTGAAACAAATTGTATTACAATAACTGAATAATTCCTGTACTAGAAACATTCTAAAGCAGATGTAGTATGAATAATTTTGTATCAATGCTATTAATATAATCAATTACTTTATCATATTGCAATCTCTATTTTAAGGGCCAGATTCTGGTACTTGTATTTATGATGAGCAGCACCTTAGTCCATGAATCTGGCTGAAAATGTCTAATTGCTTTGTGTATTTTAAGTGCCACCAGTGCACTCAAAGTTGATTTGAAGTCCGTGGAAGGACTCCTATTGTCTTCAGAGGGCATTGGATCGGACCCTGATTCAGCAAAGCACTTAGTACATGTACTTAAAGTTAAATCCCATTAATTTAGGCACATTCTTAAATTGCATTCCTAAATTTACAACTAAACTTAACCCTGTGATCTTTAAGTGAACATGTGCATCATCACTAAAATTGAAGACTCTGCAGGCCAAATGATGCTGTTGGTGATTCATATGCAAAACTTGTGGTTTTCAATGGGTTTTAACTGGTTGGCACCGTAATTGAATTTTGTAAACAATTCTGGTGGTGATGCTTAAGAAGGAAAACAATTCAGTTTGCTGTCCAATTGCTGTGCTGGCTCCCTATGGCTAACAGAAATGAACAATAGCAAGAGCTAAACTTTTGTCACTGGAGTCAGCAGATGTGACTCTAACTAAACATAGGGAGCAGATCTGCTGATTAGGATGGTGCCATTTTTATTCAGTGGTTTTGTTTTTTTTGTTTTTTTTGTTTTATTTTCCCCCAAAGTGGAACTGCACTTTAGGTTTTCATTTTCCTAAGGACTTCAGCAAGTCCACAGCTTGTGCTGGAAAATTTTACATTTGGAAAAGCCACAGTTTGCATGGGGAGTAGAGTAAATATGGACGGGAGAGCTTTGCCTTTATAGATGAATGTCTCTGACACTATGATCACCACCTCATTAGCCTTTCTACCCTAAAAATCCCATATCTTAAGATCCCTAGGAGGTATGTGTCCAGAGCTAATGACACATATATGAATGGACTTTGCTCTGAAATATTAACAAAAGGAGGTGAGGGAGTGAAATGGGGAAGGAGGATAACTGATTGCCTGATTATGAAATGCTCTTGTAATTCATGCAGTTGTGTAACATTCATTAAATAAAAGCCTTGTACTATATGTACCAAAACATCAATGTAGGCTGTCTAAATGAAACGAAGGCTGTTTCTTGCAACATGAATATAAGAAGCAAAACTATATATTGCAATTCCCCTGTTTTTTTTAGAGTGGAAAAAACATTGTGTACAGTCGAGGAAGGAGAAAGTGATTCAGTCAGTTCTCACTTGGAATAAATGTAAACCCTGAGTTTTTGGATGGCTGAAGGCAAAACCTGACCATGATGATTTAAAGGGGGTGGGGTGGGAGAAATCACAATCATAGAGTAAAATGAATAGTGGAAGTTCATCTAGCAGAAAAAAAGCACCCACACTAAACAGTGTCAAAATAAAGCTTAACACACTATTTTCCAGCTTGGATGCCTATGGTTAGGCAGCTGAAAATGTATTTAACTTAACCTTCAAGGCCACAATTCACAAAAGCACTTACTAAATCCATACCTATTCAGGAAGCCCCTAAATACAAACTCAACATCAAGCATGCATTTAAGTCCCACTGATTTCAGTTGATTAAAATTGAGCATGTACTTAAGCGCTCTCCTGACTATAGATTCCTCTCTGAATTGGGACACAAATTTGAAATGTTGTTCCATAGTTTATTTATTTAATCTTATGCATATTCAAGATAGAAGATTGAAACATTTAAACATGTTTTCTTATGTTATACCATAACCCTTTTAAAAATATTACTTATTAACAATTTTCTATTCAGTAGTCCAGTTTATACAAGCTAACATTATAGCAGAGCTCTAGAAAGTCATTCTGGATGTGTGGCTATAAATCACATGACTTACTTTTTCAGTAAGTGATGTGTTTTGAGGTAAAGAAGGTTTTGAACTGTAGCCTTTTGTGTGTGTGTGTGTGTGTGTGTATACACATCCACATAAAACCCTTACCCAGATTTTTATACCTTGTTAACAATAGTTACATCTTATTAATGACCATTACAATCATAACGTACTGTACATCAGGGTTGATCAATTTTTTTTGAAACCAAGGAAAATGTTTATGAAATTTAAATGAAATATTTCCCTATTTTTCAAGCAACTATAGAGATGGTTGATTTTTTTTTTTAATTTTGTTATTTAGCTGAAGTTTCAAAAATGGGGGAAATAGTTTTTTTTTAAATTGAATTTAGTCCATATGCTATCTGAACTGTACTCAGACATTTCTGTCTAATGGGGTTGCCACCTGACTTAACTCTCTGTGAGGTATAAGGATTTTTGGTTGGATATTTTACTTTTGGAAAAGTTTTTTGGAGTGTGAGAATAGCATACTTTTGCATTGGCCAAATTTGTGCAGACCTGGAGTGTGGGATACTGAATCCAGATCTAAGCTAGGATTTCCCACTTTGCTGTCTGATGTAGCTATATGAGAATTGCTAACTGCTGATTTACTGAGCTTATTGGTGCCTGAGTGTAGAGGTCAGACTTACGAAGAGTCTATAAAAGGAGAAGTTAACAGAAAGTGAAGCCAATGTACCACTAATGGTATGTCTATACTAGCACACATCCTCAGTTACTTGCCCAAGTACTGCTAGTGCAGGTACCCCACACTGATTGTCCATATAGGCTGTGCCAGGCATGGGTATACGCTGCACACAGGCATGTACCCATGCCCACACTTCCCCTTTTTGGTATACAATGGAAGCACTACTATTTCAGAGGTGGTATCACAGTTCTGTGTGTCACAGGAGACACTCTGGGAACCACATTGCTGGTATTGTATGGCTCCTTTACAGATTTGGTGATGGCCTTTCCCTTCTGCCCAGTTGTGTGGAAGTCCTGAAGCAAGTTCATGAGGATGTGGTTCTGCTCCTTCTGCTGCTTGTGGGGCAAATGTTCATGCAGTGCAGTATTGGATGCTATACTGAATCAGTCCAGAAATATTTGAGATACCAAATATGAATGACAGAGAAGGTGAATGAAAATCTACCGGAGTGCCATGGAGCAGATATCTTCAATGTCGGGATTTAAATGGTATGCCCATGGGTGAACCGTCGCCTTTGGTCCTGGAGAACCAGTATGGTGTGATGGGACCACATTGTCTTGGAAAGCTAGGATGACCAGTGGCTGCAGACCTTCATGGAGTTGTGCTAACAGGTTGCACCAGCCTACCAGTGCCAGACCACTTGATTTCAGAAACCTATACCAGTGCAGAAGCTGGAAACACGTGCAAGCTACCCATCAGTTGCAGACCAGCTTAGGGTTGGGAAGTCAACTATTAGGGTGGTTGTTGTACAGGTTTGCCAGGCTGTCAGCACTGTCCCACAACCCAAGTCCCTGAAATTATAGCTGGATTTCAGAAGATGGGGTTTCCAAACTGTGCAGGGGCCATCCATGGAACGCTCATCCCAATACTTAGCCCACCAAAAGGGGTGAATGAATATGTGAACCAAAAAGGTTACTATTCACTTGTTCTCCAAGGCAAACACAGAGGTTTGCTTATGAACATGAATGCTGGATGCACAGGAAAGGTCTATGCAATGTGGTTCTTTATGGTGTTTCTGTCCCCACAACTATTTTGGGGGACCCCCTCATACCCAGTCCTAACTTGGCTCATGAAGCCAAACCCTGACAATGCTGACTCAAGAAAGAGAATTCAACTATAGACTGAGTAGCTGCAGAATGGTGATTGCGTGTGTTCGGGCAGTTGAAAGCATGTTGGCAATGCTTGTGGACCTGCCTGGATACCAGTATGGCAAACATGGTCCTAATTACAGTGGGATGTTGTGTCTTGCACAACATATGTGAAACCAGAGGTTAATACTTTTGGACAGAGTGGGCACAGGACATATCTGGTTTTCAAAGTATGTACAGGCGGTTGCATCCCACTCATGTGCACACTGCTTCTGGTTCCTGGCGAGGAGGGAAACTTGTCATGCCATTTGTTCATACATCATGGAACAGTGGGGAGACAGAAGTTGATTTTGGACTCTGACCATGGATAATATATGACACTACGTACTAGAAAATCTCAGTATGCCATAGACACTTGTTGTTATGTTGCAACATAGCTGGGTGGGTTCTGATCCCCTGGAGCTGACATCAGTGTGCCACCTGAGAGCACACAATTGTTAGGGCCCCTCATCAAGGTTAACATCTTTGATCAATGTTTTGTGCTGAATAGGGTGTGTATGCACTTTAATTGCCGGCATTGAGTAATGCTTTTGTTATATATTAAAAGCTCTGTTTCAGGATGCTTTGTGGGGAGTATTTCTCATTGTTAAAGAAATTGAAAGAGTTATTTGAGGGTTTGGAAGGTGCTTCATACATTTCTTCTTATCAATGTTCTCTGAAACAGTGCAGACAGCAGCTGTTGTGCATGAATACTCCCATGATTGCTAATGGTGACTGTTTGTTGGGGGTGGGGGATAAAGGGTCATGAAAGCACTGGTAAATGTTATCGATATTCATTCTTAACTTTGTTTGGGTTTCCTTTGTTTGTATTGTTAATGAAATTATTTAGAAAGCCTGATGTTTAATCTTTTTTGGGGGGGAGGGGTTCCCATGGTGCTTCTGAAGAACATTTACTTCAGAGTTGAATTCACTATTATCATCTATGTTTTTTGTTTGCTTTCTTTAATGCTAGGAAAAATAAATTGCGGGGAGATAGGAATTGTGGGAGGGACACTAGAAAGTAAGGAGTTCTTGCCATGTTTAGATTAGCACTCCCAGAATTAAAACTGGTGATAGCTTTTTGTGGGTTGGGGGAGTAGGGAATGTTGAGCCATAGCTTGATGACACACATCTGGAATTTTTGGTTCTTCAGTTTTTTAATTATTACTTACACCATTTACCAAGCAACCAAGAAGTTTATGTACACTTTATGTTGAGTGCTGCAGTGAAGTGGACAGAACATTAACAGCATCTATGTATGGACATGCACAAGGATCTTTGTAAAACATTAGGAAATTTGTGGCTGATGGACAGGAGCACGGCGAGATCATTGGAAGGACAGATAATTAATTGCATTTCTAGAGCAACAGACTCAACCCAAAGTCATGCTCTGAGTCCTGCTGACCCATCTGATAATGGTAGGAAATATCCCCTTCATTATCAGAAAGAGATGCACGCACACACAAAAGAAGTGAACAGTAATATATTTATTTAATGACATACGTGGAATACACAACAAATAGTTTTTGAAAGGAAATGAGAATGAACTCAGAAACGGACCAAACTCCCTGACCAATGTTCACAGGGATTTGTCTCCTTGCCCTCCCCATCCCCTGACAATGAGGGACTGTCTATGGAATATTGTGCAGGGGGATAAATGGGGTAGGGAGTGTCTTCTGCCTGGGTTTGGGGGCTGAACAGAGGCTGGGCTACAGGGACCAGCTCGGGCTTACCGTTCTCCTATAACAGGGGTCGGCAACCTTTCAGAAGTGGCGTGCCGAGTCTTCATTTATTCACTCTAATTTAAGGTTTTGCGTGCCGGTAATACATTTTAATGTTTTTAGAAGGTCCCTTTCTATAAGTCTATAATATATAACTAAACTATTGTTGTTCGTAAAGTAAATAAGGTTTTTTAAATGTTTAAGAAGCTTCATTTAAAATTAAATTAAAATGCAGATCCCCCCGGACCTGTGGCCAGGACCCGGGCAGTGTGAGTGCCACTGAAAATAAGCTTGAGTGCCGCCTTCGGCACACGTGCCATAGGTTGCCTACCCCTGTCCTATAGCATGATTGGGGGGTAGGGGCAGTTCTGCTGTGAAGGGTTTTGGGTGCTGGTGGAGGATGCTGTGTGCCATCTGTCCACCATGCTCCTCCCCATAATGGAGTATGGGGGTGTGAGGTTATCCACAGCCTCAGCAGTAGCCTGGCTGGCAGCTGGAGAAAATGTGGGGTGAGGGAGGAAGAGGTTGTAGCAGTGCTTGTTCCCAGAGAGGCGCAGTGGCTAGGGCAGCAGGCACATCCCTGGAGTGTTCCACCACCAGTTGTACTAGGCAAGGCTGGCTTTAGGCCTATTCCACCAATTCCCCCGAATCGGGCCCCGCGCCTAAGAGGGCCCCGCGCCCAGTGAGAATCCCTTCCCTTGCTAGAGGCGCCTTTTTAATTTTTACTCACCTGGCGGCACTCCAGGTCTTCGGCGGCACTTCGGAGGTGGGTCCTTCACTCGCTCCGGGTCTTTGGCGTCACTATGGCAGTGGGTCCTTCAGTGCCGCTGAAGACCTGGAGCGAGTGAAGGACCCGCTGCGGAAGCACCGCCGAAGACTCGGAGAAACGCCCGGTAAGTACACGCCTCACGTGTTCTTTTACATGTGTGGGGGGTTTTTTTGTTGTTGTTTTTTTAGTCATCCCTGCTGGGGCCCCATCAAAACTGTTCAAATTGGGCCCCGCACTTCCTAAAGCCGGCCCTGGTACTAGGTACTGCATGAGTCCCATTCCCTCTGGACATGCTCTCACTTCCTGTGCTGTCTCTATCAGCAGGAAGCAGTTCATGATTGCCTTCTCCTGCCTAGGAGCCCAATCCTCCCAATACCTATGGGAATCCTCCTGTGACCTAAGGAAACAAATTGTTCCTGACTTCTTTGGTCAATTCCAATCAGAAGATCCTGTAGGTCCTTCTCAATCTCCATGCTCTCTGCAGTGCTGCTTCTGCCCTCCTGGCAGAATGGGCTCCTTGTCATCACGGGAAGGTCCTGACAAGTCAAAGCCAAGGGTTGCGTTTCTCTGAAGGAAATTACGAACTAAGGCCCCCCTCCCCCCCATATATAACATAACTGTGTTGCTGAAGGCCACAATATGGATACGTTCTTGCATCTGAGGAATGCAGCTGTTACTATCGCCTTCTTTCTTTCACTTTTGCGGCTCACAAGGGAGGAGCTGAGGCTAACAATGGTAAAATACCTACAATATTTTAACAACAATACTGAAATGTGTACAGTACATCAAAGGGGAGAGTAGGGGTGGGATTTGGCTCCTTTCATGGGGTACGTTACTAGTTAAATTTTTGTACTTGAAAGGCTGGGCATCATTTGGTGAACATAGCAGTTTTGAAGGTACCAGAAGAAAAGAGTCCTGGCGATCTATGCCTGAGAGACGCTTCTGCTAATGGTCATCTATCTATCTATTGGAGGGGTTTGGTGAGCTACAAAGGTGGACCAAGCATATTTTCCCTGCTGTTAAACCTCAGGAATCTGCTTGAGTTTGCACTGCACCAAAATTATGCTTGCAGTGTAATTGGAGGCAATTTGGGAGGAAATTGATTGCATTCTATGCTAGCAGATGGACTTTCCAGTGAAGAGGAACAGAGGAACCCCCCTAAAAGCCCATCCAACCCCAAACTTCATCTGCATCTCCAGACAGTCCATTTCTTGTGTCCAGGGAACAGCTTTGAAAAGAACATGTGGATAATCTGAATTTCTGATTAACATCTCAAGCTGCTTGCCTCTCCACTGCAAAGGGACATGGTATTAGGGCTGAGAAAACAACACCAGAAGGACTCCTTCACCCACCCCTGCTTCTCCCAGTACAGGTGAATGTTCCTGCTGACCTAGGCAAAGTCATGGGAGACAGTTTATTCTGCCCATACATTGATCAGCACCTGTTTGTGCTCCAGAGCCCAGGTGGCTGCTCTTGGATCATGATCACCTGTACTGATCGATAAATTCCAGCCAAACACTGAGGTGCTCAGAACAGGTCACTACTACCTCTGGCAATGGGGGTGAAGAGACCTTTATACCTTTGGGCAAGGTTCAGGCAGCATTTTGGGAATGGCCCCAGAGGACTGATACCCATGGCCTGATACACACGCCGTGACCCTGCCCACACTGCACTGTAGAAGGGGTACAGCCATGCCAGAGCTACGGTGTGTACGTTGGGACATTTTACCAAGGATTGTGGTAGCTTCTCCATTAGTGACAGTTTTAAAATCAAAGTGGAATGTTTTTCTAAAATATATGCTCTAGGAATTGCTTTGGGGAAGTTTAATGGCTTGAGTTATACAGGAGGTCAGACTAGATGATCACAATGCTCCATTCTGGTCTTGGAATCTATGAATTATTCACTTCCAATGTAGTTCCATATACACACACACACACACACACACTTATATAAAATATTACTTTTCCCCCCCTCACCATTAATACCGGACAGTATAGTCTGAAAAGGACTATAAGCACTTTAAATTAAAAATGTTGCCACGTATAAGTATTTTAGGCATATATTTATAGGTTACATTGTAAATAATTAAAAACACAAACTGTTATTGTGGCAAATCCTTGAACTGATGAGAATTATTAATTTTTCATAAACTGAAAAATTTCACACTTCCAATGGCGTGATTAATAACAAATTAATGCTTACCAGATAATCTTGTATTTTAATTTGCACCTTTATCTGTTTTTAGCAATTTATTTTGATATAGAGAATGAAATGTATGTGCATGCCTTCATGTGATGTGTATACCAGTATATCCTAATTTTAAATTAAATAACAAAACTATTCAAAAAGAAGGTAAATATTGCAAAGTCAAACACTCCAAAGTTAGGAAATGCCAGAACTAAAGCAACTTTAATTTGGTCCCCTTTTGTGTGTGCATTTTGATAGTCTTTAATTACTTGATCAAACACATTCCTTAGTATCTGGTGACATCTCTGGCACCCAGAGGCACAGCAACCCCACAGCTTCCAGGAGGAACTGTTACAGGACAAGTCCCTCTTAGCCCCTGCAACTCTGGGCTAGAACATTTGCAGCAGCATTTAACATTTGGAGCTTTTTGCTGCCAGCCTCCAACAAACCTCTACTGAGCATGTGCAAATGGTGATTTTCAGAGGCTTATAATTCAGACACATCTGGATAGATTTCCAAGGCAATTCACAGAGCTACCCCTCAGTACTACCCCTGCCAAATTTCAAGCCTCTGTTCCAAAAAGTAGAAGTGCTAGAGCTTCCCTTAAAATGGCTGTAAGAATTTAACATTGGACAACAATGAATAATTTCCTGTAACCCCACTCTTGGCAGTGTCAGGACTGTTCTTTTGAAAACTTTAATTTATTTTTTGGACCAAATGGTTACATTTTGACAAAGTTGTAAACAATCAAATATAGGGTCTTTATAACAAAAAGTCATAGTAACTTTAACTACAGTTATTGTTTCCAGCCCCTATAAGACAAACATGATCCAAAGATGTATCAGGTGAGGTATTTCCAGTAGAAAGAGGGAAGTATTTAATGCCATTGTACAAGGCACTGGCCTCATCTGGAATACTGTGTACAATTCCGGTCCCCCCTACTGAAGAAGTTGAATTCAAATGAACAGGAGCAGAGAAGGACTACTAGGGTGATTAGGGGACTGGGGAGCCTATTTCACCAGAGCAGATTAAAAGAGCTTGGTTTATTTAGCCTAGCAAAATGAAGGGGATATCACTGCTCTCAATAAATACATAAAAGGAGTAATACCAGGGAGGGAGAACTACTTAAGCTAAAAAAACAATACTGGCATAAGAACAAATGGGTATAAACTGGCCATGAGTAAATTTAGGCTGGAAATTAAAAAAAGGTTTGTAAACATTAGATAAGTGAGATTCTGGAACAGCCTTCTAGTACAAGTAGTTGGGACAAGAAAGTTAACTGGTTTTAAGATAAGTTTATGAGCTTGAATATATGATGGGGTTGCCTACAATAGCAGGGTACTGGACTGGATGACCCAGGAGGTCCCTGCCAATCCTATGTTCCTATAAAAACATCACAGTGTTAATTAGCTTGATATAAAACTTCCAGTCAAATCTGCCAATTGTGCACAAAATGTTTTAAATATTCTATTAAATTATTGAAACAGCCAATATTCAGTGATTTTGTACTCTCACAAATACATGTGCAGAATAGAGAAGTATGTTTTAAAATTTGATTCGTCATGTTGTGTTCAAGCTGTACAAAGGCTTCCAGTATCCCTTTTCACAAGGAACGCATGCAAACAATGAGACTGAATATGAAAACAGCTTTTCTGTCTAAGCAAGTTGATAGCACCAGTGCTATGCCTTTTTATGTGAAGAATCTGGAAAATATAATAAGTGGAGGAAACAGTAATGTTGTGTTGAGGCATTTTAAGAAGCTGGTTTAAGCTGCTGATTACTGTGGATGCTAATTTTGCCATACTGCCAGGATTTTATGTTAATTTTATTGCACAAAAGGCTAAAGGATTTTTTTAATTTAAAACTACTGAACTATAAAATTGAACTATTAGACTTTCCATGGGTTTAAGTGGACAAAGGGAATATTATGTCAAAGGCTTACTTCAGTCACCTTCAAGCCATTATACCTCTTGAAATTCAAAGCAGTTAGCTGCTATTATCTATTATTTTAGGTCAAAGTTGTTCCCCCACTGTTCCCATTGGTACTCCAAGGCAAACTTTATTCAACACAAAAATATCGGGTCAGAATTTCCAATGAGTCTATTCTGTCTCTTTCTACATGGTATGTTCAGCATGCAAAGGCAGCTCCCTAAGGACCAGCCTAATCACACTTAACTAGAAAACTCAGCTCCTGCCTTTGGCACTATGTGACTTCATGATTTGACATTTCTTAAGAAGCTATAACACTGAATACATCATAGAATAGAATGACCAATTTCCATACCAGGGAGTTCTCTAGAGCTTATGCTTTCAGTGGAAGGAATGCTAACCTGAGCTATGATATCTGGGTACTTCATCCTTATATTGCTCTCACTCTGTGTTCACTTCCCAAATTATGAAGGCAAAATCTACAATTTACAATTTTTTAAGCTATGTCACCACATTCCACACTTGCTACATCTAACCAGTCAGGGATGAGGATGATTATGTAGCAACTGAAGTGGATGATGACTTGTGCTGAACATTGAAGAGGATGACAGAAATAAAACTTGAATTTTACCTGCAGCTGGATATTGTGCACTTGTACATGCAGTTAGTCTTTGACTAAGGGTCATGGTGGATTCACTGACCATTTTAAAATCAAAATTGGATGCTTTGCTATGAAATACGCTTTAGGAATTATTTTGGGGAAGTTCTATGGCCTGTTTTATAGGGAAGGTCAGATTAGATCAGTGGTTCTCAAACCTTTGTACCGGTGACCCCTTTCACATAGCAAGCCTCTGAGTGCAACCTCCCCCCTTATAAATTAAAAGCTATCTTTAATATATTGAACTGCATTATAAATCCTGGATGCAAAGTGGGGTTTGCGGTGGAGGCTGACAGCTCATGACCCTCCATGTAATAACTTTGCAACCCCCTGAGGGATCCCCACTCCCCGTTTGAGAACCCCAGGACTAGATGATCACAACGGTCCCTTTTGGCCTTGGGATGTTTGAAATATGGGCCAAATGCTGGCCCCTTTCCACAGTTTGAGTAAGTGGCCTATTTGCAGGGGAATGTGTTTGTGGTATCCCCATTACCCTAGGGCCAGGTAATAAAGGACCAGTGCAGCTCCTACAGTAGCCTCAGGGTTGCATTAGCAAATATGCAGTGCTACTTATGGGCAGGGGTGCTGGAACAACTTGTATAGTGGGGATAGTGAGAGCCATTGAACCAAACTGTAAACCCTGTATATAATGGAAACCACTTCAAGCCAGGGGGTTGCAGCAGCACCCATAGAACCCCTCATTTCAGCATCTATGCTAATGGGGTTAGGTGAGAGGATCCATAGTCAAAGCCACGGATAGGGTGGAGGATAGGGTGCCCTGCATGGTCTTTCCACACTATGATCCTGTCCAGATAGCAGAAACTCACCCATTGACTGTTACTTTGTTCAAAGGATTTACCTCTGTATCAGAAAGTGGATAATAGAGATGCAGCAGAAAAGGTTTTTTTTAAGTGCAAATCACCATGCTGCTACATTGTCAGCTTAAAAAGTGACCCAGGAGGATTGCAATTCATTCATATTTAAAGATGGAGCACTGGATCAAATAAACATTTTGATTAAAACATGTGAGCCTTTTATTGCATTCCAGTAAAGGGAAAAAAATCATATTTTGAGCACCATGTGTTCAACACTTGCAACCAAAGAGCAGATGAAACATTTGATTCATTCACAACAGACCTTTGACTACTTTCCAGAAAACATTTGACTGTTTTATAGATGAGGTCATTCCCGAAGTAAGCATTGAGGGCAATTTATGGTAAGGGCTAAATGTTACCCTTGTGTACCAGAGGCATGGGCTAGAGAATATGATATTGGGAACTTTTCCATGCATCTTATCTCATGCATATGGCTAGCATTTGGTGGCGAAGATTGGGGAGAGTTTAATAATGGAAGCCACATCAGATCATTTGCCATCTGTATTCCATTTATTCAGCTCCATTCTTCTACATCTTATGAAGGAGCAGAGTATAAAATACCGGAGCCCCATTGGCACAAACTAGTGATATAAGTATTACACCCTGCACAAACAGCAGCATTCTAGTGTTCTCTCTAGAGCAGGGGCGGGCAAACTTTTTGGCCTGAGGGCCGCATCGGGTTTCTGAAATTGTATGGAGGGCCAGTTAGGGGAGGCTGTGCCTCCCCAAACAGCCAGGCATGGCCCTCTCCACCCCCCATCCGACCCTGACTGCTTCTCGTCCCCTGATGGCCCCCCTGGGACCCCTACCCCATCCACCCCTCCCTGTCCCCTGACAGCCCCCAGAACCTCTGCCTATGACTGCCCCATCCAACCCCTCCTCTCATTCCTGGGTTAGCACTACATGCATCCCCAAGAGCGTGGTTTGTAATTTGTGAAGAAGACTATCCAGCCCAGCTCTCCTAACTAGTTTTTATTCTGTTATCAGCAAGTACTAACTGGTACTAACTGGTATTAACTGTGGCAGCCAAACACATCCATGAGCTGCCTCCCGGAATCCTGCCCTGGCTAGCATGATCCTGATAATAGACCAGGAACAGCGTAGCATCTCTTTTCATCCTTGCTGCACTTGCCAGGGCAGGATTTTTTTTTCTCCAATTAATTGGGAAGGGGGAAAGGAGAGAGGGGCAGACAGCAAAAACAAACAAACAGAAAAACCCCAAACTGGATAAAGTGTATATGTGGCAGCAGAAAGTACACAGCAAATGCAAACTCTGATTACATATTATATCCTGTTAAGAAGAGATTGTATATTAGACTCAAACTAAGCTCAAGAACAACTTTGCATGCAAAGATGTGGCTGTGCTTTGTCTAGGAATGTCATATACAAAGCGACATTTAAATCACCCACCAACTATGTGTAGCCATCTGTATCTAATCTGTCTCCAGTGTTTGCTGAGAAAGGCAGATTTGTTGTTGGTTAAATATACATTTAAAAGAAATGTTCAATTTTTGGTAGGTTTTATCAATACAAGCTGGCTATTTTTCAAAGTAGTTTTCCTAATATGTGTCATCAAACATAGTAGATTTACTGTAAGACACTGCTCCACAGAGTGAGAGACCCAGTGGAAAAAGAAAGATGAAACAACAAAAAGAGGAGCACACCATCTTTCTTGATCCTTTGGTACCCAAGGGTGTGTTTTGGCACCAGTAAGCAGCATCTGACAGTGTCTTTATCTTCCATCATGGTTATTTCCTCCTTCAGCAGAGAAGTATCCAGTGAGAAATGGAAGGGGGAAAAAGGAATTCAACATACTTGTTGCAGAAAGTTCAAAAAGCATATTATTATTGATATGTCACCACCAGATTGCCCCCTTGCGTTAGCATGTGATGTTGCAGAGATTTTCCGGCAGGCTGTCTGTGATTGCACCCGCCCCAGTGCTCCAGCTGAGAGGCAGCTAGTCCAAATCCATTCCTGGGTAACAGATATCCAGGTGTAGCCTAAAGTCCCAAAGAATCAACCTTTCTTCTGGGTCTGGTACTTAACCCATTTCTGGGATTCCACTGCCTTTCCCCAGCTCTATGTCAAGCAATCCTGGTCCTACCAGTCCTCCTGAGGCCTCTAGCAGTCTCTTGTGCTTCAGCCCTTCACAGGGGCCAGCCTTCCTGTCTGCTCCCCCTTCAGACTGGGATCTTCTCCTTAAAGTTATCACCTGATGCCTCCCAATCCCACCCTCTGTGGCTGAGAAGCAACTAGTTAAGTACATCTATGTACCTGTGCCATAATTAACTGCTAAACCCTTTCCAGCCCATAACGTGTTTCACCCCATCACATATAAACCAAGTTTATCTCAGATTTCAGAAATTAGTTCAAAAATATCTTTTGTCGCAATCGAACAGGTTCCAGCGTAATGGACATTTTGTGAGTGAAACTATATAGACCCTAAACAGAGGTGGTCACAGACAACATGCAGGCAAGTCCCGCTTATAGAAATTTCAGCCCAAACACCACTGCCTGCTTTCTAGGAAGCAACTCTGCCCCAAGCACTGACTCCAGTTAAAGAGATTAAGGGACATAGAAAACTTTCTCATTGTTTGCAACAGCTTCACCAAAAGAGCTTGCAACATAAGGCTAACAACAATACAGCATTTCTTCAAAGATTGTGCACGGCTTGCGTATTAAGAAAATGAACTTGTGAGACTGCATAGAACACCACCATCTAGTGAACACTCACCATAAAGGTAAAATAGAGAAATACAGAAGTCTCAAGTAAAAATAATGTAGAGTGCTGCTCATCTGACTAGAGTATCCCTTTGTGTCTAGCAATGAAATAAGCACTTAAGAGAGTGAGGTGAAAAACATATTTTGGTTGAGTTTTGGCGCACACACAAAGCATCTGGGCAAGCAGTGAAAATATGGTAAAATTGAAATATTGCATTCCAAACAGAAAATGGTTGCATGACTACTTATAAAATGACTGACAGTCAATTATGAAATAGAAAACCCATGGCAAATGCTGGGTACAGATTTGTTTTCAAGGAAGGTGGGGATGAGTGATTTTTGTGGTGCTGTATTTTTTTTGGAAAAAAGTCTTGCAATAGTGAAAAGGACAAATGTCACACACATTTGAGGGGTAGGGAGGGAATAAGTTGACATTGGCATTTGTAACAGTTTTCAATAGGTTTACACTGTTGTGGTATTCAGAGCAGAGAGCACTGTCAAAGAAATAAAAAGAAAGATCCTGCAGAGGTAGCTCAGGCAATAAATAAGATTGCCCTTGATGAGATGGCTCTGGTGAATTCATCTTTGCATCATTTAATGGGCAAATTCAGCTTGCCCTTCTCATTTGCATATTCAATGTGGCTTGATGGCAGTGGGATTATTTGCATGCATAAGGCAAGCAGAATTTGACCTCTATTATTGGCCCTGCAACATGGTTGATTTCTTGGATAGTGACATAGTGTAGGGTTTTCTCACTGGATTTAGGAGTGGGGCAAAAATAAAGGTGATTGGGGGGATCCTGTGTAGATGTCAGAACTTTCAAATGAGTTCATAATGGCATTAGGTATAAAAAGGAACCAGATGAAAAGGGGAAGAATGAACAAAATCAGCCACAAACAGTGGATAAGGGTTACAGCTGACAGCTGTTTTGAGGCCACAAAGTACATCACAAGCTCACCTCTTCTTTATGGTTTCTTTTTATGAGTCCTTCCTGCTACCAGAAAATGGAACAGAAACCATCTAGATTTAGGAATTACAAGTGAACAGTATTTCCTTATGTGTCACAGTGGGCAACTTGGTGTTGAAAATTGTTATCTCTGGACAAATTATAGATATACCACAGATTTTCAATAGTTTTCTGTAAAAGAGAATGTAATTTATAGTATTTATTTATCCTCTGTTTCCTTCAGATTAACAGGGATTCCCAGGTTAATATAGTGCAGGACCTAATCACGTATTCATGTTATTAGAACCCTAACTTGGAGGATTGTCCACAGCTGACTGTTGTATGGTAAATAATGGTGGGACTATGAGAGAATGAGCAGAGGAGGTGTGGTGTTAGTCATTGTGATACGCTGGAGCATCTATAAGTGAATACTGAGGCATGTTTGCTTTTTGTGTTAATGAAAATATATGTGTATCTCCAGTGAATGCATTTAGAAAATATGTTTAATAGAAAAAGGAAAACCAAGACATATGTCCCATTATCATGTTCCATCTTTCTGTCTTTTCATCCTGTTCTTAATCACACTGTCTAACATTTTTCTCCACTTGTCTTTTTCATACACAGCAGAATATTGAAGGGGCTAGATCAGGGATCAGCAACCTTTGGCACACGGCCCACTAGGGTAAGCACCCTGGCGGGCTGGGCCGGTTTGTTTACCTGACGCATCCGCAGGTTTGGCCGATTGCTTCTCCCACTGGCAGCGGTTCACCACTCCAGGCCAATGGGGGCTGCGGGAAGTGGTGGCCAGCACATCCCTCACCCCGTGCCGCTTCCCACAGCCCCCATTGGCCTGGCACTTACCCTGGCAGGCTGCGTGCCAAAGGTTGCTGATCTCTGGGCTAGATGTAGATAACTGTACTGTGTGTATGTCATTTAGTCATATCACTAGTTGCTAACTGACCTATCCAATGTTTTATAGCTGAACTATAAGAGTCATCCGTATATCCCAGTGTTGGGTTGTTCATCCTTGCGTTCTACTCAGATTAACTATGGCATATTAGTAGGTGCTATCTACAGAGTCTACAGAATTGAGAAAAGCATGTTGTGAATGGTAGTTACTCTAATTGCAGTGATAAAATTACTTTTAAGTTCTATGATAACTCCCCAAAATAAAGTGGGCCAAGTCCTGTGAAGTGCTGAGGACCTACATTTCCCACAGGAGTTGTAGGTTCTCAGCACCACTCAGGATTTAGTCCCACAGTACTTTTAGAGTATAGTAATGATATAGCTGTTGTATTTAATACTTTTCCCTTCCACAATTTTAGAATATGCAAACTCTTTGCTGAACAGAAGATATCAGAGATCAAGTGAGCTCATATTGTTGTATCCCAGAAGCTGGGGACAGATGGAGAAGTTTAAATATCCATAAGGGATAAAATGGGGGCATTTACAGTGACCAGGAATCAGTTTATATTGATCAGGAACCAGTGACTGGTTCCTGGTCAAAATATTAGATTCAAACATTGTGGAGTTCTTTGAAGTGTACATGCACCTAATCTTTATGTTGAAGCTCCTACTGGTAGAATAATTGGACTTTATTAAAATACTATGCTTAAAACAGTTTTTTTTTCTGGAATTGAAAAAGGTGCAGAAAAGAGCAATGAAAATGCTTAGGGGAAGGAACAGTTTCCATTTGAGGAGAAATTAAAAGGACTGGGAGTGTTCAGTTTAGAAAAGAGATGATGAAGAAGGGTTATGAGAGAGGTCTTATAAAATCATGAATGGCATGGAGAAAGTGAATTGGGAAGTGTTATTTACCCCTTCCAGGGCTGCCCAGAGGATTCCGGAGGCCAGGGGTCTTCGGCAGCGGGGGGCCCTTCCGTTCCGGGACCCGCCGCCGAAGTGCCCCGAAGACCCGCGGTGGGGCCCCCCCCGCCTCCGAATTACCGCCGAAGCAGGACCCGCTGCCGAAGTGCAGCCCGGTCTTCAGCGGTAATTCGGCGGCGGGGGGGCCCCCACCGCTGGTCTTCAGGGCACTTCGGCGGCGGGTCCCGGAACGGAAGGGCCCCCCGCCGCCAAATTACCGCCGAAGACCGAGCTGAACTTTGGCGGCGGGTCCCGCTTCAGTGGTAATTCGCCAGTGGGGGGTCCTTCCGCCCCGGAACGGAAGGACCCCCTGCCGGCGAAGACTGGGAGTGGAAGAAGCTCCTGGGCCCGGCCCCGCAAGAGTTTTCCGGGCTCCCCGGAGCGAGTGAAGGACCCTGCTCCAGGTGCCCTGAAAAATTCTCATGGGGGCCACGGCGGGACCCGGGGCCTGGGGCAAATTGCCCCTCTTGCCCCCCCCCCGGGCAGCCCTGACCCTTTCACATAACACAAGAGTCAGAGTCACCTGATGAAATTAATAGGCAACAGGTTTAAAACAAACATAAGGAAGTACTTCTTCACACACCACACAGTCAACCTGTGAAACTTGTTGCCATGAGATATTGTAAAGGCCAAAAGTATAACTGGGTTCAAAGAAGAAGTAGATTACTTCCTGGAGGATAAGTCCATCAATGGATAATAGCCAAGATGGTCGGGGTTGCAACTTCATGCTATGGGTGTCCCTAAACCTACAACTCCCACAAACTGGAACTGGATGGATCACTCAAAATTGCCCCTTTTTGTTCATTCCCTCTGAAGCGTCTGGTACTGGACACTGTTGGAGATAGGACATTGGTCTAGATAGACCATTGGTCTGAGCCAGTAAGGCCGTTCTTATGTTAAATTAACATTGACTCTGAGTAGAAGCACAGTATGATCCTTTTCAGAGTTCATTCTGTTCAGTAAGGGAGTGTGGATCAGCAGATGACTGAGAGTCTGGTTTCCTGAGTTATATACTCACCATGGGCTCTATCAGCCAGATTGCTCTTTCCTGCTGGCATGTCATCACCTGTAATCAGAGCTGGTTATTTTATTTTTTTTTGACAGAACAGGTTTCTGTTGGAAAATACTGATTCCATAGAATTGAAATAATCCATCGGAACTTTCAGTGTAAACCAGGCGGGTGGGCTGCTGATCAATGTAGGAGCCTTGAGAGCTTGGCGCTCAAGCTCCCCTCAAGGTGGCCACCTGAACTCCTCAGCAGCTGCCTAGCAGGCTTCTGCGAGCCAGGAAGCCACTGAGCATGGGAACCCAGGGAACTTGGCCCAGAAACTTTCAAAAAATCCATTTTGGTTCTTTCAAAATTGAATTTTTTGAAAATGGCACTCGCATGGAAAATTTCAGAAATCCAACTTTTTGTTCCAATTCAGAATATTTGTTTTTCTTTTATTTGAAATTGTCAACAGGACAGCAGTTGCAGTTTCTGCATGACTCTACCTGTAATAGACATTCTGCAGGTCAAATTATACTCACAGGTACAACTGTGCAACCCCATTATCTCAGATTATGCCCTCAGTGACACCTGCTCAAATCCATTGAAGCCAATAGACTGTGCGGTTATAAAGGATATAATTTGAAAACAATTACTGCACTATTGCACCCCTGATCCATCACAGCAGTTCAGTCTGGGGACAGACTGTGGTGTGTCATGTAAAATGTAGCCTTTCTGGGGAGAACAGCCCATGGGGAAGATCATCCCTAAGACAGCTGAACTACAAGTCCCATGAAGCACTGCAGCAGCACATCTATGTCTAACAGAGCCAAAGGGAAATGTTTTGGTTTTCCTGATAAAAAATGTTCTGAACTTTTCATTCTCCAATAAATAAATAAATAAAAATAAACTTTTCATGTTGATTTGGGATGAAATAAAGGTTAAATATCAGAATTTCCTGTGGTATGGAAATTCTGATTTTCTATTAGCTCTGCTTCACTTTAAAAAAAATCAAAGGACTTAAAATGGCAAACAACCAAATAAAAATCACCATTTGTTGCTGAAATAGTTATGACAGGAAATTTTGATTTGCTAGAGTTCTATTTTGAAGGAAAATGTTGCTTTGATAATCATCCATGAGTTGTGTATTATAATACAAAACTTTAGAGGCAAAATGTTTGTAAAAAGGATTCATTACTGTGGATGTTTTTCTGTAGAAGAGGATTACCAATGAGGCTATAGAAGGATCTTGAGGCAAAACAAATGACTTGGAGGTTGGGAGGGAACTTGCCAGCAAAGGAAAGGCCCAATAAAAGGAATTCTTCCTTTCAGGAGAGTTGTCAACTGCAAATCCAGACTTTCTGCATAAAATTTTCATGGTTGATTGAAGAGGTCATTGGGAATCAAAGAATAAGCTAAGGTAAATGCACTCATGAACTGATTACTTCACATTTGTATTCTCTCCTAACTGGGTTTTCATTTGACACAGGGTGTCATCCAGCTCTCACTGAAGTAAGTGGAAAGGCTCCTTTTAAATTCAGTGGGAGTTGGATCAGGCACTTTTTTATGCCTACCTTCACCTACCTCAGCTGTCAACATTTTCAGTTCCTCTCATAAAAACGACACGGATAACACAGGAGTTAGACTGAGAAGGAGATTTTTATGTTTCAACATTTCTTGTATTTGGAAGCTGAAATATTGCCAGCTAGCTGATATGTGTTTTCAGATGCAGTATGAGCTTATGTTTTTTGTTTTGCTTTTGCAACAATGGTACAATAAATTAAGGTAAGTTTTATGGATATGTAAGGTTGAAAACTGTCTCATAAGTCCACCCAATTAGGCTTAATCAGTTTTCACCTTTATACATTGTTGGACAGAATCATTATCGGTTATAGTTTTTTATTATATACAGTATATGACAGACAATAAAACAGATAGGAGGAACAGGTAGGGGCCCAGGTTACCAAGTGCCAGGGTACCAGGAAGCTCTCCTGTACTTCACTATAGTTGTCTCAGGCTCTGGTTTGGTATTCCCCCTCAGCCAGGTCTAGTAATCTTGTAGCTTTCCATATTACGTAATCATTAGCTTTCCTCCAATCAATGTCATTTAGCATTACACATATCCAGTAATACATTTCCCCAAACTTTCATTATTTGTTTTTAATGTTCCATTCTATGTTGTAAATCACGAACAGTATATCGGCATTACACCAACACAATTCAGAATTAAACTAACAGCACATAACCCTTATTCACTACCGTCCAGCAATTTTCTTCAGATTTTAAAATCATAGTTCAGTATATGTAGATCACCCTAAATGATTTATTAACATAACCTTTATTTTTTTAAATAGGAAAGTTATAGGGAACAGTGTGACCTTCATGTCAAAAAGTTCTTATCTTTTCCAAACAGGGGTTTTCCAGGTACTTTTTGCTCAAAGTTTAGCATCACACTTGTCAATCATTAAAAAGCCTTGTTAGTAATTTTCCCTGTTGCATTTTGAGGTGCTTTATTCAAATTAGGGCCTAAATATTTAATTGTTCCCCAGCAGGTATATTTAGATTTATACTTGTATAATTCTGTCCACTTCCACTTGATGACCACGAAAAGGTCTATCATTGCGCATTTCAGTATTTCCTTGTAAGATTGCACAATAATTATAAAGATAGTCAATAGGGAAATGAGATCAATAATGTGTGCAGTGTGTACAATGGTGTTGCTCTGTCTCTTCTTTTGTAAGCAAGAAAAAAGCAGGCAGATACAGCAAACAGATGCGGGGGCGGGGGGGGAGGGGAGCAGGAGGTAACAGTGTATGACTGGTGTAACAAACAGAGCTTGACCATCATACCTGCATAAGTGAACATTCGGTTTGAAGCCGTGTGCATGGGCAGGCCAAAATTACATAGATGTTTTGTTGGTGTGTGTCACTCATTCCAGAATCTGACACCATATCCAAATTTTTCCTAGCTTCTGCCGGCCTGGGAGCAGATGACTGAGAGTCAACTTGTCTCCCATATGTCTGCAAGCAATAGGCCACAAAGGTGACAAGGCAAACATAGTGGAGTTCTGCAAGAGATAGTAGAGGCAGAGTCTCTCTGTGCTTAGGGGAAGGCTGACATATCAATACTCTGATTATCAATGTGAAAATATGTTAAGCTCAAAAGAATAAATTAGATAGAACAGGGGTTCTCAAACTTCATGACCTGCTTCTGACAACAAAAATTACTTCATGACCCCAGCAGGAGGGATCGAAGCATGAGCCCACCCAAGCCCCTGCTGCCCCAGGAGGGGGGCAAAGCTGAAGCCCAATGGCTTCAGCCCCAGTTGGGAGGACCTGTAACCTGAGCCCCAGGGCCATGGGGCTCAGGCTTTGGCCCAGGGTGGTAGGGCTTGGGCTTTGGTGTTGGCTTTAGCTTTGGCCCTGGGCCCCAGCAAGTCAAACACCAGCTCTGGTGACCCCATTAAAAGGGGTCAGAACCCACAGCTTGAGAACCACTGAGATAGAATGAGTTGAACTTCGGCTACCCTTCACTACAAGTCAGGAGAGGAAAAATGGGTAACTATCATAACATTAGTTCCTAATTTTTTTCTATAATGGAATCATATTTGATAGAAAGTTCCTCACTGTTAGATCTCTGCAGTAGTGAGTGAATCACAGTTACGTAATTGTACTACTCTGAGGTGTCTGGAAGATTATGAGAATTATGTGAGCCTCCAAACATCAATAAGTCCCTTTAGTAAAAAGGAATTATTTCTAATCAGTGTATATTACTGAGACAGGACACAAAGCAGATATGTACTATAATGATAATCTATGGCACATGTGCCTGAACTGATGTTTAATGCATGTGGCTCTAGACCTCTGAGGTGGCTACTGGAAGCAGTATACAAAAAAAAGAATAATGAATTCAGAAATATCAAAATATCCATTCATATTTGATGTACTGCAATAACTTATGATTCATTATCTACATTTACTGGAGGAAGGACTATGGCTATGAACTGGTTATCTCTCATTACGCTAAAACAAATCATCATTGACACTTTAACTCTATGCACCTCAGATTAGTACTGATTGTTGTCTTGTCTTGCACCTTTGCTTCCAACCTGCTGGATCTAGTTTGGACTTCAAACGCCAATTCTCAGAGACCTCTATTTAGGGGGAGTAAATTTGTTCAGATAAAATAAAAAACTTCCTGAGTCTTTCCTTAAAACTTGAAGCAAATCAAAATCCCATCCTTCTTAGGGAAGGCAAAAAGTTCAGCTAAAAATTCCTTTTAAAGGAACCCCTCTACATTTTTTTTTATTTTGGGGGGTGGGGAAGGCAGGACTGGAAGCATGAATACTAAATTACTGAGATCATTTTATTGCATTTTTATTCTTTTGTGAATGCACGCAGGGCCGGTGCAACCATTTAGGTGACCTAGGCGGTCGCCTAGGACACTAGGATTTGGGGAGTGGCATTTTCTTCGGCAGTGACCGCGGTGGTCGGATCTTCGGCCGCCCTGGTCACCGCCGGCATTTAGGCGGAGGGAGCTGGGGCAGGGGAGCGCGGAGAGGGCCGCCAGCAGCAAGTAAGGGGGTGGGGCACACTGGGGAACTCCCCGCCTCAGCTCACCCCTGCCTCACCTCCTCCCCAAGGACACCGTCGCTGCTTCACTTCTCCCGCCTCCCAGGCTTGCGGCTCCAATCAGCTTAGGCGCCGCAAGCCTGGGAGGTGGGAGAAGTGAAGCAGCGATGGCATGCTCGGGGTGAAGGTGGAACAGGGATGAGCTGGGGCGGGGGGGGTGCCTCAGGGCGGAGGGTGGGTAGTGGGGAGCTGCCGCGGGGGGGCGCCTCAGGGTGGAGGGGAGGAGCTGCCATGGGTGGGGGAAGCCTCAGGGTGGGGGCTCAGGGATGGGGAAGGGCGTAAGGTGGAAGTTTCGCCTAGGGAGCAAAACATCCTTGCACTGGCCCTGAATGCATGCTAGGGTGACCAGACAGCTAATGTGAAAAATCGGGACAGAGGGTGGGGGGTAATAGGAGCCTATATAAGAAAAAGACCAAAATCGGGACTGTCCCTATAAAATCAGGACATCTGGTCACCTAATGCACCTTATTGGTTGGCTGCTAGCACCATGTTCGGAGGAGCCTCAGAAGAATCTATGCATTCCCCTCTTTTAGCCAGATTAAGATCTCTACACTATTATTACTACTTAAGAAAGAGGTTCAGAAAAAGGGTATCAAGATAATTTTTGTTGTCTCTAGAATAATAGAGGAGGCTCTGCCTGTACTAGAAAGAGGGAGGATCTGGCTGGCACAAGTAAGATTAATAGAAAAGGAGAGAATAGTGGTTGTGGAAGTTTCATTTGATTTCTAAGACACAATTTTTCAAAAGACTTACTGTATTTTATAACGGCAATTATCCTTCAAACTAGTTATGAGTCAAATCTAACAATCCTAACTCAGTCAAAACCCCAAGTATGAGCTAATGAAAGTTTTGTCTGCATAAGGAGCATTTGGCCCTATGCCATTATTTAATTTATGAAGAACAACATTGTATTGTATACACATAAGTTGACAGCTTTCCTTTGCTGTTCTAAATTGTATTTAGAGACAGATTAATTTAAAATGTTTTCTTTAGAAACTAATGATAGGAAATCTATTTCATTTTGCCAAACACTGTGTGTGGGTTTTGGGAGAACCTTGTAAAGTAATGAGAACTGTTTATTATATACAAGGACCACCTTTCAGTGAATGAAAAATGTTAAAGTCTGAGAGGCCTTTCTTAGTCTTGGTATGGAGCTGCTAGCATTGTCAATACAATTTATTCACACTGTTCAAGTGCTTATGAAAGCTACGGAGCAGCATGATCTGTAAGTGATTGAACAGACAATACTCCAGAGCTTCAAAAACAAATAAAAAGCCACTATTACAGGCTGCCTGCATCATAGCGAGAGCTTTCTAGGAACTCTGCCAGTCTAAATAAAACACAGTCTTGGTGTAATTTTATACAGAAAAGAGGACTAACGCTACACCATACCCTACACAAATGTTTCCCTCCCACTTTTTCCATAGCCAAGTGATAATCTGACCTGAGGCTATGTATGCCAAGTTTAATTATGCTTTCATATTCTACTTTCCATTAACAATTATACTTCAGCTAACTGGTTACACTGCTAAATTTCACTTTCCAATATAAACATGTTTGTCCTAATGTCTGATTTACTTAACTCATCTGGAAAACAATTATATGTCCTATACTATACATTTGATCCAATAAACCCACAATGGGTATATGCTGGCCAAGAGGAGATAATCCATAGAGTTTAGCCATTAATATTATAACACTGAATTTGTACAAACAGTTCTTAAGGCTGAAATCCAGACCCTGGTGATCTAAGTTGAGCAGTTATGCCATTCCCTTTTCTCTGGGGTGAGGAATAGGAAGAGCCACAGAGTGTCAGATCCTTGGCCCTACAACCTTCCATCCATGCATACTGCTAAAGCAGAACTCTGCACTGGAAGGGCTTACTTGCCCCCTATCAGCTCCCCTACATGCAGTCCCAGCCTTGCACAACAGAACTGTACCAGAGGCCCTCACCAGCCATAGACGTGGGGGTTAGATTTCCCCCTTAGGGTATGTCTACTTAGAATTTAAACATCTATGACTGACCTGTGTCAGCTGACTCAGGCTCACGGAACTCAGGCTGCAGAGCTGTAAAATTGCAGTATAGGTGTTCAGGCATGGAGGGAGAGTCCCAGAGACCAAGCTCCTGCCTCAGCTTGAGTGTCTACACAACAATTTTTAGCTCCTCAGCCCAAGCCCGCTGACCTGGGCCAGCCACGGTTGGGCTCTGAATCTTTTATTCCAGTGTAGATGTATCCATAGTGAGTTGATAAATGACTGGTATTTTGACAACAAAATCATTTGAAATGTCTGGGAAACTTTTGCTTGGAATATACTCATGAGTATGTCCTAGCTATTTTTAATGGACTAAATTCTGAGGGCTTTACTCAGTGTTTAGTCAGATAAATTCCCGTTAACTGTAGTAGAAGTGTATCTAAGTAAATACCGGTACATGACAAGACCTCAGGATTTTGCCCCATGACTTTATATGCAAAGAGTTTTATCTCTTTAGCATTTTGTATTGCCATTTAACCTGTATTTCCACTATAAACATCCTGAATACTACAAACAACATTTCTGGATAACATACTTTCTAGAAACATATCATGATTCTAGTATCTTGGACATTTTAAATTGTCAGGCTATCACCTGTCATACATGTTGTCATCCTGAATAAAGGTTTTCAGTACACAGTGCTTTAACCCATAAAGTCATTTTTGATTGGGGAATGACAAGCAGGATACATTTCTTTAGGTTTCCAGTTAAAACGTTAAAGAATAGACTTTAAAAAATAGGAACTGCTCTCTGTATTGCTAACCCTAAGCATTCAGAAATCACAAGACCATCTAAAAAATAATGAAATTTTAATAAACTGTGTTTTTTTCTTATTTGCATTCTGGATTTTGTCTTGTTAAGCTCTTCTCTGCAACTATGAGGATTAGAAACATATTTTTTTAATGAAAGAAGACATGATTATATAACATGACTCCAGGAGCATGGCTTTAAGAAAAATAACAAATATTGTGAGTCTTGCAGTAAAATCAGGAGAATCGGCAATGCTGTATTCTTCAAGCAAGCTATAGCCTTTTAGTATTTTGTTTGAAAAAACAAACAAACAATTATTTAAACTGGACAAGCTAATGTATTATTCTTAGTAAACCAGCTTAAGCAGAAATTGGCTTTCATTTAAGTGAGAAATGAAAAGATTTATTGACATGAGAGGTAAATATTTTGCGGAGTCAAAGCCAAAGTTTACATTTATTTAGAAGGACACTAAATCTCCAGGTTCTCCTAAACATTAAGTCAATATATTCCATGTATTATTTTTCTAATTTATTTTATTACCATAAATTATAACTAAAAAGGAGATACACATCATAATGCCTTAGGATATGAAAACACCCCTCTGAACACCTCAGGCAACAGCCTAAGTCAGCAGATGGGCTTTGCACCATGGCCTCAATGCTAACAAACCCTGGTTCTGTCAGACAAGTGGGGAAGCAAGTTCCACAACCAAGGATTCTCTATAGGAAATACCTGCTACCAGTAGATATTCAGATCTAGGGTCTGTTAGTGAAACTGCATTTGCTGATGTTAGCTATGTGGTATCCCTTTTTGTGAACCCTCAGATTGTGTAACTGGGGAAGATGACTTGTTTGACTTTGCTCCTTTCCAGGTATGTTCCGAAACTGAATAGGGTAGAAATCCCTGCTATGATGTTTAGAATGCAAAGCTGTGTTAGACCCTGCACATCTTATAAAATGCACAGCAGCCATCTCTAGCACTTTTGTAACCTAAAAGGGCTGCAGTGATTCAGATGAAGGCTCTTGTGGAGCTCTTGCCTCAGCTCATATACACTTTGAGAACACTTTACTCTACACTGTTAAGGGAGCCAATAACCATATTTCAGCTTTTTACCCACAGCTGTTTCTGCTGTAGAGCGCTTAAAAAACAATTTGCAAGCATTATGTTTTTATCAACTCTCCTTATATTCCAAAATCAGGTAAACCATTTTTTCCTTAAAGTTTAATTTTTTTAAAAGTCACCTTTAAGTAAGGCCAAAAATGAAAAATTTCAGCCTCAAAAGTAAATGTTTTATAAAGTTAGCAATGACTGAAAACAAGGGGCTAGAATAGAAAACATTATGAGACCGTAAATATAATGGTCACTGTTTCTCCTGCTATCATACTCACTAAATATAATATAATAAGGAACAAACAAATGATTTCTTATAAAGCAATGCTAAACATTAACATTTTTCAAATAAAAATCCTTTTTCATTTTATTAAGAAACTAATGACTTACAGTTGATATTTCTAATGATGTTTTTTTCCTCCGTACATCAGGAAAATAATGGAGTATAGAAACTATTTTGGTATCATAAATGTTCAAACTGCACTTTTATGAATCTAAAAAAAATTCTCTTTGAAACCATTTAATGAAAAAGAGAAGGCAAAGCATGAGGAGAATTATGTGGCACAGCCTTATCATTCTCAGTTTCATTATGTTCACATTTCAATGAAATCCCAGAGAAGAACCAAAGGAGCTGATTCTGACTTCCCTTATATCTATTCTGCATTGATGTAACTCTACTTAGTTCAATGAATTACTGCAATTTACACTGCTATATGTAAGCTTATAATTACGGCCAAAATGTGCCTCTCTCCTTTTTTTTTCACTTGCATCCCACCCTTAACATTAGGCAAAATAAAGAGCATTCATAATGTAACTCAGTCAAAAGTGAACACAAGTACTTATAGAGGAGAGAGTGTGTGTCTGCCAGTAAAACCTGGGCCTTGTAATATGGGCTTAACATAAATGTGTAGTGATGCACAAACGTGTGTACTAAAACTTAAAAAATAAAGGTGAAATCCTGACTCCATTTAAATTTTGGCACTGATTTCAATGATGCTAAGATTCATCCTGAGTATTTGGAAATGTGGATGGTGTTAAAATTTGCCAACCTACAGAAAGAAATGCAAAATTACTTAAATACACCAAGTATGGATGCCTGCCAGTTGCTATCATTATCTAAGACTTTCCATGCAGTAGAGTGATCATTGTTAATAAAAAAAAGTGTTAAATTGTGAACTTAAATCAGATCATCTGTGCATAGCAGCCAATAGTAGATAGATGTATTTGTTTGAGGGTCTTAGCTGCAGCTTCCATTCAAAATAGTAGGCAACTAAGGATGTTCTTCTGTTACAAAAGGTGCATTAGAAGAGCACCTGTGCTAAAATATATCTAAAAGAAGGGTTGTATAGTCTCTCAAAAGTGGGATGTTTCATCCATAATCCACAGTTACTTGTATAGTGCTATTGATAACAAGTGTAGCTGTGCCAAATGTGCAGGTATTTCACCTGTTTGGTGGACTAAACATTACAGAACAATTTACTGAAAAGCATAGTCTTTAGTAGAGATGGGGGAAAATAGGGGGAAGAGGGAAATTATACACCTTTCTTTCATTTTTGTATCAACATTTTGATTTTTTTAAAATCATTTGGCTCTACAGCTGGTTAAAAATAAGGGGAGAGGACATTGTTTTCTTGACAATGTGTCTAATTTTTTTGTCATATTTGGCCAAACTTTAGAACTCTATGGGAGTTTCTACCCATTTGTGATTTTGCACATCTTCAACCACATCTCCCAAGATCCTGCTGCTCCTTTTCTGTTGTTCTCCTTAGCTTCAACTTCTGCTTTTTCCACAGCTGCTCTGCTCCCTCACTGACTTCCTGTTGCTGGGTAAGATGGTGGAATAGGGGCAGCTGGGAGTCTCTCACCCCCTCACCAAGTGTGGGGACTGGGGACAGGAGGGAGTTTCTTCATACATCTCACTCCCATCCAAGTTCTGGTAGGGGAGCAGTTCTGGGAATGGAAGAGGAGGGAAAAAGGACAGCCAGTTATAGGATTTGCCATGTATAACCATAGGAAAACTGAAAGGCTATGGGAAAAACCTGTAAATTGGCAATCCTGGAAAAGACCTGAGTAGGTGTGTGTGAGGACCAGAGAGAAGGAGGCTTGAAGAGGTAGGAACCCTGTGGAGGGTTAAGCTGCTTAATGCCTGAAGAGGTTCAATGGAGTAAGAGGTTGCTTGTGAGGTGTGCACTGAGGAGTGAAGACTTAAACCTATGGTGAAAACAGTACAAGGACTGGTTGGCCTGGGATGAGAGAAGTGGTTTGGACTCAAGACTTGATGTGTGTACCTGCTCTTCTGTAAGGGTTCCTGACAGGGCTTTTTGAGAATGTGGTGGGAAGACCCACTTGTCACTCCCTTGCATCGAGGAGGAAAGTTGCACTGATGCTGGGTAGAGCATTCTGGCCCTGTTTTGTCATGTTTGGACTTTGGAAGGAGAGGACTATGATTGGTTTGATGGGAGGATCAGACCAAATTAACTACCAAATTGAAGAGGGGAAACTGAGGTGCACACAAGTAAAAACTGACATAGTGGCTATCCCAATGCTTGAGCAGGTAAGCTGCTGCTCCAGTGACAAACTCTGGAGACTGTAGGGCATATTTTTTTGGAGGATTACCTAAAACGGGTGAATCATAGGTTAATCAGTGAAGGCCATGCTGCCCTCAATATGTTCATGCAACATGCTGTTATGTCATTTGGGAAGTCATCATTCAGCTTGAGGGTATTGTATAGTTCGAGGCTCTTGTCAGCCCATGCTGTGACTCTGAGGGCAGAATTTGGTCATTTATGTGTAAAGAATTCAGGATTAGGACCCAAATGTATAATGTAAAGACATATCTCTTTAAAAAACTTTACATCCAATATGTTTATCAATCCAACAAGCACAAAAATCTTTTTACAGGCCATCAAAATAGAGCCTTTTCAGAGAGTGAAATGCTTCAACAGAAATAAAAGTATTGAGGCCAAGTGCACAGATCAATTTAGAATTAAAAATAAGTGTACTTAATAAGGCAATGCAATTATTTGATCTGTGAAAAGAACAAACATGGTAGATTAACATCCTCTGAATAGTAAATCTCTAAACTTTTGTTGCAATAAAAAAGGAAAACTGATTAAAGATTAAAATTCATTAAAATTATAAATGTTCGTTATATCAACTATTCTTTAAAAATTTCTCCTAATGTAGAGCAATCTGGTAGATGTTATTGACAAGTTAGTATGTTACTTTTCTTTTTTAGCTTTGTTTAGAATCAGAATTCTAAAATAACTCAGGCAGCTAAAATACCTTTTACAGATTTATTTTCTGCTACAAAAAGAAATGGATTATCAGTGTCCAATACAAAAATGCTGTTCAAGTAAGATGGGTCACAAAAAGTGACCATCTGTCATACATTATTTTAGTGTTAACCTCTGCCTCATAAAATAGGGCCTTCCCTACTCTCTTGTGGCAATGTGAAGCTATTTCAATTCTATTTACACCCTCTGGGCATCAGCATGATTTGGAAATCTAATAAAGTAAGTCATCAAAGAACAACCCATGTGCCCAGAATTTGTATTACTATACTACAGGGAACCCAAGTGGTATTATCCTTTAACCATATGTCTTCTAAAGCTCCATTTATTGCTATAAAAATCAATGTTGTTGTGGTGGAAAGAGCCAAATAAGGCTAAACAAAAAGTTACACAGAATACTAATAATGTGCTGAAGTTCTTCTCCCAAACGAACAAAAAATGCACAGTTCACCAGAAAAATATCACCGTATATTTTTGAATCTTCTTAAACAGATGTCAGAGTATGCACAATTCCAGTCAACTTGTGTACATTCTGAATCCACTGTTATCACATTAAAGACAGCAGAAATATAATAACTGAAGGCCAAACTTTTTCATATTTAGATTCTTTCTAGGAAAGAGACTAGAACATGCCAACTTGCAGCATTTCTTCTTGAGCATTCCCTCACAGAAAGAAGGGGTTTGGTTGGTGGTGAGTTTTGCTGCCTTCCCCTGACAAGAATTGGCAAGGGGGGTAGGGGTGGGGGAGGAGTGTCAGCCCTCCACATCCACTTAGCTGCTGAGATCTGTGGGAGCCCTGGGTCTACATGAAACTTCTAGGCCTACTGGCTCACCTAGTGAAAAGGAAACTCAGACTTTAGTGTTCACAAGGCCCAGATCCTCAAAGGTATTTAGCAGCAAAGAATCCTGTGGCACCTTATAGACTAACTGACGTTTTGCAGCATGAGCTTTCGTGGGTGAATACCCACTTCTTCGGATGCAAGTAGTGGAAATTTCCAGGGGCAGGTATATATATGCAAGCAAGAAGCAAGCTAGAGATAACGAGGTTAGTTCAATCAGGGAGGATGAGGCCCTGTTCTAGCAGTTGAGGTGTGATAACCAAGGGAGGAGAAACTGGTTCTGTAGTTGGCAAGCCATTCACAGTCTTTGTTTAATCCTGAGCTGATGGTGTCAAATTTGCAGATGAACTGGAGCTCAGCAGTTTCTCTTTGAAGTCTGGTCCTGAAGTTTTTTTGCTGCAGGATGGCCACCTTAAGATCTGCTATTGTGTGGCCTGGGAGGTTGAAGTGTTCTCCTACAGGTTTTTGTATATTGCCATTCCTAATATCTGATTTGTGTCCATTTATCCTTTTCCTTAGAGACTGTCCAGTTTGGCCGATGTACATAGCAGAGGGGCATTGCTGGCATATGATGGCATATATTACATTGGTGGACGTGCAGGTGAATGAACCGGTGATGGTGTGGCTGATCTGGTTAGGTCCTGTGATGGTGTCGCTGGTGTAGATATGTGGGCAGAGTTGGCATCGAGGTTTGTTGCATGGATTGGTTCCTGAGCTAGAGTTACTATGGTGCGGTGTGCAGTTACTGGTGAGAATATGCTTCAGGTTGGCAGGTTGTCTGTGGGCGAGGACTGGCCTGCCACCCAAGGCCTGTGAAAGTGTGGGATCATTGTCCAGGATGGGTTGTAGATCCCTGATGATGCGCTGGAGGGGTTTTAGCTGGGGACTGTATGTGATGGCCAGTGGAGTCCTGTTGGTTTCTTTCTTGGGTTTGTCTTGCAGTAGGAGGCTTCTGGGTACACGTCTGGCTCTGTTGATCTGTTTCCTTATTTCCTCGTGCGGGTATTTACGTGTCTCTCTGCCTCTTTATGTGGCAAAGCCCACCATTTATGTTCCATGGACATTTTCAAAGCCACCATTTAGCTGCTGCCTAACCCTTTAGGCATCTAAGTCCCTTAGATGCCAAAGTGTCCACCAGTTGGCATTTGCAAAGCTGCCCCACAGCTAACGAGATGCACTGAGCCCTAGCTCAAGCCAAAGCTCTAGAGGCTCCAAAGCAGGATTTTCAACTACGCGGGAGACCGTCTATTTCACCACCATGTCCCGATCCTGTAGACATGTTCTGAGGCATGCCTAACACCTGATACTTATCATACCCTGCATCAGGAGGGCCAGATGCAGGCCACTGATAGGTATGGAGCAGCAGAGTATCCTCACAAAAGACAGCCAAGGGCCACAGAAGAACATAGTTTAAACATGAGAGAGGTATTGAGTGTTAGCTGGAAACAGAGAGAAAGTAGGTGAAAGAGAAAAAGAGACTTTCAGCTCTAGGGCACAGGCTATGAGCTGACCTGGCTTTGGCACCTAACTCCAGGAGAAGGTTCATGGCTGAGGATCCCAACTGAAGGGAGGTAGCTTTCTCTGGCACCATGTCAGTCACATGGGCACCTAACAGTGGCGGCTCTAGCCATTTCGCCGCCCCAAGCACGGTGGCACGCCGCGGGGGGCGCTCTGCTGGTCACCGGTCCCACGGCTCCGGTGGACCTCCCGCAGGCGTGCCTGCGGAGTGTCTGCTGGTCCTGTGGCTCCACCGAAGACACAGGACCAGCGGACCCTCCGCAGGAACGCCTGCGGGAGGTCCACCGGAGCCGCCTGCCGCCCTCCCGGCGACCGGCAGAGCGCCCCCCGCGGCATGCCGCCCCAAGCACACGCTTGGCGTGCTGGGGCCTGGAGCCGTCCCTGGCACCTAAGCCCCTCTCCTGGGCATTTCATTCCTTGGGCAGCTTAGACGGCTCACTGCTCAGTTGGCTGGCTTCTGACAATCTCTTCCTGAGGCTCCTAACTCTCTCCATGCATTTATGGAGGTCTGGGGGCCTGGCTTCAGGGTGAAAATTCCACTGGGTGGCAAGCCACTTAGGGGTTGGGCATTGCAATGCTGAGTGGAGGAACCCCCAAGTAGCCTTAAGGATCTGGGCGATAGTGTCCCTGTGTGCCAATGCCACCACCTCTCTCCAGTGCTGCCTTGGGTGCAGGGGATGGCTACGTCATGGTGAGGAAATCAGCATAATTGAGGCTTAAAGGTTCAGAATTAACTTACACTAGAATTCCCTATGCGGGGTGGAGTCCCAGCCAACCACCCACAGAGCCTGGCTCCTTCAGACCATACATGGAGGGACTTCTGTGAACAAAAGGATGGAGAAGCTTGCCACAGAGCCTCCAGTCTCCCATTCCTGGCCCCAGCCCAGGTCTGCTTCCCTCTGCTTGTAGAAGTAGAGTTGAAGATGTTGGTTTTAATCTATAAAGTCTTAAATGTCTTAATATTTGCCTACTTGAGAGACATGTCTCTTCCTGTGTGTGTGTTTGCCACAGCTGTAAATGGTGGAGGTATTTGGCTGGAGGCTTGTCGGTTTGTAGGGGAGAGTGGGAGCTGGCAGAGCATTCTTTATGAGGACTCCTTTTTCTTTGGAATTCATTCCGTCTTCCATGGTCAGAAATGGTCCAATTCTGTTTTCCTTCAGGTTATGGTACAAAATCTTTTTCAAGACTGTTGGGGATGGGGAGGAGAAAGAGAAAGGAGAGAGAGCTGGTATATTTGATGCTAATGAGGTATCTCTTGTTTTTTAATTTTCCAGTAGGTTAGTTTCTCTGAGCAATGGGGTGAAGATAGGCCACTGAATTTATTGTGGATTGTTAGGTTTTGTCTGTTTTGTTTGATATGAAAGTTATGGCAAGGTGCCTAGAGTCTGAAATAGGCTCTTTTAAATTAATTAATTATTAGAGTTGTTTGTTCGTACTGAGTTAACACCCAAAGGCCCCAATCTGGATCAAAACCTCATTGCACTACAGGCTATTCAGATGCACAGGATGTTCAGCTACTACAGAGATTGTTTGTATTTAGATAGAGAGAGCCCCTGTCCCCCAGAAGCTTGCAAACTAATTTGAAACCAGATGCAACAAGATTGTATTAAAAACAGTAGGAGGGATAGAAGGAATGGATATAAACAGTACTAAATAAGTAAATAAAATACAATTTGCCCTTTAATCCAGAACAATTCAAAGGCTGCTTTCAGAAATATTGTTCCATTCTCATTACACATTAAATCCTAATGCAAAAATATTCTCTTTTTAGATATGCCATTATTATATGTAGGCTCTTGTAATACATAAGTGTATAAAATAGCTCTAATTCCAAAGAAGAATTTTTGACAGTCTCTTTGGTCCTCTTTGTATTGTACACAAACATTTGTGAAACACCATAGCTCTTCATAATGTTCTTCATAAATATAAATGACAAATGTGTGATGTATGTAGAGCAGTTGAATAATGCAAAATCAGCATTCACTAGCATTTATTGAAATTCTGAAAGATTGTCAGGTTCAGCTATGATAGGCAGTTTGATCAGTAGTTAGAGGACTGGGAGTCTGGACTCATAGGTTCTTTTCTTCACTGTCAGAAGTTCTATGATCATGCATAAGTCTGTTAGGGTAACACTTTCAAAAGTGCCTAAGTACCAATTTCAAAGTAATTTGGACACTTAGGGCTAGAATCACAAAAGGACTTGGACAGACAACTGCCACTTAAGTCATGTAAATACAAACTTAAGTGCCACTGGCATTCACAAAACTCCTGCTCAGCTGCCATCTAACTCTGGAATTGCCTAAATTCCCTAGGTGTTTCAACTTTTAAAGTCAATGAGGTGTCTAGATTTCAGCAGCTGAACATGTGCACTGCCCAGCAACTCAGCACCTAACACACAATGCCATTACAAATTAGGTATTCCTCATTTACCTTGCTGTTGGGGCTCAGAACATGGGGGGAGACAAGGAGGGGGACGTGGCAGCAGTGGCCCCTTTAATATTCTTTGCCTGGTGGATAGCTCATTCACCTGGGATGTGGAAGACCTGTGTTCAGTTTTCCCTTCTGCCTGATGTGAAGAAGGGATTTGAACTTGGGTCTCCCACCTCTCAGGTGAGTGCCTAACCACTCTCCCTACCTTAATTAATATTTATTTATACAGAGTGGAATAGCTTCCATGTGAGAAAATGAGAGAAACCCTCACTGAAATATCCCATCATTCAGTGGTTAGGGCACTCTCCTGAGAGATGGGAGACCCAATTTCCAATTCCTGCTCCACATGAGGGAAAGGAAGAAATGAATTCAGATTTCCCACCTACTGGGTGAGTGCCCCAACCACTTGGATAAAGGTTATTGGTGAAGAGGGAGAAGGGTGTTCTGCTGCTGTGGTGGCATTTCTTGTAAAAAACAGCTTAGGCGCGTAACTCCATGAGAGAGTTCACAGCAGCGATAAGTGCCTCCCTCTGGTCCAGTCGTAGGCTCTAACTTCCTGAAAGGGGCAGGCTTAGGCCATACCCCTTCCTCAGCATTTACTAGTGGCTAGCTTAGGTGGGTCACTGCTCAGCACACTGGGTTTTGTGAATCCTATTTTTAGGCTTCTAACTCTCCCCATGCATTGTATAGAGATCCTAGGAGCCAAACTTGGGTTTTTGAATTCCCCTAGGCGACAACTATGCGTAAGTCTCCTTTTGTGAATCTGGCCCTTATACAGTATATGTATTTTCCTCTATCTGTAGAGCCAGATGCTGAAGGCCTGAGCCAAAGCCCATTGACATCAATGATAGTCTTTTAAATGACTTCAGTGGGCTTGAATCAGGCCCTTAGTTGCTAACTGTTCAAAGCTCAGAGGAAAATATTTAAAAGCTATCATTGCAAAACACATCCTAAAATAAACTAAAATAGCTTCTGTCTACATAAAATGTCGCAACTTTGAAGCTGGCACTTACCCAGGACTGAATCTTGCCTGTCCTGGTCCTTTGGCAGACATCATATATTGGAGGGAATTCTACATTTTGAAGGAAAATTTCTCTTGGAGATGGAGTTTTTAAAAAGCCAGCTGTTTGGAATATTGCAATAAATCCTAGGGAGATGGATTATTGCACAAAGCGCAGGTGATATGATCAAAAGTGAGTGATAAATTTGTCACATGCGCGTACAGTTTATAACAAGTCCATGTAGTTTATTCCAACCATATCACACCTGTGTGGGTATAAAATTTAAGGTGACTTTTAACAGCCTCAATAATCAAATAATGTGATGAAGGAATATTCCAGTTGAGTCTAGATTAATTTAAATATGAAATAGTGTCTTCCAGAGATGAATCCTGCAGAGTGCTTCAGAATTTATGCAAAGGTTCGGTGATGCAGACAAGTGATCTCTCAGCTGGGTGTGGAAGCTTGATCCATGGCCTTCCAGTTGGATCTCTTCTGTGAGATAGAGAACCCTTTTATACTTGGTCAGCCAGCTCCCACTACGAATTTGATGGAGCTTCTGAAGAGCTGCATGTTCTACAAAACGTGCAAATTATAACAATCTCAAAATGGTTTCTGGGGTTTCATCATAATAGTTGTGTGTCCATGTATGGATTATTGCACACAGAGCAGGTGATGTGGTCAAAGGCAGTTTCTGTGCAGGTTGTTTACAAACTCCCTAAATCTGTTTCAGCAGGCTTTAAAGTGTCTGATCAACACAATTTGAGATGTACAAGAAAGAAGAGCAGAGAAGAAATTCCATGTGTTTGTTACAGGAGAAAATTAGAATCTGCAAAGAGAGTTGGATAATTTCTTTAACACAAATAAAGTTTTTCTCATCTCAGTTTAATTATTCAACATTTCTGTTGTAAATAATTATAGAAATAGATGGAGATTAGAACCAGCTAAGTGGAAGACAGAGGTAAATTTTGGTCTGAAATGAGCAATGTGCTGCAGTTTGTAATCAAAAGAATTTGAGAACTATATCCCTCAAAATAGATAATAAATGTTTGCTGGTTTTATTTTATTTTTTTGGTGGGCTGTTTTTTCCCCACTTAATTATGTCTTATTGCTTTAAAAAGATAGCTTAATTCCAGTACGTGGACAATCAGCTATATTCTATAATTGTATGAACTTATATATGGGAGAGTAAAAGCTTAATGAAGTATACTGTTTTGGGGGAATCGAGCCAATTGTAAATTTAGCTCTGCAGCTTATTCCCCAAGGGCACAGGCACGTGCCACTCTGTATAGTGAAATGAACATGACCCACCAAATGCATGCGTGATCTCCATAATGGCAAAGAAAAAAGATTAAGGTCTAGTGAGGTCTAACAGAGGGCAGGGACCAGAATTTTGAACAGATGGTACACAGGGGCCCACTGGCCTCTTGAAAGCCAGGGAGTGGAGAGAATAGGCAGATAGTAATTAGCAGGAGGTGATAAAAAGAGGCATCCAGGATCTCCCCAAACATCTGCTTAAAAGAATAAAGAGAATGTTCTGACCATGAGCCTAAATGAGCTTAAAAGATACTATTTAATTTTTGAAAAAAAATGTATATATATATAAAGCTGAGCTGTGGAGCGCACTTTGGTCTGGAGCATTACAGCAGTTTGTGGAATTATTGATTTGTTATTTTTGCTTTAGAAGGGTTGCATACAGCATTAAACCTGTAAATTCGGAAGTTATAATAAAAAAGCCAACTGTCTCTTTTTGGAATCAATAATCTCGTAACAAAAACTTGAATCTTTGATAACTCATAGATTGATATTATTTGCAGTGACCTTTAAAATGGCTATGTTCACTGCTTGCCATGTATCTATATGGCTATATTTGTCCTTTTCCTGTTTATTTCTATAGAAATAGCCCAAAGCCTAAGTCTGTATATCTGATTGAAGTATTCTGAGCTGCACAAACCATTGCAAATTATTGCAAAGAAACCTGATTTCTGTTGTCATGATTTACTTGTGACCAAAAAGAAACAAACAAACAAACACTTGCTGCTGGCCCTTGCCTGCTGACTTGAGCTCCTGGGGCTTGGGCTGAGGGGCTGTTTAATTGTGGTGTAGACATTCCAGATTGGGCTGCAGCCTGAGCTCTGGGACCCTCCTCCCACCTTGTAGGTTCCTAGAGCCCAGACTCCAGCTCAAGCCCGAACATCTATATCACAATTAAACAGCCCCTTAACCCGAGTCCTGTGAGTGAGTCCGAGTCAGCTAGCATGGGCCATCCGCATGTTTTTAATGATAGTGTAGCCATACCCTTACTGCTAAACATCAAACGAAAGAAAACTGCTGAATCACAATGAGGGTTTAATCCATTGTTGAAGTGTTTGAGCCTAACAATAGTCCCATATCATAGTCACAAAGAAAGCACCAGTCAGGGAATTTGACTGAAAAATGTTCTGTATGTGCTTAATACTCTATTTTAAAACAATCATTATAGTAAGTTAACAACAATCTTTTCCTTATCGCTGCCCCAAAAGTAATTATTTAATAAAATACTGTCAACATCAGCGTAAAAAGGGTATCGAGTAGTTTTCTGGAGGAGTCTGTGTTGGCCCCAGTTTTGTATAATATTTTCATTAGTAGTCTGGAAGATTGGGTAAACAGCATTTTGAGAAAATTCACAGGAAATGCTAAGATGGAAGGTATTGCGAAGAACAGTGATGACAGAAATAATCCAAAGGGACCGAGTGAGATCAGGAATATGGGAAGAAAATAAGACAGTCCTTGCCCTGAGGAGTTTAAAATATAAAATTATTAGTAGGTATAGCGCAGGTAAGGTAATTAAAGGTCCACAATAAAGGCAATTTATCACATGGTATACGATAGGAACATCATTTCTACATTTGGAATATATGGAGGGCATGTGTATATATGTGAGAATGAAATAAACTCAGTGGTGCCCAAAGAAAACAATAAGAGGCACATTTTAAGTCAGTGTTTCAGAAATCAGTAGAAAATCTTTGATTCCCAAGCAATGGAGAGAGGTAAATTGTGGTGTCCCCCAGGGGTCTGTACTGGAACCAGTACTATTCAACATATTCAGAAATGATCTGGAAAAAGGGGTAAACAGTGTGGTGGCAAAATTTGCAGGCGATACAAAACTATCAAGATAGTTAAATCCAAAGCAGACCGTGTAGAGTTACAAAGGGATCTCGCAAAACTGGGTGACTGGGCAACAAAATGGTAGATGAAATTCAATGTTGATAAATGCAAAGTAATGCACATTGGAAAACATAATCTCAAATACACATATAAAATGATGAGGTCTAAACTAGCTGTTACTACTCAAGAAAAAGATCTTGGAGTCACTGTGGATAGTTCTCTGAAAACATTCACTCAGTGTGGAACAGCAGTTAAAAAGGCTAAGAGAATGTTGGAAATCATTAAGAAAGGGTTAGATAACAAGACATAATATATCAAATTGCATCTATATAAATTCATGGTATGCCGTATCTTGAATACTGCATGCAGCTGTGTTTGTCCCATCTCAAAAAAGGTATATTGGAATTGAAAAAGGTCCAGAAAAGGGCAACACAAATGATTAGGGGTATGGAACAGCTGTCATATGAGGACAGATTAATAAGACTGAGACTTTTCAGCTTGGAAAAGAGATGACTGAGGGGGGATATGATAGAGGTCTATAAAATCATGACAGTTGTAGAGAAAGTTAACAAAGAAGAGTTATTTATCTCTCATAACACAAGAACTGGGGGTCACCAAATGAAATTAATAGGCAGTAGGTTTAAAACAAACAAAAGGAAGTATTTCTTCACACAACGAACAGTCAACCTGTGGAACTTCTTGCCAGAGGATGTTGTGAAGGCCAAGACTATAACAGGATTCAAAAAAGAACTAGATAAATGCATGGAAGATAGGTCCATCACTGGCTATTAGCCAGGGTGGGCAGGGACAGTGTCCCTAGCCTCTGTTTGCTAGAAGCTGGGAATCGGGGACAAGGGATGGATCACTTGATGATTACCTGTTCTGTTCATTCCCTCTGAAACACTTAATATTAGCCACTATTGGAAGACAGGATAGTGGGCTAGATGGACCTTTGGTCTGACCCAGTACAGCCATTCTTATGTTCAATCCTCACCTCTGCTATCAATCAAAATTTGAGGGTTACTTCTCTTACAGTGCTTTACTCAAAATACTACTTTTCTCTGATTCTGAAGCAGCCTTATATTACAGGTTGTTTTCAGTGTTGTACCTATGTTGCTCCCAGGATAATAGAGAGGCAAGGTGGGTGAGGTAATACCTTTTATTGGACCAACTTCTGTTGGTGAGAGAGAAAAGCTTTCAAGCTATATAGAGCTCTTCTTCAGGTTTGGGAAACATACTCAGAGTGTCACAGCTAAGTCCAAGTCTATACTACAAAGTTTTGCTGATGCAAGTTATGTTGGCATACAGCTTCTGCAGTTAGTATATTGCTTGCGCGTGTGCATACTTGGCTCCTTGTGTCAGTGCAAAGCATACTCACCAGGTGTGTTGGTTCACAGTACAGTGTACTATGTGTAGGGATCCCATAGTACAACCCTCAGCATGGTGGAGAAGAACCAACTTGTGCAGGGGTGACTGAGAGCAATGGGTCAACTTCCCAGAATGCAATGTTCTCCATCCCATAGTATCATCTCTATCCCATAATTTTTGCACCTATTATTTTCAATTTCCCATGAACCAATAAGGGACTTGTCACTGTCTGCCATCTCTGACAGAAGCATGGAGCCTGCACAGCTCTGCAGTATTGTCATGAACATTGCAAGCACAGTATGCACAATCCTCCAGTATTTGCAGAGCCTCAAGAAGAACCACAGGGAGCATGACGATTTCCTAGTGCTTAGTTTGCTGTGGCACCTGGAGGTCCACAAGAGTCTCCAACATCTGAGTTTGCTATCGGAGAAGCCCCATTGTGTCCTTGTGCATCTCCCTCTCCCTTTCAAGGTCTTATGCAGTGCTGGCTTGAAGGCTCTTGCAGAACATGTCCTCCTGCCTTCTCTTTTTTTCTCTTCCTTATCTGGGTCAGTTGTTCCACTGGTGTGGAGGGTCGCCTCAGAGATGCAGGTACAAATAAAACACACAGAGGTACCACTGACAGTATAGTTGCTGGTGTCCAGAAGCTGCCCGGGCCTTTATGCTGCTAGCCTGTTCACTGCAATGGTGCCTGCAAAAGTTATCACTAAGGCTGCAAGTCTGTCACAGAGGTCACGGAAGTCATGGTTTCCGTGACTTTTCAGAACTTCTGTGTCTTCTGCAGTGGCGGTGTAGCTGACCTCAGAGCTGCCTGAGCAGCTGGGGCAGCCCCAGGGCCAGCCGCACCAGTGGCTGTTCACGCAGCCTCAGATAGCTTGCCCTGGGGCACGCCAGAGCAGAAACTGTCCTAGGCGCTGCCCCGGAGCAGCAGTCCCGGTGCAGCCACAGGGCCCCAGGCTGCCCACGCCACACACACACCACTCCCCCTCCCTCAGAGCAGCTGTGGCACCCCAGGCCGCCCTCTTCTCCTCTGGAGCAGCAGTGGGCCTTGGGCCACCCCCCCACAACAAGCCACAGTGGGTCCTGATCCATCCCCCCTCTGACCAGCAGCGGGCCCCAGGCCATCCCCCCCAGCCCAAGCAGCAGCAGCTCCCTGAGCCACCCCCGTCCTCAGCAGCCACGCACCCTGGAGCCCCATAGAGCAGCAGCACCCTGGAGCCTTTCAGAGCACCTAAAATGTAGCCAGGAGTGTTTACAGTACAAATCATGGACAGGTCACAGGCCGCAAATTTTTGTTTATTGTCCGTGACCTGGCCATGACTTTTACTAAAAATACCCGTGACTAAAATGTAGCCTTACTTATCACTGACTGACTTGGGAAAGTGTCCTACTGTGAAGAAAGAAATAAGACTGCCATCCTTAGAAATCTTCAGGAGAGGATTGCAGAGTGGTTTCATTGAGATCTCTCAGGGGGATCCAAGGGACATCTCTGTATGCATAAACAAACGGCTCAACATCACCACTCACCACCTAACTGTAGAGGGGAATGAAAAGCAGATAGCAACTCTACCTCTCTTTGTTCCCCTACCTCTTCTAGTATGTGGAAATTAATGAAACGTTGAAAGATGTGTCCTGCTAATTTCGGGGTGCCATCCCTGCACTGGAAAATTTATTTACATAGTTACCCAAGGTTCATTTCCCTGCATCGGGCTTGGCCATGTTTGACTGGCTGGACTGTGGTGGAATCAAAATCAGCTCCTGGCTCACTGTGTAGCTGGATCCCTGGGTTGTCTGTTACCCATACTCCCCCTCGTCTTTCTCATCCACCTCCTCCTTCTTGCTGTTCATTGCATGGGCCTGTGACTTGAGCTCCTCAGAGGTGTCCATGGTGCTGTGTGGGGTGGTGGTGGGGTCTCCACCAACTATAGCATGCAGCTCGTTGTAAAAATGGCAGGTCTGTGGATCTGCTCCAGATCAACTGTTGGTTTCCCTAGCCTTTTGATATGCCTGCCGCAGTTGCTTGGCTTTCACCTGGCACTGCTGCTGGTCACTGTTGTACCCCTTCTCATGCATCGTGTAGAGGAGTGGACTGACCCCTGCGGCGCCTCCTGCTGGTGACTCCTGGGAATTAGCTTATTCCATTCTGGAGCACCCTCTGCAGGCTGGTGATCCGTCTATCCTCTGGCCCCCCGTGTCACTCCCTGGACACAGTGCCCTTTTACATGGGGTGCTGCCCCCTGGCAGTAATCCCTTTCTCTCAGGGTCTCCCCTCCCCAGGGAAACCCCCACCCTCTATCCCCACCTCGCCTCAGTATATCGCTACTGCCAGTCATTGTCTAGTCCCTGTGCCCTGGGGCAGACTGCAGTATCAGCCTACTCATCATAGGCAAAGGGGTTTGGACCTGCTGCCTTTGCCTACCCCTTTTGAGGATGCAGACTAAGAGGTCAGATATGGAGTGATCATTCTGTGAAAAGTGTTTGCGAATGGGTGATAGGGTATTTTTGTCTTTTATCATTTTTCTGTGTGAGTTCATTTGCGAGTGTAGTGTTTGTCTGTTCCACCTCGTATTTACCTTTCCCAGACCCCCAAAAAAGCTCTGTGTAGCTTGAAAGCTTGTCTCTCACCAACAGAAGTTGGTCTAAGAAAAGATATTATCTCACCCACCTTGTCTCTCTGAAATTACAGGTCTTATAGAAAGTGTGTCACTATGTTTATTAGGACCATGCCATTTGAGATTCTAATAGCTAGATTTAAACTAAAATAATGTAGTAAGCAAAGCATTTGTGTGGGTCCAACGATATAATGTTTGGGATGCTGCTGAGGACCAAACATTTTAATTTCTACACTATTGAATTTTAACAAGATTAAAATACATAATTGCGGTTGGAGTTCACTTGCCTTAGTCTAAGGATGTGACATTTAGGGCCCCAACAAGTTGAGAGAATAACTTTAAAATTAATAGATCTCTTTTAAAGAGTTTAATCATGCATCCCTTTGTTCTCAGACTACATCTCTAAAGTGCATGGAATAGTGGGAATAGACCTGAGGCTATAGATAAGTCTTTTAGATTAAATCAGTCTTTACATGAGAGGGACCCTAGGCTATACCTCTTTATATGCAGAGCAGACTAGCACTAGATATTTTTATTAGAATAGTAATTACATTGCATCAGTGTTATCACATTCTGTGATTCATCGCTTTTTATAATAATCAATTACAGTAATAATCAGTTACACCAACTGACTCCCTTAGTCTCAGCCAAATACACAAGTGGTATGTATGGGGCTATAGGGTTACGTACCAGTAAGTGCATAATGTGCACAGTATTGCCAACATCATGTGTTCAAAATTCATGAGATTTAAAAAAAAGTTGATTTATTTTTATTTAATGCTTATTTTCTCTGTGTTCAGGGATAAAGTTTTCAATTTTTCTCCTCAAACATGAGGGCTAGAAACTTACCTTTTCTTAAAAAATGAAAACTTAGAGTCTCCTGTAATCATATGACCAGGGCCAGCTCCAGGTTTTCTGCCACCCTGAGCAGCAGGTAGGAGGCACTTGGGCGGCAGCTCAATCGCAACGCCCCATTCTTCGGCCAGTTTGTCGGCGGGTCCTTCACTCCCTCTCTTCCTCTTTGGCGGCACTTCGGTAGCAGCTCAAAGGAAGAGAGGGACTGAGGGACCCGCCGCTGAATTCTCACCGAAGACCCGGACGTGCAGCCCCCAATAGCGGACGGAGTGCCGCCCCTTTGTATTGGCCACCCTGAGCACCTGCTTCCTTAGCTGGTGGCTGGAGCTGGCCTTGCATATGACTCCAGGAGACTTGTGATAAGACTGTGAGAGCTACCAACACAATATACATGCTGACAGGTCCCGAAGAAAATGGAGTTATACCAACATAGGTTTAATCTTTCCTCTCTGCTGCACTCTTATTTCCTCCGTATTTTTCTTTCACTTACTGCTTCCCAGAATTATTACATCTTTGGTAGGTAGTCTTTAAATATTCAGTTGTATAGCATTTTATGAGGAATATAAAAGTAAAAAGAACTTGTAACACTGACACTATTGTATTTTATTTGTCCCCACAGCAGGTTAATGATCTAAACATTTTTCACCATTTTAAAGAATTTGGGTACAGCTTATGATTTCTCTAGTTTCTGCTGGGAAGTGTATGTTAGTGATATGCCTGTGCTCATTGTATGAATTCCTTTGTATGCATTCCACTTGTATTTTTCAAGCGCTCAGAATGTTGGGTTGCAGCAGAACTGCAGGTGAACTCTTTATAAACTACCCAGTGGAGGAGCTGGTAGCGGGGGTAGGAAGGAACTGGGAGCAGGGGTAGCTAAAGGAAGCTGGGTTTGTGGGAGTGTCCAGAGGAGTAGTTGGGTAGCTTGGTGGAGAAGCTGGGAACAGCTGACTATTGGGTGGAGGGTAATGGGGGTGTTTCTTTTTGGAAACAGGGAGATGTCTGGGGCACATCTGGGTAGGGTGACTGAGGGCTGGATGGAAACTTGAACCTGCTGAGAGGTGGATGGCTGGTTGCCGGGGAGATACTGGGGCTATGTGATGGGGTTTACCGACCCCACACTAAGCCAGGGCAAGGCATGTGGCAGTACTGGGTTAGGGAGACCCCACCCTTCAGCATCTGCAGGGCATATGCCAGGTAGAGGGACAGTTTTAAAGGGCACTGACAGACATGGGGAAGGGAGGAAGAAGTTACAGGCTGTAACTGGAAGGGAGGCTGATATTTGGTGTTGTGGGAAGAGGGCCGAAAGCATGGGTAACGCCACTCTGGAAACGGTGATCCTTGCCCATTCCATTCCCCCATCCCTTCAGAGTTGGAAGAGCCAAGAGAGGCCCCTTACAAGTGGGATGCTGTTCCCCAGACAGCCTAAACTGCCACTACTAAGATTGTGACCACACCTCAAATGGAGTAACTCCAGCTCAGTTGGAAGAGATCCAGGGGAGAGTGTCACTTGAGTGGTCTGGACACTGTAACCTCCTTTTGGGGGCCTGAGGTGGGACCTGACGGAGTGGGTGGGCCCAGGTCCCCATCCTTTGCTCCCTCTTCCTGCTGCCATGACAGAACCCTGAGGGGAGAAGAGTGGACATCTGGGAGGGGCTGGGACCACCTGTACACAACCTGATAGGGCATCTCCAGAGCAGAGACTGAAAAAACCTGTGGGGCCATGGCTTGACCACTAGGCCACCTGGCTTCAGGACTGACCTGCTTCAGGCTAGTACTGGGTCCCTCCGACCTTCTGTCCTTGTAGACCCCATTTGTTGCTGCTGCTGCCGCCACTACCAGTGCTGTTTGTCGGCTCCTCCTGGCTGCTCTGCCCCTCTCAGATCTACCAGAGGGAGCAGACGGAGAACACCTGGTTGCCTTTGGAGCATATAGTGGGAGAGTTTCTACCCGGTGGATGAGAACTGTGGATAGAGACTAGAGGTGAATAAAAAGTGTAATTTATATATCCATCTGGGCATCTCAATGTCTCAGGTATACCAAATAGACTTAGACTGTCTTAGGGTTCATCTACACTGGAGCTGGATGGTGCAATTTCCAGCTCAAGGAGACATATCTGTGCTAACTCTGATAGAGCTAGCCTGCTAAAATTAGAAGTGTAGCCACAGCAGCAGGAGATGTTAGCTGCCTGAGTATATAACTAGGGTCTCAGACAGGATTGTATTCAGGCCAGGTAGCCCATCCCACTGATTGCACTGCTGTGGCTATGCTGCTATTAGCATGCTAGCTTGATCAGAGCTAGTGTGGGTATGTCTACCTGAGCTGGGAATTACATCTCCAGCTCCAATGTCAGCATACCCTAGACTCAGTTAGACAGACACCTTACACTCACACCAGCTTACTGTCCAATAACTCCCTCACCTTTACTTGTTCACCTTGCACTGTGCTCTGCTGAATCTGAGGGAATACCCCATTGCTGAGAGCATGGAAGAGATGTGTATATAGCAGGACAAGTAGTTAACAAGAGGATGCAAGTTAAAAGTAAATCTGGGGTGCTTGAATACCACTGCGTAGATGATAAGCAGATAAAAAGTAATTTACCCTCATCATTTTACCTCCCCTTGATTTGTTAGAATGGGGGGAGGGGCAAAGTGAGTGGTAACGTGTAAGGAGTGGAGGGGTTATATTACGTGCTGGAAATTAAGTCTGAGAGTTAGTGTAACTTACATGTAGAAGGGGTTTGAAGAAGGCTTAGGCTGCATCCATTGTAGACAACCTTAATCACCTGTGAATTTGAGCCAGGATGTGCTGGGGAAACAGACCGGGAAGCTGTTAATGGCAAATTGCCGAGACACAGATGCTGTTTTAGCTGGGACTCTAAAAGTGGAAATGGGTCTGTAAAGCTCTTCTGGTTTTTTTTTTCAGGCGAGAACAGGAACTGTGCACATACAGTATTGAGAATGAATTAGGCTAGGAAAGAATATCTGAGGTCTGTGCATCACTCATTGTTTCCCAAAACGGAGTCAAGATATTCCAGATGTCCCAATCAGAAGATGAGTAATTACACAGGCATTTAAAACCAAATAATTTAAAATCAGTTTCTTCTTCACTTGCCAAGCCCTGTGTTTGGACTTCCCTGGTTTCTTTATAACAGCTGATGACAACATCAACAAATGAAAGGAGAGAAGAGTGTACAGTGCTCGGATTTAATTTTTGAGATGGCTTCCCTGCCTCTTTTCCCAGCACACCCAGTTTACCAAGTGATCCTGATTGCTCTGAATCAATGACCCATCCTCTTCATTATTTCTTACCCTTCCCCTGCGATTTTTTGTGTCATCTGAAAACTCTCTGTGATGATTTTATGTTTTCCTCTAGGTGACTGATTAAAACATTAAATAGTTTAAGGCCAAGAACAGATCCCTGTTGGACCCCACTGGAAATGCACCCAGTCGATGATGGGGCAAATCAAAACAATATCTTCGATGTCTGTATACTAATGCGAGAAGTATGGGGAATAAGCAGGAAGAACTTTAAATGCTAGTTAATAAACACAATTATGACATAGTTGACATCACAGAGACTTGGGGGATAATATGCATGACTGGAATATTGGTATAGAAGGGTCCAACTTGCTCAGGAATGACAGACGGGGAAAAGGAGCATGTGTTGCCTTGTATATTAAAAATGTATATACTTGGACTGAGGTTGAGATGGAAATAGGAAACAGACTTGTTGAAAGTATCTGGGTAAGAATAAAAGGGGTAAAAAACAAAGGTGATGTCATGGTTGGGGTCTACTACAGACCACCACCTAACTATGAAGAAGAGGTGGATGGAGTTTTTTTTTAAACAACTAACTAAATAATCCAAAGCACAGGATTTGGCGGTGATATGGGACTTCAGCTACTCAGATATCGGTTGGGAAAATAACACAGCAGGGCACAGATTATCCAAGTTCTTGAAATGTATTGGAGACATTTTTTATTTCACAAGGTGCTGAAAGCTACTATGGGAGAGGCTGGTCTATATCCGATTTTGATAAATAGGGAGGAACTGGTTGAGAATTTGAAAGTGAAAGGCAGCTTAGTTGAAAGTGATCATGAAATGGTAGAGCTCATGATTCTAAGGTGGTGGTCCCCAAACTGGGGGGGAAGGGGCGCGCCTCCCTAAGGTGGCACAGGGAGGGGCAAGAAGGGAGCGTCACATGCTCACTAGCCACCAATTTTACACATACTCACTGCTGTTGTTTATCTCGGAGCTGAGATTCTGCCGACACACATACACATTTGGCTTTCTGCCAGGGCACCATTTTACAAATTCTGGGCTTTCTGCCAATTATCTGAATGTTTCACTCTATCTCAGTACTCAGCATGCTTAAAATCGCCAACTTAGAAGGGAATAGCTTTTGTCTGTTCAGAATAGAGTCAGGCACACAAAATGGAGGTTAGAGAATTTCTCTAATAACATTTCCCCTTTTGCTCACTCAATCCTTCCTAAATAGGTTATAACCATTGATGTTAACATTTCAATTGTGTGAATTATCTCACCAAGTTTCAGTAATACCAGATTGATTGAGTTTATGGTGTATACATAATTAAATAATTTATTTTCTTCATATCTTTTGGTTTCTTGATTAATTTTGTTCTCAATATCTCAATATCTGTTTACCCTACCCTTTTGCTCTTAGTCTAACCCCCTCCTGACAACTCTAGTCAGCCTGTTCCAGGGAAGATTTGTCCCTCTTTTACTGAGGTGAAGGCCATCCAAACTATACAGCCCTCTCTCCCCATAGAAGGTGGACCAATGCTCCACAAACCAAACCCCTCCATCCACACCACTTATCTAGCCAGTGATTCACTTGCAGAATCTTCTTTGCTTTCTGTCTTCATGTGCTTGAGGGACAGGAAAGATCTCAGAGAAGATGGCTTGAATATTCTTCTTATTCAGCATGCTTCCAAGTTCCCTGAAGTAATCCACTATCTGCAAGATATCCTGCGATGAAATGTCTTAGTGCTAATATGAACCATCACTAATGGATTTTTTAACATTGGCTTCAGAAGCCTATCCAATTTTAGAGTGACATGATGTGTCTTGGCTCCAGGAAGACAGCACACCATCCTGTTGTCTATGTGTCCCTTGCAGAATGTTCTTTGGATTTTTCTCAGTATTCAGTCTCCAGCAAGGATCATCTGTCTGCCTTGGACAGTTGGAGAAGGTAAAATGCAGGTAAAATGGATTTTCTTATAGGTTGGGCTGAGCTGAATTCCACACATGTCCTGTACATCTCTTTGTTCCTTTTGACCTCCTTGATATTGGGAGGTATCTTCTGTAGTTTCCATGCTGAAAACCTGGTATCAATTTGAAACTTCTAGCTGTTTGGTATTCTTCTTGCTTCTGTTCTTTCTGAAGGCAATAATTTGCCTATCCTCATCTGTCTCCAACCATGTAAAATGCTGCTGGGACTGCTTGCCTCTGGTGGTTTGGGTGCAAAAATTGGAAGCTGAGTGAGAAGCTTCTGAGAACTGAATTTCATTTTAGGAAAAACACTCTACACAAATGCTAATTTTTATTCAGTCCTACTTCAGAGATGTTTCTAAAACATGTCACATTAAATTAAACATGCTCTAACTGGCTCACTAGTATTAAGCCTGCACATAGCTGTGCTCAGAAAACTTGCTTGTAGATATGACCTTGGAAGTGTTCTTGACTAAGTCCAATCAAGTTAGTATTATGGAGAGAAAAAGTGAGCGCACAAACCGCACCTCCCTTTGGCATTATCTGTGGGCTGACTAACAGTAATTTTCTATCCTAGGAGGAGATATTACCAAACAAACTGAAAGGAAAGTGGTTCTATGGTAGAGAAAGAAGGGGTTGGAGAAGGAAATCTGGGGAATCAATCGTAATAGATGGCTTAAGAACTGCATATTTTCTAGTAATCCTACTGGTGGAATGATAAATAACATTTTTCATCTGCCATGAAGCAGTCTTACATTGTTTAAAACAACAAAAAAAACAGAAAGTTGAGATGCCATAAATTTTACATGGCAAAAAAATCAACATCAGGAAAGGTATGAGATTTTATGTGTGTAAAAATATCCTGCAGAAAGAGTTGCTTTAAAATTATTTTATGTATCCCAGGGAGTATTCTCACAGATGTCATAAGATTCTCTGCCCCCAAGCAGTCGAACACCCAAATCCTGCAAACACTTACTGACATGTTTAACGTTAAACCCAAGTATTCCTATTAACTTAAGCACAAACTAAATCTTTGCAGGATTGGGGCTCAAGGCCTCAGTCCTGCAACTGGATCTCCATAAGTATAGCAGGATTAGGCCTCAAAAATTATCCTTAACACAGTGAGGGTGACAAAAGGTATTAAGGGGATGGGGTGAGGAAAGACAAGGTTTACAGCAACAATGTACTATCCTGAAAAATATTCTTCGGCCATGACTCTTCCAAAGAATTATATGTTGAAAAAAGAACTTCTACCGGTTGTTTATAAATGTATGGCAGCTTAGCAATATTAAAATATGGAGAGGAAAAATCTGAAACCCTCTAGCATCTCTACAACTCTATTGGAAGAATTTTTTTATTCTAAAGTGCAAAATATTTCCCTCTGTGAAGCGGTCACTTCACTTTGATGAGTGCAAGCAAATCAATGCACTGTTAGCACAAGGTAGCTCTTGTTTGAGTTGTGTACCCAGGAGATGCATAATGAGTGCAGAGGAACTGTACCTATGGGATTTCAGCTTCTGAGAAGAGAGAGAAATTAGAGTGCCCAGCATATTCACTCTGGGTTACTCAAGGGGGAAGGGGTAGAATAATAGTAAATCCATTTTGTACTGTTCAATCTGGTATCTGAACGTTGGGCCATAAGGCTATAATTTACTTCATCCAATATTTATTTTTTAAAAAAAGAGAGTAAATGAACTGTCCATGAGGGAATATTTTATACAGAGGTAGCTAATCACATTGAGAAAATGTTCTATACAATCATACATACAGAGACGTGCTAAAGTCTTTAGATCTAAAATGGCTAAACTGGCACCCTCTCCACTTCAGAACAATGTTAGGTATGAGTAAGATTTTAATGCCATTTCTGCAAGCACACCCATGAACACAGTAGGAAAAAACAGCAGCAGGCAGATTCCATGCTCAGAAATCCAAGTCTGCCTTTCCAGAGAATACCATGCCTATAAGTGTCTTTTTGCCTGCTCCTAGAGTCACTTACCACTGTTTCCATTGCTTTCTGCCTCTCTGCCACACAGATACACACAGTGCTGGTCTACACCTAAAACTTGGGTCAACCTAGCTACATCATTCAGGAGACATAATTAATCTGCCCTAAACCTTGGTATAGATGCTGCTAAGTCGACTGAAGAAAAATGCCTTCCAATGCTGTTGCAAGTGTCTACGCTACAGTGGCCACTCAGCTGCAATCCTAGTTTCCTAGCCTCTGCATATGCAGTCATTTCCTGGGAAACCTCTCAGCCCACACAGCTTAGGATCTCATCAGCCTTGCCTTATGGCTCATTGCCTTGGGCAGTGGCTTCCTACTGTTCCTAGCTATCACTATATAAAGGTGCATTTAATTTCTCCCTTCATTTAGCCTGAAAGGTGCTTAGCACACCTATCAATTTTAACCAAATCTGGTTGAATTATATCAAAGCTGCCATGAACATCTTCTAGCACAGGGTTTCTCAAACAGGGGTCTCCGCTTCTGTAGGGAAAGCCCCTGGTGGGCCGGGCCGGTGTGTTTACCTGCCCTGTCCACAGGTCCAGCTGATTGCGGCTCCCACTGGCTGCGGATCGCTGCTCCGGGCCAATGGGAGTTGCTGGAAGCAGCGGCCAGTAAGTCCCTCAGCCTGCGCCGCTTCCAGCAGCTCCCATTGGCCCGGAGCAGCGATCTGCGGCCAGTGGGAGCCACAATTGGCCAGACCTGCAGACGGGGCAAGCGGTGACCCCTGATTGAGAAATCCTGTTCTAGCATAACAAGTATCAAACTTTCAGTCACTTGGGAGCATCAGCGTTATATGTAAAGGTGATCAGTCTATTTATTATGAATATTATTAGCTGCAAATTTAGCCTTATTTTTGGCTAATGTTCACAAACTGTTCCTGACTTTCTTCCAACTTTAGTTTTGGTTTGTAATTATTTTCCAAATAGTTTGGAAAATAGTTTTTGTTTATGGGTTCTTGACAAAGTGTTCATTATCCGTGTTTTACCGTTGGTCACCAAACCCTCAGGATATTGTATCTGCACCCTTAATGGATGACTCGAAAGGAGAATAGTGAATAATGCCTGTATGGCAGGAATTTTTGCACAAATAAACATGTGTGCTTAAATTTCTGCCACTTTCAGGACTTGCAAATACTTTCTCAAATACAAGTGGCTGTCTGAATGTTCCCTGAATAAAAGTTCTAGGTGATGACTCTTTACCTATTAGTAGATGGACACACAACTGAGCAGGTATGATTCCACCAGAGGACAGCGGTACACATACACACTAACCAGTTCATTACAGTATCATATTTGTGATATTTTTGAAGGTATAGGTCTCCATTATTCTCTGCAGTTGAACTGATTGTTTGAATATTATTTCCTTCCTAGGAAACCCTACACATTTTAATTGCTTACTTGTAAGTGTAAGATCTGGGGATGCCAGGGATGTCTCTAGGGTTTTTTTTTTTTTTTTGCCCACAGCAAACTGGAAAATGTCTGCACCACCCAGCCTACGCTCATACAATTAACAATCACTAAACCTTTTGCTACCCCTAATATTTTGCTGCTATAGGCAACCACTTAAGGCTACGTAGACAGTGGAGCCAGCTCTGTGTTGTGAGACATAGATTTATAATAAAACTTTAGTTTTCTGGACAGGTAGAAAAAATAGCTGTTCATATGATATTTCCTCTTTTATTTTCAGTTGCTCCAATAACAGTAGCGTTAAAGATTTCTACAATGAAGGTTCCACATGGACTGCTTTTCTAAGAGACTTTGTTTCCAAACTCACAATCAGTGCTGTATTTCTGCTGTAGGCTGTACCCTTTTAAGCATCTTCTGTATAAACCAGACTTGAAAGGTGCCCTTGTGAACCGTGAAGAGAGCAAAGAGAAAATCCAAGACAGCCAGTTGGAAATGAATTCAGCCTTCATATTTGACTCTCCTTTTTGTTTACATTTGCATTAAGCGGCACAGCAGAAGGAGGCACTATGCCCAGGGTAGAAGGGGAACCCGCTCCTTTGGGAGGCAATGTAGACAGAGAGTCTCCATTTAAACCTCATTATGACATCAATTCATGTGTTTTTTTTTAAAAAATCACAGGTTTGCGGTTCCTGGCTGTAATAAGCCCTTTAGAAACAAGCTGCCCTGGCAATGTAATTTAAGCCTTGCTACTTCCAGGTTTTTTATAATTATATATTCCTCTACCCTAAGAGAACGAGGATGTGTTGTGCATAAGGTCACCAGGCTACTGTTTTACTTGAATGAAGAACTCACACTAGTTCTTAAAGTCTGTTATGACTCCTCTGTAATTTAAGATTATTACCTGAAACAGTCATATTTTATTTGGCTCTTTTCATGTTGACTGAGTGAAAAGCTTGCAAAATGATCTCCAAGTGAATCTATAGAATGAGGCTCATAAGGCTCATTGTGATTGTGTTCAAAGACCAAAATAATCATAAATCTCTCCAGTGCAGCTGATCGTCATGTGAAATACCTAGGGCTTAACTGAACTGAGTACTTTGGGTCCCCCCACAGTCCACCCCCAAGCTTGAAGAAGAGGAATATTTATGCATTTGAGGGGCTAGTCAAATTTCTGTTTAGAAAGGTAGTTCTGCCTGGACAGCCTTGTTCTCCCAAAGGTAAACGAGGATGGCTAATCTTCTTGTGCTCCAATATCCCAAAAAGAAATATGGGTTCCCAAAAAGGTGAGAGGTGTCAACTCTAAACATCTGTTGTATCTCATATTATCATCAAAACAAGTGTAGCTACCTCAGATTTTTTGACTGCAAGTATAATGAGTACCACATTGGCAGGGAAGGAGTTAACCTTTCATGGCTAAAAGAAGGACTGCAGTTATGAGCCTGTTTGCAAGATTTGTAGAGCAGAAGGACTGAGCTATCTGTGGGGATATTAATTCCCTTCCCTACTCATACACTAGGGACTTGATTATCAGTTTCCAGGTGAGACAGTCACCTCAGAAACTGAGGAAGCTGGGAGGGATCAAATGTGGGTTTATGCCATCTTTGTGTCTCCCTATAGTCTCAGTCTGGTTGGTGGCCAACCTGACATGAGTTACAGCAGCCTCAAGGCTCATCTAATTTACATTTGTATTGCCAAAGGTCCGTCCTGGCAGCTGAGAATAGAGATAGCTCAGCAACAAGCCCCTTTCCCTTAACCAGGCCCTGAGATGACCCCTGTGATAGAGGAGGCATTATAGAGTCAGCTATCCTGGCTTTGTGCCATCCAGCAGTCTCATATTGGGGGGAGCGAGGTGTGTGTGTGTGTAGATCTGTCAAGTTTATGGTCCTCTTATGTGACCAGAGCAGAATACAAGGACTTTAAGGGCTGGTCAGCTAGGAAGTCATCTTATAGTGTTATCACAAGCCTACTCAACATTCAATATTATACTGAACAATATTATCACTCTATCAGTAGATGGTCTTTGTATATACAATTTTATACCCAATGACATAAAAACCCAACGTTAAAAGAACAGGAAGTTTGCAAAGAAAGAGAAGAGAAAGAATGGTCATGTGGTTAAGGCAGTTAAAGGGTCCTGTAAAAACTGGATTCTGTCCTTGCATCTGTCACAGAGTACCTAGGTGAAGCTGGGTACATCACTTACACTAAAATCTTCAGAGATAAGCACTAGGTTCCTCATTTTCTGAGTACCTAATGTGAGATACTTGGGTATGATTTGTGGAAGTGCTGAGCAATATAGGAGGTCAGATTAGATTATCTGTGTTCCCCTATGGCTTTAAATTCTACTCTGGGTCATAAAAACTGCATCTGAAGCCAATTGGAACTGTGCTCTGACCATATAAAGTGCTATAAAATAATACATAGATATAAAAAATTAGGCCCTAGGTATCTCAACTTGGGCACACCAAATTAGCAGATATTTTTGACAATTTTGTTCTTAGTTGTTCTGTGCCTCATTTCCCCACCTGTAAAATGGGGATAATAATACCACCTCACTGGGGTGTTGTGAAGATAAATTCATTAATGTTTGTCAAACACTCTCATGGTATTATGATGAGCACCAAGAAAAAGTCTATGAGGGAATCAGTAATTCTATATTCAGTGCAGGGTTCAGATAGTATGCATTAAATAAAGACTAGGGCCACATGTTGAATGATGAGGATAAAAAGAACTATTGAATAGTTACTCATTCATTGTGCAACATCCATCCTGTGAACTGAATGAAGCAGGGGTCCTGCAAGCCTACTCCTGCCCCATCCCTGGCATGACCTCCCCAGCCTGTCTTGTTCAGTACTGCCCTGTCTCCTTTCTATACCTCACTCCTCTGTGTTCAAGTTGCAGTGCTTCCTCCTCCTCCTCCAGACTGCTTGGGCTGTGGGAATGGGAGCATCGAGAACACAGAAGGGACAGTCTCCTTACTCTCAATTATGTTGCCCAGTCCCATGGCAGCCCCTGGCAGACACAGAAAGCAATTGCAGGAAAATCTCATGGAAGCATGCCCAGTGGAGGAGGAATGATCAGAGAATTTTGTTGACAGATCTTAAAAGCAACCACCAATACTGAGCAAGTGCAAACAGAATTTTTCAGTTTTATAATTGAAACAGATTTTGGTGACTTTTCACAGGAATAGCTAGAGACAACCCTCTGATGAACTTCCTGCTAAGTGTCCTATTCCTGCTCCAAAGCATAGACATTAGAACTTCTCAACAAATGGTTGTGCTATTTTTTAACATTTGCAAAACAAAAATTTTTTTCTCTAACCTCATTCTCAGAAACAAATGAACCATTTTTGCTGAAAATTCCCCTCCTTCTGCACCCACAAACAAACAGACAATCACCCCGAGGCAGTCAGCCAGCATGGGACATGTAAGCCCAAACGGTTAAAGTTTGACAAAATTATAAGCCACTGAGAACAAGGTCATATAATGTACAGTGTAGTTAGGTTGCTTAACAATAGGCATCTCTGTCAGCTCCACCTATATTATTACTTGTTTTATTCAATTTTTGTATCAGGGAGCATCAAGCAACAGATATTGGTTCTCAAAACGAGATGCTGCATGACATTGAGGGTTAGACTTAGCAGTGAGAATCAGGCAGAACCTCATTGGCAATTGACTGCACCGAACCAGGCTTAACACCTTTGCTTTGGCCTTCGCTGCAGGAAGCCCTTCTGTATTTGGGTGTTCTTCAGGTGGGTTGGACATTATATGTAGTTTTCTCTTTTACAATGCATCACACTACAGAGGTATATAATCTCCACATACAGCACATGGAACCTTTCCAGCAACTGAGTGGCAGGTGACAGCAAAACAGTATAAAATAAAATTGCATGTACTTGCTGCAAAAATAACACGTAGCATTCTCTTTGGATGCGTAGTCAAGGTCCCCTGTATTCTGTGTTTGGCCTAAATTCTGTGGTCAAGCTTTTGAAACCTATTGGCACTTTATTAGGTAAGGAAAGTGAGAAAATTGATTTTAATAAGTAAAAGCTAAGGAAAGCAGAAAGAAAAGCTTAAATGCATAAGTGTATGTATACATTATATATCAGACATTTCCTTGGGGATCGTATTAGTTTAATATTATGTTTTACATTTTTATGCAGTATTCTAAGATTCACCTACTTCTCCCCTCTATAATTAAACATGATTGTTATTTTCGTATAAAAATACTGTGTAAACATACTGTGAATCCCCCCGCAAACAAACTACTATGAAAGTCCAAATAAAGGATACCTCTGCTCCCTCCCTTACTTGTTTTTCCCTTTTCCTCTTGCCTCTTGAAATGGGAGGAAGATCTATCTCCAAAACCCACCTGTATCCAAAACATAGAGCCCTGATTTGGGGAGCTCTTGTGATTTCATACTTCTTTTAACTAACTGGAGCAAGGGTTGGAGAGTCAGTATGTATGTGTATATGCCATCCCAGCTTTGTGATTATAACAGGGGTCGGCAACCTCTGGCACGCGGCTTGCCAGGGTAAGCACCCTGGCGGGGCAGGCCGGGCCAGTTTGTTTACCTGCTGCATCAGCTGGTTCGAGTGCCACAGGCTGAGGAATGTGCTGGCTGCGGCTTCCCGCCACCCCCATTGGCCTGGGACGGCAAACCATGGCTCAGCGGGAGCTGCAATTGGCTGAACCTGCCGATGCGTTAGGTAAACAAACTGACCCGGCCTGCCAGGGTGCTTACTCTGGCGAGCCACGTGCCAGAGGTTGCTGACCCCTGGACTATAAGTCTGATACTGAGTCACATAGAGTGGCTTCCTATCTCTGAATGATCATAGAATATCAGGGTTGGAAGGGACCACAGGAGGTCATCTAGTCTAACCCCCTGCTCAAAGCAGGACCAATCCCCAGGCAGATTTTTGCCCCAGATCCCTAAATGGCCCCCTCAAGAATTGAGCTCACAATCCTGGGTTTAGCAGGCCAATGCTCAAACCACTAAGCTATCCCTTCCTGCCCTGTCTGCTTCTGTTTCTGCTCAAAAAAAGAGTGTTTCTGTTTAATGGATCTTGGCTAAGGGAATGCCGATTTGCCATTTGTAAAGATTAGAACTAAAAAAACTTTGCAAGTAAGAAAGTATGCGTGGGAAACCATAAAGGTCTCTGAATAGGCTGGATCAAAACCTGGTTCATAATTCAGCAACCTGTTCACTAACAAGTCCTATAGTCAGATCTAGTGTGTACAGAGCTTTGGAATTGTTTGGGATGTAAAAGCTATATATACGTGTGCTTACATGTATATACATGTGATTTCCTGTTCTGTTCATTCCCTCTGAAGCACCTGGCCACTATTGGAAGACAGTATACTGGGCTAGATGGACCATTGGTCTGACCAAATATGGCCATTCCTATGTTCTTATGTATGTGTTGTTATTAATTCAGATATCTCAGCATAAAATCCATCAGTCAAGGGACACTAATCTATGGATTTGAGACACAATCTGGAGGACTATGGATCCATAAAATGAGGAATGTGTTGCAATCATTTATATATTGGATGGATGGATCTGTAGTAATACAGATCCTCTTCTTTTAATAAATTATCATTATTAACTTAAAATTAGATAAAATGAAATGGAAATTACTAGAGTAAGTTAGAAAGTTCATTATTCTTCAGTGTCCCATTGCTGTAGGACAGGCGTGGGCAAACTTTTTGGCCCGAGGGCCACATCTGGGTCTGGAAATTGTGTGGCGGGCCATGAATGCTCACAGAATTAGGGGTTGGGGTCCAGGCTCTGGGGTGAGGCCAGAAATGAGGAGTTCAGAGTGTGGGAGGGTGCTCCGGGCTGGGACCGAGGGGTTCGGAGGGTGGGATCAGGGCTGGGGCAGGGGGTTGGGGCATGGTACGAAGTCAGGGGTGCAGGATCCAGGAAGTGCTTACCTCAAGCAGCTCCCAAAAGCAGCAGCATGTCCTCCCCCCAACCCCCAGCTCCTGCGCGGCCAGTTGGCTCTGTGCCCTGCCCTGTCTGCAGGCGCCACCCCCACAGCTCCCATTGGCCGCGGTTCTCGGCCAATGGGAGCTGTGGGGGCAATGCTTGGGGCAGGGGCAGCGTGCTGAGCCCCCTGGCTTCCTCTATGCATAGAAGCCGGAGGGGTTACACGCCACTGCTTCTGGGAGCCACCCGGAGTGGGGCAAGCCCCTGACCCTGCTCCCCAGCTGGAGTGCTGGAGCGGGGCAAGCAGGAGCTCGAGGGCCAGATTAAAACATCTGTGGGGCCGGATGTGGCCCCCGGGCCGTAGTTTGCCCACCCCTGCTGTAGGAGCACAACTAAATAGAAATTTCACATGAAAATATGAAAGGCGACTGTAGTGTTTTGACTTATAGCATACCTCTGGTGAATGGCATGGCACATACTGTTAACTGAGGCATGCTGCAGCCCAGGTACTCTCTTGCAGCACAAAACATAGCTTTTTACTTCAGTAATATGCATGCCACAAAGTGATAACAATTTAATAGAAAAACCTAACTGCAAAATACTGCAGTACATATTGTTAAAGTATCACATATACCATAGTATCATCATGCTACATGCATTTTATGATTACAACAGTCATATATCAGGTGGTGGTCTATGTTATGGAAATTATATTTCCTACTTAAGTGTTTTGCTGAGCTGTTTTGATTGAAATCTTCCTCGCTCTAAGTGTGAATGTCTACATGCTTATGGCAGTTGGATGCAAATGGGGAGGGGCACAGTCTTCCTGAGAGTTCCATCAAGTGTCATTGATTAACTGTGATGTCAGTCCTTGTACAGTCAACTAGCCATGAGGCTGATGCCGTGCAGACCTGGGATGGAATGGGATCCACTTCAGACCAGATCCAATGACCCTAACGCCAGGTGCAACTGGTCCAGAGGGGCTGTAGCTCATACACCGGCCCTTTCAGATGAACAAAAGTTCAGATTTAGCAGAAATATTATTGAAAAATGTGCACAGATTACATCATTTTACTTATTACACACCAAAAAGTGTTAAAAGAATGTTAAGCTTTCAAAGTCAAGCACTCAAAAGTTAGAAAATTCCAGAGTTAAGTGGAACATGAATGCAGCCTTCTTATGAGTATGCATTATAATATAGTCTTTTTAATTATGTGATCACAAACTATTTTTTTCCACAGGACCCTGCTTCATTCATTGCACAGGATCGAAGGTGCTCACTGAATAAGCAGCTATTCAATATTTTGTTTTCCTCTTATTCTTCAATGAGTGTCCTCATGTCTTCCTTACTGAACATCTTTCAAATCCTGCTTGGAAGAAAAAGAATAAATTTTCAGGGGCTATTCTATGATGTTTATTGTCATAGTATCTGAGTGTTGTGAATATATTTTCAGAATAAGGAAAGGGGGTATTATCCCCATTTTAGAGGTGGGAAACTCATCGGTGTATGCACAGTGTGCCCAGCCAATTAATGATGTCATCATCAGCCAGGTGGAGAGCTGGTAGCCCGCTGTCGAAATAAGTCAGTGGGCGTTCAATAAGGATATGCAACATAGTCTGAAGCTGACTAGAGCTGCATTGTGGGTCATTAGAAAAATCCCATTTAAATATATTGGCTGCTCTGTTGCCATGTCCTGTTCGAAACTGGTTCAGAGATAACAACAGGTGCCTTGGCAGATCAAAACCTGGTGGACAGCAGGTTGGGTCAGTGATGAGAGAGTGATTAATGACTTTCGTCCTTGACCACTTGTTGCACCAAGCAGATTCCACTGTCAGGTCCTGTGGTGGCATAAATGACCATAAAGGACATCTAGAAGACAGGTGGGTACTGGGGCACAGAGATTCAGGTCAAAAGTACCCACTAATTTTTGGTGCCCAAGTGAAGAAGGTTCTGATTGTATGGCACTCTATGTGTTCAAAGCACAGCTCCCATTGACTTCAGTTGCAGCTGTGAGTGCTCAGCACTTCTGCAAATCAGACTCCAGGGTCTTGAGTCAGGCACACAGAAAATGTGGAACACACAGTGAGTGGACACTTGTGAAAAATATGGCTTGAGTCACTTGCGTCACATCACACAGGAACTCTGTGGCAGAGGAAGATACAGAATCCAGTTCTCCAGGGCAGCATTCAACTGTCTTAGCAATGAGACCATCCTGACCCTTCTTGCTGTCCCCTTCCTCATTCACTGCACACCTTCTCATTTCTGCAACAAACAACGCAGGGCCCATATAGACAACAGCCTAGTTCACTACACACAACCCTAAACCACCCTCTGAGCACAGTCTATCCTGTGCACTGAATGAGGCAGAAGATCCTGTGGAACAAACAGGAATCTTAAGTTCCATTCTAGACTGTGGATTGGGGTGTTCTTTAGTGGTCAGAGTTCTCCCAAATCCCGACCCCTTTCTTACCCTGTTCCCTCCAGTCCTGTCTCTCCCACCCCACCTCCTCTCAGCTCCTTTTACCTTGCCCAGCTAGCTCTCAGGCTCTTTGTCACAGTCTTCCCATGCTAAGCTCCTCATCCAGCCCCAGTTTCCCTCTCTTGTACCAATCCTAGTCTTCTTCTTGGTCATCAGTGCAGATGGACTCTTCAGAGACTTTAGCTGCCAAACTAACAAGTCTCTTCTGAGCATTTGCAAACTGTGATTTTTTTTCCCCAGAGGCTTATATTTTGGCCAAATCTAGGGAAATATTCATGGGAACAGCAAAAGACACATCGCTGATGCCAGGGAGACCCCCTGCCAAATTTCAACCCCCTCTTTCAGAGCATGGAAATGCTAAAACTGCTCAGTGAAATGATTGTAAGAATATTTAAAATGGGCACAACCGTGTATTTTTCTCTAATGTCATTCTGGTAAATGGCTGAACTACTTTTGCTGAAACTTTCCAAAAACCATTCAGCCTAAGGCAGATATCCAGCATGGAGAATTTCAGCCTTAATGGTTAAAGTTTGGTAATTATAAGCAACTAAAGACAAGGACATATAATGGGAGGTGTTGGGAACCTTAACTATAGGCGGCACCTCTAGTTCCACCTATAATTCAGGGCTTAATGTTTTATTTAGGGGATACAGTGGAATGAAAGATGCGGTGTTTAGTTAATTTTTTTGCATTTATAATTTGAGAGATTGATGATTAGTGAAAATGGTGTGCCATGCATCACTGTTGCTGCACAATTGGGAAAGCATTCTAAATGATGTGAGCAGTGGCAAATATGACTGGCACTACTTGGTCCAGTAAAGCACATAAGTCTTTTGCAGTATGAATGTAAGCTCACACATTGAGCAGCACTGACTTTCCTCTGCTACCTTTCCCCAGTCCAGGGAAAATGTAACCATTCCATAACACTGACAGTGAACATGTCATTGTCTAACAGCATACATCATCTGCAGTGGTCGGTGCAAACATTGTTCACAGATGAAGCTCTGCGGGTTTGGAAGAAATTTCCCTCATTGGTAGGTTATTACATAAATGTCTATTATTAGGGGTTTACAACTTCTTATGAAGCATCTGGTACTGGTCAATACCGGAGACATAATACTGGATAAGAGGAATGATTGGTCTGATCCAATATGGTAATTCCTTTCTTCCTAAATATTGATATTTCTATCAAGGGAAAACTCTGCAATGCTGAGTTCCTTCCACTTCTCTCCTGATTGATATATCCTACAATCTGAAAATCACAGGGATAACATGAACCTCATGGAGCAGTACATTTAAGTGATAATCTTGTTTACTATAATCTTGTATTGTGACAGAAAGATCTGCCATTTTAGTCCTCTTAGTTATGGATATTTTCTGAGCACTACACAAAAAGAGTTCTCAGGAGTCTGGGACAAGAAGGAATAATATGAGTTTTCACTCCAGCCTTTTGTAAAGTTATTTTACAGCTGTCAGATATAACAATTAACTAATTCTTCAGTGATGAACTAAACATATTGTTTATTAAGTGATACGCTGATCAGATTGCACTGCAGTTACAAGGCCGAAAGGTATCTGGTCAAATCAATGTTGATTTAAAAAAAATAATTATTAATGAAATTTTTAATTTATTCTCAGATGTAAACAATTCTTGTTCATATTGTCTTTAATTTAATATTCTGGAATGCTGTAGTAATAGAACTCTTGTGCCATTTGATGGAGAAACAGCCTGCTGCTTTAAGAAATGTCCTTACTTATTTATATTTTTTTTAAAGAAAGGAATGGACATGAAGTTGTATTAATGCATTTTGTAAGATCATGCTGAAATGAACTGAAACTAAAATAGAAAAAAGATTGTCTGCTACATAGAAATCACAAAGCTGTGTTGCTCCATGGCTTTGTGTTGATGATATATTTTAATTAGATATTAAGACCACCATATGAGGAGACCAAGTTATCTATAAAAGGGTATGCAGACTTGTGCAGCCATATTTACCTGTGTCAATATTTGCACACTCACGTGCTGAATATGTGAATGCAGTTTCCAATCATGGACACACCATTTGGCACATGTGAAGGGCCCCCTTTTAAAAGTTTTTTGGCCCTAAAGGACAACTGTATGGTAACTATATCTGTTATTTATACTGTAGTGATTTCAATTGCACTTTAAAATATCTAAAATTGTGAATTTCTCATACTTTATGTTCTAGATTGTGTAAATGTTTATGTATTTTGAAGTTTTATCCTGATTCTCTGCTCCTTTGCAACATGCATAGTCATTTTTGGGTTGAAGGGGAAACAGGTTTTCCATCCTATAAATATTGTTAAGATTCTGAAAATATTTCCCATTCTAAACCAGGATGGAAAATCAAAATTTCAAATATTGTTGCAACCCAGCAAACTGATTTTTCATTTGCTTACTTTTTTTTTAATTTTAAAAAGTTTCATTTGAACTTTGACCTCTTTTTTTCTTTTTTAACCTTTCTTAGCAAATGTTTACTAAAATTTCTATACGGAAACTTGTTTTGACACAAAAACCAAAACTTTCCAGTTTGAAAATGTCAAAATGGGATGTTTCAATAATCTTGAAACATTTTTCAATTGTTATATTTGTCAGGAACTGCTGCAGGTTAGCTACACCCCAAAGCAGCCCTCCACCAAGCCTGGAAGATTGCAATTCCCAGAGTCAAAATCTCCCACCCAGGCTGTTGCTGTAGCAACAATATGCTGCTCCCTGTTGTAATGTCACAATTTAGTCTATAATGTGTATAAGCACATAAGTATATATGTATAGTAATTATACAAAATATATAGTATATGTATGTAACACAATGTATATGATGTATATTTACTCTCAAAATAGGCACAGCATACCAATGCTTTGGGTTTTAAACGTTTTTCAGTACAGTACAAGAGCATGATACTGTAAAACTCAAATGAAATGAATGCTGAGATAAACAATTAAAAATAAAACTCCATTTTAGAAACTTATTCCCCACTTCTTAAAATAGTACACTTTTAAATTGTGAACCAGTGAAATAATATGGTCAGAAAATAACCAAGGGACAAGTTGATTATGCCAGCATTTTGCAAGAATGATATACCCTTTGAGCCTGCCAGATGGCATCTAGGCACTTAAAGCTGAGTTAGCCAAAGAGGAAAGTGTTCAATTTTGTGTCAAATATGTGTATGCAACATGTACTCCACATCTTCCGGTTCTCAAAGTGTGGCCTTTGGATTTGAAAGCAACAGCTCTAGCTGGTGAGTTTAAAGACAGGCCTCCCTCTCACCCAACCAATAGTAGCTGTGCTATATTGCAAGTTCCATCAGAGAACTGCCAAATATGCAATCCCCCTAGGACATTCAGCATATATTCATTAAATGCGGTGATGTCTTCCTCCTGCCAGAATTTTAACAAAAGGCTCCTATGAAATTCCATCTCCCTTGCTGCCTGGTCTGTGACAACCCTGTGTACCATAGACTCATAGCCTTTAAGGTCAGAAGGGACCATCATGTTCAAGTAGTCTGACCTCCTGCACATTGCAGGCTTCACAACCTCACTCATCCACTCCTGTAATAGACCCCTAATGTCTAGCTGAGTTACTGAAGTCCTCAAATCCTGGTTTAAAGTCTTCATGTTACAGAGAACTCACCATTTACGCTAGTTTAAACCTGCAAGTGATCTGTGCCCCATGCTGCAGATGAAGGCAAAAAACTCCAAGGATCTCTGTCAATCTGGCAAATTCCTTCCCAGCCCCAAATACAGCGATCAGTTAGACCCTGAGCATGTGGACAAGACCCACCTGACAGACACCTGGGAAACAATTCTCTGTAGTAAATCAAAGCCCTTCCCATCTAGTGTCCCATTGCCGGCTGCTGGAGATATTTGCTGATAGCAGTCACAGATCGGCCATGCTCTTGTAGGCAGTCTCATCATACCATCCCCTTCATGAATTTATCAAGCTCAGTCTTGAAGCCAGTTCGGTTTTTTGGCTCCCATTGCTCCCTTGGAAGGCAGTTCCAGAACTTCACTCCTCTGATGGTTAGAAACCTTTGCTTAATTTCAAGCCTAAACTTATTGATGGTCCAGTTTATATCCATTTGTTCTTGTGCTCAGATCGGTGCTTATATTAAATAATTCCTCTCCCTACCTGGTATTTATCCCTCTGATGTATTTATATAGAGCAGTCATATCTCCCCTCAACCTCTTTTGGTTAGGTTAAACAAGCCAAGCTCTTTGAATAGCCTCTTATAAGGTAGGCTTTCCATTCCTTCAATCATCCTAGTAGCCTTTCTCTGCATCTGCTCCAGCTTGGATGGAGTAGCATAGGTGCCAGGGTGTTTTTTAAATTTTTTTTAATTTTACTAAATTCCTGGCCTCAATGATATCTTGTGGCAATGAGCTTCATAGGTGGATTAAGTGTTATGGAATACATAAATAATCCTGATTAACTACACTTAAAATATTTGTTGCTAGTTTGTCATATCTTTATTCGGTTTGCTCATAACTTAACCTGGGCTTCAAAATGTTTTGAAAGTTGCCTAAATTAACTCTTTGTTTCTGCGGAAAGGGCACTTTTTTCCCTTTCCAATTTTTGTGGGTCTCTCTCTGATATCATAAATGTAACGAGACACCATTTCCTCCTCTCAGATCACGTGTGCACATTTAAAAAGGATTCTGCCTGGGGATCATTGTTTGTCACTCTCATCCTTTCATACTCAAGTACTCTTATTTCCAATCATTCTGCTCTACAGATACTTATCAGTGCTATTCAAAGGGCGGGTTAATTTTTTCTCTTAATTTTTATTTGTATATTTTTTTAAAAATTAGATGTGCATTTCAAATAGTGAGCTTCCTGGTGAAATTTGCTAAATCACAGCAAAGTTTGAGCAATTACCAGGAAACAATGTAATGATGGCAAATTTGCATGTAATGGCATGGCAAATTTACAACTGTGGAAATTAAGTATAATTGTACAAAGAGGTTCTCCTCCTCTGTTGGGGAAAAAATCATGACATGAAAATGTTTGTCCTGCTTTAGTTGATGCTCAGGGATGGTTCCTGGGAGCTGGCAATGAACTGCAATGTTCTGCACCAAAGATCCCACAAAATACAGGGTAGCAGCCGCTGAACCTTAAAGTGTGTGAGAATGCATGTGTGTGTGAGACCCCACGCTCTTACTGTTTGTCTATAATTTGAATCATGAGTGCTCCATGCTGGGATAAAAATAAATTTTGTAGTGGTATATTAATGAATCTGTCCCGAACAATTATCTTAAAATGATGAGGATATAAATTAAATTCTTCTCTACTGTTTAGAGGAATCTTCCACTCAGTTCAACTGTCAAATCAAGTCAAATGTCAGCATAATTGGTTGCAAAGTAGTCCTTAATAAGTCCTTAGTAATCAGTATTTCATCTGTCAGTCTAATTTAGTGTGACTGCAATATTCGTAATTATAAAAAGTTTTAGAGCTGTAGTTAACAACGCGAGAGGCAGGGGGCCCATAGAATGTATCAGCAAGCTGCCAAGAGATCAGAAACATTTTAAAATTTGAATGTGCTTTTAACCACTTTACTATATAAAAGGAATATGTTAAATGTCATTTTTAAAGGCATCTCCATGATAATTCAGCATGGCCCCAACGAGATGTGAATAATACAATAATTTGCTGCCATTTTACTAAGTGATATGATAATAGCACAGTGCCATTACTTGGAATACTCCCTATTGAGTGCTTGCAGATTAAATATCAAATGCCCTGTTGTTCTACGTAAACAACTTATCCTTCAATTTTATGATATTTTTATCCAAAAGGAAGAATATTTTAAAATGTTACCATAAGGTTCCAATAGTAACAGTCTTGAATGGAACACAATCACTGAGCTGATAATGATAAAAAACAAAACAAACATCTCTGTGTTAACATTTTAGGCATCAAGCAGCCTGAAGATTTTCCTGCCTGACCTTGGAATCCTTGCGTGTGGGTTGTCTCTTATTCTAATTGAACTCTAATTCTAATAAAACTTAAGTAATTTGCTGAATTTTCTCCCCCATGTTACCTCCCTTATTTTTAAATATGTTTAAATAACTGTATCAGATACATAATTCTAATAGAAATAAAATGGAAAGAGACTAAAAATAGTGATGTCATCACTTGCTAGCTGCAGTACCATAGAGCTTAGAGGTTCCAACCAATATCAGGGCCCCATTGTTTGTACGAACATTACCCACTATCCCTGCCTGAAAGAGCTTACGATCTAATTAGACAAGACAACGGTTGGGAGGAAGAAAGGATTATTATGCCCATTTTACAGATGTACAGAAGACAAGATTTTTAAAGGGATAATTTGGGTGCCTTGAGGGTATGTTAAGAGAACCTGATTTTCAGAAAGTGCTGAGCTCCTTCCCTTTGAAATCAGGTCTCCTTAAGGTATGTCAAGTTGGGTGTTCAGAAATTGAGGCATCCAAAGTCATGAAATCACTTTTGGAAGTCTAGTCTAGTCTAGTCAGAGGGAATAACTGGCTTGACAAAGACCAAACAGTTGAGCCCAAATCTCCTGAGTTTTGGGGGGAGGGATAGCTCAGTGGTTTGAGCATTGGCCTGCTAAACTTAGGGTTGTGAGCTCAATCCTTGAGGGAGCTACTTAGGGATCTGGGGCAGAATCAGTACTTGGTCCTGCTAGTGAAGGTAGAGGGCTAGACTTGATGACCTTTCAAGGTCCCTTCTAGGAGATAGGATATCTCCATTAATTTTTTTTTTTAAGTCCCAGCCTACAAGGTGTCTAGTAGTGAAGAGGTAGCTTTGAGTCTGGTCAAACATCCATCAGGCTAATTTACATTGGGAAAATTTCCTCAAAAATTCAAACCAGTTTTAAAACTGGCTCAGTTAAACTGACTTTAATGATTGGAGTCTTCACATAGGTCAAACTCCAGGTAGACTGAACCATTTTTACTGAACTGGTTTCTAAATGACTTTCAGCGATTTAACATGTAAAAACATCTGAAGGAACCATATTGGTGGTGGATGAGAGCATCAATAATGCTACATGTAATTGGAATCATGGCGATGAAGGCAGTATTGTTAACCATCATGATTAAGAAAACTATATTTCAAGAAGAAGAATTTCACTATGATTAAAACTAGGCTGTGTTACTGATACTGCATTGGTAATACAAGCTTGATGCTACAGCTGGTGTATGTGCACAATTTTTTTCATATCCAAAACTCTAGGTGAAAAAGACATTTTTCATTTTCTTTCCCTTGTAATTTACAAATTACAGATTAGGTTTAATAAAAGGACTTTCTTCCTGTAAATTAATAGTGTGGGAATGGCAACTTTATAGAAATTGCAGTTTTGTAGCTGTCACAAACCAAGCTTTATATGCATAATAATCTGAGTCATCTTTTCCCAGCCCACATAAAGATATTTTAAAAAACTTTAAAACTAGAGGCACTCTATGAATATTTCAGAAAAGCTCACTCAGTGAATAAGCTCTTGTTTTTGGAATATAGTGGATTTTCCAGTGCACTCTTCAACACAAATCGACTAGCCAACTTGGAGATATAAACTAGATTAGAGAGAAGCTGATTTGCAGTGTTTCAGATTCTGGTGATGGTTTGCCAGATCTACATGAAAAAAGGCAGCTATTTTAATTGTTTTTGACACTAAAACTTTGAGGCATTTTTATAGATATCTGAAAGAGAAGCCAAATTGTGTTATGGAGCATAGGTGTAGTAGTGTAACTCGGAGCAGAAGCCAGTGGGGTTGTGCATGTATCAGATTAAATCATTGTGGTTACATGTACATAACTGAAAGCAGAATTTCCCCTGCAGTTAATAAGAGCATTGACTTCAGTGGAGCTGCTGGTGTAATTGAGAGCAGAATCTGGCTCCTTGTGTTCCTCCTGTTTTGCCTTATTGTTGTGTGCAGTCTGCAGAGTTTCTTGTCTCCAAATTATTAAAGAAACACTTGTTTCTTTCTTCTAAAATTCCCTTAAACTTATCCAAACTCTACTGGTTAGAAACAAGTATGTTTTCCCATACTTTTTGATTATATGGAAAAAGTATCTATTTTTCCTTGTAAAGCCAAACAGAGAATAACACAGTTTAGAAATTGCATCAGATTTAATGGCTCTTGGTGCCAGATGGTATAAAGCTGATAATTTTACAGTAGATGTTTCTTTCAAGCTACAAATATTATATGAAGTCTTTTTTCCTGATTGTCAATATATCTATGGTAGATATTATACGGGAGGGTATTCTTCATGCAGCACAGGGTACAATCCCCATGGTGGGTATCAGTCTGAGGAAAGAACAGTTGGCACCTGAGGTTTTTCTGTGACACTGTTTTGATGATGCTAGTAATGCAGCTAAAAATGGCTACCTAATACTTGTCTTATTAGATATCAATCTGCAGCATATAACTTCCAGCTGTGGATATGTCATCTACCTTGAGATTGGCAAAAAGAGGAATTTTCCCATACCTGTGTGTGATTTTATATCTATTAGTGTGGTGCTGAAAGCTACCACTTCCACTACTCAGGCATGAGTTATTTGTCCCTCTATTTCTACCCTAAATTGTGTTTTTGTCTTATTATTCTAATCTAAATATCTGTAACAAAAGCTCTCTTCAGTTTTTCCCAAGAGATCATAATGAATTGATTGCTCCAAGAATATTTGTCATGTTCAGCTTCACCTTTCTATTTCATTTCAGATTTGTTAGCCAAGTTACCTTTTTGAAGGTGTGTGGTGTCGTTTTGACAATTTGTTTTTTGTTTGGGGCTTTTTGGACTTGTGAAGTAAGCAATTAGGGGGCTTTATACTATTAGTGGAAGTCACCAGGTGGCATTATTAGAAACAGTTCTATGAATTCTGTTTAATTAAATGTATGGACATTAGAACTTGTATAAATGCTAGTTAGTTGTGGCTCAAATCTTTGTAGTTGTACATATCACCAATAAAGTTGCTTTATTTCCTCAGTGTCTCTCATTGTAATAATTACTTTGGTGCAAAGTTTTACATTGTGTCAAAACACTGAGGAATTTTCTTTCTAAGAACAAAATACAAGCAGAAGGAATAGGACTAAAAAGTAAACCCTGATCTTGTCCTGTGATCCATGTGAGCAAACTGCTGTGCCTTTGCTGATCCTCACTGAGTATGTCTACATTGCAATTAGACACCCACAACTGTCCTGTGCCAGCGCGCTCAGGCTCAGGCTAAGGGGCTGTTTAATTGTGGTGCAGACATTCTGGCTCAGGCTGCAGCCCAAGCTTTGGAGCCCTCCCACCTTGCAGGGTTCTACATCCCTGGCTGCAGCCTGAGCCCAGATATCTATTGCAGTTAAACAGCTGTGCAGCAAAAGCCCTGTGAGACACAGGCACAGGCTGCACACGGGTTTTTAATTGCAGTATAGTACAGTATACCCCATGAGGTCAATGAGGCTTTGTGTTGGTGCAGAAATCTATCCACATAGAACAATTCAACATCAGGGTCCAAGATTGTTTTGCCAAATGTTACAACATATAAATATATAAACAGATTGTAGCATCTGTAGAAAATAGCCACTTATGACTATCGTTGGGTGAATATTGGTTAACATTCAGTAGAAGCAGCAAAGAATCCTGTGGCACCTTATAGACTAACAGACGTTTCGCAGCATGAGCTTTCGTGGGTGAATACCCACTTCTTCGGATGCAGGTTAACATTGCATTGGATTGGTTAACATTGTTTCTCGTATCACATTTTTCATCAGCTTATTTTGGGTTTGGGTGTTTTTTCTGCCTCGATAAATAGTTTCATTTTGGCCTGTGGGGAAAAAATATGGTGTGATCATGCAATGAACAACTACATCATGATGTGTATATATACAAGGAGGAAGCATTAAAATAGAATCAGGCAACCATTAACTCTGATGTTGCCTAACTTTTGAGTTCTAGATTTTGCAATCTAAATAACTCTCTTTCATTTTAATATAGGTTTTTGTATGCATTCCTATCAATTTTTTAAAAGGAAAGCAGAGTGACACTGACTATTACCATTGAGTCTAACTTCTATTACTGGTAAAATAATGGAACAAACTCTAAAATAACTAGGCCCAGATTCAATCCAGCATTTATGATAGCACAACCCATTGATGGAAAACCCACAAATTAAGGGAGGCTAAGACTGAATAATGGAAAGCAACTTCAATCTCCTATTTGGAGCTGTTTCTTTCTCCAGTTCCACTCATCAGACTGCATGGGGATGAGAATCCTATGGAGTCCCACCTGTAAATTAAGCTGTCAGGCCTGATTGAAACAAAAAAACACAGTAGATAGCCTTGAAAATATAACCCAATGCAAAGTGGTCACTAGGGTTGAATGGAGCAAGCAAATAGCACATAAAAAGAGTTTGTGAGTTATTTAATCCAGCTCTAAATGCATAAATTGGTTCTGTGATTAGCAGGTAATAATTGTAGTCAGGAACTATTTATATATTGAGCAAAGTTGTTCCACAGACCATGCAGAAATGGAAATTTTGAGGAAAGAACAGCAGCAGCAACATTATGGGCCTTAGCTTAAGGGGGAACATCCCTTGGAGAGAGGAAAACCAGGCTGACACATGAAGGCGTAAACAGCACTCTGCACCAGTTTGGATTAATCTAGTCCGAGGTATGTAACTGTTTTGTACATTAATATTATTTAGAATCATGATGCTGTGTTTTCATTCCATCTTTGTATTGGTTTCCACTAATGTTTTGTGCAATAAAATTAGTGGATCTCTAGTACTGAGACTTTGCAATGTTATTGCTGTTTGCTTCTGGGGAAATTGATAGAGCACAGTGCTTAAAAAAGTGCCAGTATGTACAACACTCACACACGTTTTGGAAAAGACGATCCCTTCATATTTTTAAATGGAATAGAGAGTTTATCACAAGCTTCGAAGATTTCAAAAGGAAAATCAATGTTAGTCCCCTGTTGAAAACTAGAAACATCCATTTTGTCAATGGGTCTAATCTGCTTTATTTGACATAACTGCCACTGTAAAAAGAAAGCATTATTAATATCAATGAGGGCAGATGATCAGCTGTCTGCTCTGAAGGTCCTGTCTTGAATTGTTTATTGCATTGGTTTGTATTTTGGAGGAGACTGCTGGTGTTGGCATATTTAATGGTCTGACAACATATAAACCTTTCATCAGATATTATGAAAACTCTGATGCCAAACTGCTCTGAGCCAAAGTATGGCATACAAAAGAAGCTTTTAAAAACATACATATTTTTAAATGATTTGGGCCAATTGTTACAAATGAGTCGGCAAGCGGTTTCAAAGTATTCTTGTTTCAGATACTGCATTTTGCACATTGATGAAGTCCTTATTTTTTAAATTGATGTTTTGTGAGGCTAAAATGGACACTTAACCTTTTTAACCCTCACATTTTCTAGGGTTAGCAACATGAGATTTAAAAATCACCCACTACAAGCATCTATCTATTTTTACCAAGTCCATATTTTAGTACGGCTCTAGAATATGAAAATGTTTTCTATTCTTAATTAAAATGCATAGTCTATACCATGTATGGCTCACATATGCTGCCATCAAAGTTAATGGCAAAACTGAAGGATTTAATCCTATATGCAGGTTAACAATAATCTGGCCAAAGAGCAGCTATGTGTAGTCAGCATCAGGATCTAAAATGTGGCATATGTGTTATTAGCATTATGCATTTTTACTAAGGTGTATGGCAAATACACCATACACCAAATAAACCATACTTCATACACCAGATAACAAAACAAACTTTTATTATATTTTAACAAGTGAATTGATGTGATATTTGATCTAAAAGAAGCAGATCCCCAATGGCACATCTGTTTTCTCTGTATTTGAAAATTATGTGCAAATACATTCAAGGACCTGACTCACACCCACAAAAGCAAGGACATTCAGAATTAAGCATTTGTCCTTAGTGCATCCTGTTGTACTTACAGTATTTTTTCTTCAGCTAATAGGATATCCTGTACTATAAGGATTTATGTTTGAATCCTATCACAAGGTTCAAAAGTACCACCTACCATTTTCACTTTGACTTAAGCTTTTGTCTTAAATGCTCCCATCCCTCCTGCCACTGGTGGAGTTGCTTCAGTGAACATGCAATAGGGAGAGATTTTAAGAAAAATGCTAGTGTAGAGCATCAGTGAAGTAGAAATTCAGCTCAATGCCAAGGCTTCTCTAGGCATCTTTGAAACGTTCAGTAACTTTCATGTTTCACGTTCACAAAAAGAGGACACTGCTGGAAGCGGGAGAAGGAGTGGGAGCTGGAGGGGGGATACAGTTGGTGTGTGTGTGCGCACTGGGAGCCATTTGGGGGGTGCTGGAGGGGAGATTTGAGGGGTAAGCAGGTATTTGGGGGATGCTGGAGGATTTACCTGGGAGGTTTTGGAGGGTGTGTGTGTACTGGAAGGGGTCCCTGTGGGGTGCTGGAAAGGGTACCTGGCAGGAGCTAGAAGGAGTATTTGGGGGGTGCCGGAAGTGTGTGTGTGTGTGTGTGTGTACTGGAAGGGGTACCTGTAGGGTGCTGGAAGGGGTATCTGGGACTTGCTGGAAAAGGTGTGTGTGTACTGGAAGGAGTATTTGGGGGGTGCTGGAATGTGTATTTGGGTGGTTCAGGAAGGGGAACCTGGGGCCTCCGTCTTGAGATGTGGGGGCAGTTTCACTCCCTGTCACAAAGGCAGGGCAGCTGATGCAAAACTGTGATGCAGTAACAGCCGTCAGTCAGTGCCTCCCTATAGGGCTCTCCCCCTCCCAAGTTTTAATTGAACTACAATACTTGTATGAGGTGAATTGAAATACTATTTCTTTTATTTATTTTTTACAGTAAAAATATCTGTAATAAAAAATAAATATAAGGTGAGCACTGTACACTTTGTATTCTGTGTTGTAACTGAAATCAATATATTTGATTTCAATATATATTTGAAAATGTAGAAAATATTTAAATAAATGATATTCTATTATAGTTTGACAGTGAGATTAATCACGATTAATTTTTTTTAGTTGCTTGACAGCCCTAGTACAAATTGAATGCATACCAGGACTGTAGCACTTTCACAAGTGTAGATGACTAAACTGGTTGCAAGGCTTTGGAGAACCAGATCCATTATGAATAAAATATACTAGAAGAAATATCCTGGCTCGGAGTCCACTATTTTCTCAAGCTGGAACAGTATAAAATTGTGAAGTGCACTGCATTTTTTTTTTGTATCAGAGACACTTTCGATATATTATTAGCTATTTTAGGAAAATGTAAATAATTGTTTAGTGGTACACTTTTTTCTTAGTTTATAATCTTTTATAAAAATATTTTTGTAGTATTCTCAGTATAACAAAGTATCAGTTTCAAAAATAGTCTGTAATATCATGTAGCAACAATTTTATCATTTTTGAATGTACAGTGAAATAGAATGGACTGTGAAAAACAAAACTAAATCGAAATCAAAGCCAAAACTCCAAAGCCCTGCTGAATCTTTAGAAATCTAGTGATGTACATTTTTCTCAAGGAGCCTTAGTCTTTCATGTTACAACTTCTGAAATGTTTTGTAGTTGGTAAGACAGATCATGTGTTAAATAAATAAAGAAGGAATAAATCAATATTGTCATCAATCAGTGAGGCACTGACTGATTCCACTGGCAGTCTCTTACAACAGCACTTGATGAGGTTAGATAAGGACCTGCCAGACTGTCAGCAACAGATAAACCATTTCTTCTGGGTGGATTAATACTGATATTCATAGGCACAGGAAAAGCATGTCACTTCTGAACTCTCTTCTGGGGGGTCAGTGGGAGGGTCAAATAAGTTGTTTCAATCAGCATCCATAGCCAAAATGTCACTCAGTTTGCTGACCTTAAATCAACTAATACAAAAATCTAAGGGTAAAATCCTAGTTCCACTGAAGTCAATGGCAAATTGACTTTAGCGGGCCCAGGAATTCACCCTAGGTGTCTAGCTGACAATATGAAAGCAATATAAGAAACTATAGGCAATGCATGAGCCATGTGTGTTATTGAGGTCAACTCTTTGTCCTGCGTTCCAGCCAAAAATTCTTAACCCTGGTGTCAAATTTAAGTATTATATTTTAATTAGTACAGATATTAATATCTCTACTTTCTTCTTTCCTTTAGTAACCTAGATTAAGCATTCTAGTGATTCAGATATTTAGAGTTCTGCCATGTGTCAATGGTGAAAAAAGAAAGATCGGTGTTATAACTGAACCTGTTGAGAAGTCAAGTAATCATTCTAACTCTCTCGTAGAAAGATTCCTGGAGGGTAAACAGGGAAAGGGTTTCATAAAACCCTGGTTAGACGACTGCAACTGTGTATTCTAGTTCACCTTTATTTATAACATTCACCAATTTATTTATGCATGACAGCAAGAAGATTACACAATGACAAACAAAACCCCGCAGCCCTATGTGCAAGGTAGAATTAAAAGGCTTGGTACAGTAGAAGGATAATTGAACAAAGGAATGTAGAATATTTTACACTGTTGGAGGGTTTTGTTGATAGTTAATGGTATAGCCATTTTTAGGGCCATATTTTGAGGTCTTTCAGAGAGTAAAACTCCCTTGACTTCATGAACCTTTTGGTTCACTGATGTCAGCTGATTAGTCAATGTGAGTTTTACTTGATTAATAGACCACAGAATTTGGGCCTCAGCTATGATCCACAGTAAAATAGAGCACAATAAAAACAGATTGTTTTGATTTTAGGAACAGGGACTGTAATTTTTTGGTTTGAGAGTAATAATCTCAAGATATTTTCACTTTAATCCCATTGGTGATGCTTAAGGATGTGCTCTTAAGTACTTTGCTGAATATGGATTGATTTAGGCCCATTATTTTCACTGAGTTCATGCCTGAGTACTTTGCTGAAAGAATTTCCCAAGGGAGACTCCTATCTATCAAAGTACTTATTATGTGAAACTCATCACCATAGTATCTGAACACCTCACAAACATGAATTTGATCCTCAAACACTCCTATGAAATAAAAATCTCCTCACTTTCAGATAAGGAACAAAGGCACAAAGTAAGTGACTTGACCGAGGTCACAGAGAAAGTTTGTGTCAGGGCCAGAGATTGAATCTAGATCTCCTGAGTCTAGTCCAGTGGCTTACCCACAACATCATCCCTGCCTATTTGTCAAAGGGGCAAAGTAGTGCATTCATGTAGTTACCAGTGATGTACAGCACTATATTTTCCCCAGTAATTACTTTATTTAAAGGCTTTGTGATTGTGTGTATAAATCTTGTATGGTGCATGGTGGTTAGGGGGTTAAATTCCTTCCATGAAGTAAGGGATGGGAATTTGCCTCTCCTCCAAAGTGTGGTCTCAGCTGTCAGGAATGAAAGCTAGTTTCTTGTGGATGAAGAATTGATGTGCTGATCTAAGTAGCCCAACAATGAGGGAGTGTTTGTTGCAGTAAAGATGACCTGATTATAAATCAGGAAAGTGTTTCCTGCCTGTCCCGCTTGGTACTATAATTTTGCTGTTCTCAGCCTTTCCTTCAAGAATTGAGCCCTGAGCTGCCCTGGAGAAAAGAGTTATGCTAATGCTAATGAGCTGGATAAAGATGCGTGGGACTAACTGGGGAATAATTCCTTTTTGTTTTGTTAGCTTGTGAAATAACAGCAATAAAGACAATTCTAATGAGGTGTAAATCTTCCACACATTAGTCCTGTTTGACCTTGTCTAATGAGGAGGTGGGCAAGTGCTCAGAGCTCATTTGAAAACTAGATATGGAGGTTACAGTGACAGAGTGACTGTCTGAGAGGTGGACTGAATGGGTCAAAAAGCAGGATGCTGTTCTAATGCATAACATACACTGCAAGTGCAAGAGTATAAGCTTAATAATGTCATCTTTATAGGTTAGTTATACCTTCTGCCCCACTGAAGACAGAACCCTCCACCCCACAACTATATATCATTAGAAAGCTGAAGCTCTCAGCTTTCCAGTGTTAATTTCTATTCCGAAACTTGATAAGCAACATACCTTGTAATGGTCTTTGAGAGTAAGCAATAAAATCAGGCTATCACAGGCCATTTACCAGACTGGCCTGGTTGCTTTCAACATCCTGTACATCCTGGATGCATCTATGATCTACTCTGGAGAGATCTGATTGAATTTTCATGGGATTCTAAGTTTGTTTGGAGGTGCTGGAAAGACAAAACTTTCTCAGAAGAGGTGAAAGGACTAGAGATGTATCCCAATGGAAGTATTGACAATTTTGAATATGCTTGACTTGTTGGAGTATAAATTCTGACTTAAGTGGGCCACTGTAGAAACCCTGAATTTTGAAACAAGGCCATGTATGGTGTCCTAGCTGTGTTTGATGTAATTCTCGAGAGGGTACTGGTACAAAGATGAGTTTGTCAGTTTGGTCTCTAGCATAAAGTAGAGCAGCCTCAAAGGCAATTCCAGCAGCTGGGGATCCCTGGGGTATTGTGACATCTCGGCCATACCTCCCTTTCCCCCCCAGATGTGCCCTTTACCTGGGTATATCTGGGTAGGGTAATAATGTAGGAACCTCTTCAGTGACTCTCAGAGACACCCAGTGCGTAACCGGAGGAGTCCCCTAAGAAAAGGAATTTCTATTGGCCAGATTGCCAGGCTGCTTTGTCTGTTGGAATTGCACATAGCTGTCAGTGGCACCCAAGTATCTGGCCTCTTGCTGTTCACGCTTTGTGATCCTCCTCTTTTATCTGTATTTGTTTGTTATCATAGTGTTTTAGTATTCTAATATGATGGGAGAGTAGGCGATTCCACAACCACATCTCATAGAATTTCAGTTCCTGATTAAATTTGACATTTATGAATGATTGTCACTAAAGTCAGAGACAGAAGCCTTGTCATTAGGTAATGTGCCAGCCAAGTGGTTTTGGCAAGCTTCCCACAGCTTTGCAGAATTTATTAAGAGGACAGATGGCTTTAACATATCCTATTAGAATGTACTATGCCAGTCGTTTTAAAAAAAATAATCTCCAAGCTGAAGAATTGCACTTTTAACTCAAGGGTGAAAGCATGTTCCCTTCATTTAGTAAAAGCGGAGATCTCAGCTAAGAAAACATCTTACTGTGGCTGCTTTTCTCAGCACAAGAAACAATCTATTTTAAACTAAAATTCAGGGCAAGTCAAACTGGAAATTGACTGCAAGAGAGATGGTTATGCCAGTGTTTTCTTCCCAAAAAGTCATTAATGTGGATTTTAGCTCTTGTTCTATTTCTAGTAATGTTTGCTTAAATCATTACTTACCAATATGAAAATGTGGAATAAAGAAGACAGAAACACTGGTTTACATATGACTGTAACTCAAGGGTAGTAGTTCTAGAAATTTGTTCTTTGGTATATTTTTTCCTGCAATTTTAACTTTTGCAAAATCAAAAATTGTTTACAAGTATACGAATCCTTTCCCAGTTGTTAATTTCACAGAAGGATTTACCACATAAGGGTTTTAATCATTTGTATATGGAACATAATATATTTTAGTTTTAAAAAGCAGAATTTAAAAACTGACAAGTATCTTTCAATTATTGCCTAATCATGACACAATTTGAGGAATGAATCTAGTGAGAGGAAATATTTTAAAACTGTGAAATGTGAAAATTGCTTTAAGTTACTTTGTGCATTTTGATATATGAAATTCTTCTTCAGGCACAACAGATGAAAAGAAATGTTACATTAAAAAAATTGAGGAGCTTATTGTTTCATTAAATATTTAGCAACCATTCAAACTTTAGTAGATTAACTCTGCAACCGAACAAGAGACCTTAGGCTTTATATCTGTAAATCTTTATGCTGGTGCCTATTGTAAGTGATTAAACTTGAAGCAAGACTTTGCCATGGTTTTAAATTATTTAATAAATGGATATAGAGTGCAGATATTCCACTGTAAGATTTGATGGCCAAATAATAAAAACGGGCATGTTAAATAAAATTTCATAGCCAAGCTTGTGAACTCAGCAGAAATCATATTATAGCTATAAACAAATAAATAAGGATCTCCTCATATCCTGTTGTTGTCTTGAATTTCCATTATCTATCCTGGGTCTCAAAATGTGGGATATGCTGTGACAGACAAGGTCCAGGCACCCCAAGGGGAGAACAGGAGACTGAAACCTAAAGAAAAAGTAATTGAATCAACTAGTTGTATACAATGTTATTGTGTATTAATATAAGTCAAGCAAGGTCTTTTATGAAAGCCGTAATGTTCTGAACTTGATGGTCATTAGCAGGGCTGTCCCTACCCATATGCAAAGTATGCAGCTGCGTAGGACAATTTCCTGGTGCCCTGCACAGCTGCGTGCTGCTCTAGCCCCTGCCCGGCCTCTTCCCACCCCTGCTCTGCCTCAGCCCCGCCACCACTCCACCCCTTCCCCAAAGCCGCTACCCTGCTCCGCCCCAGCCCTGCCCTGCCCCCACTTCCCTGAGGACTGCAGCAGGGCTGGGCCTGCACTCACTGGCAGTGGGAAGTGCAGCAACCCGGCCCCAGCCACACCTCTGGTAAATGTGGGGGGTGGTTCCCCTCTGCCCCCAAGCCAGCTCCCCCCCCCATGGAGACCTGGGCCATGGGGGGGGGGGCTGTGTAGGGCTCCAGAATAGCTAGGGATGGCCCTGTTCATTAGGAGATATCTATATGGGTTATGAATGTAGGCATATGTACATAGGTGTAGAACATAGTAATTGTAACTACTAGGAGTGCAAGTACAGCATCACCTCACAGCAGTGTGGGGAAGCAATCAGGCAGGGAGGGCACCTCCCAGCATAGTTGTTTAGATGAAACTAACTCCAAGCACCTAGCCTTGTACAACCCAAGACAATGGTTGACCATGAAAGTTAATGGAAAGGCATTCAAACTGAAAACCTGTCTTGGAAAACTATAGAAGGAGGGAGTTTCACAAGCTCCATGTAACCATGGATCTCCATAGTCCAAGAGACAGAAAAAAACTGCAAACCCTATTAAAAGGGGTTGGAAGTGAAGGCTATCCAAGAACTGAGTGGTGCTGTCTGGGAAATACTGGATCCCCCCCAGGACAGAGGACATACTGGGGAACTGTTAAGAGGCAATAGGTAACTTGTATTAGAGAGGGGACTTTAAAGAGACAAGGTCTGAAGAAAAGCTCTGAGTAAGCTCAAGAACTTGTCTCCCGCACCAACAGAAGTTGGTCCAATAAAAGATATTACCTCACCCATCTTGTCTCTCTACTATTCTGAGACCCACATGGCTACAGCAACACTGCATACAAGCAGGTAATTTAGTTAATAGAGAGGTGTAAAGCCTGAGATTGCATCTTTATGGTTAGTTTCTGTGTAACTTGTCATGTTTGCTTTTTCTTGCTACTTCATCTTTGAATCTATGATATTTTTTATTAAATAAACTTTGTTTATTTTTACCCTAAGCAGGTGTCTACTGTGCAATCTAGGTGGAATGTGTGGCCCCAAGTTGACTGATAAATGGGGGCAGATGTAACTCCTTGAGTTGATCCAGTGGATATAGTGTGCTTGGACTTTCAGAAAGCCTTTGAAAAGATTCCACATCAAAGACTCTTAAGCAAAGGAAGCAGTCATGCGCTAGGAGGGAAGGTCCTCTCAAGGATCAGTCACTGAATCAAAAGACAGGAAACAAAGGGTAGGAATAAATGGTCAGTTTTCACAATGGAAAATGGTAAACAGTGGGCTTCCCCAAGGATCTGTAGCAGTATTGCCAACCCCAAATGGTAAAAAATCAGGAGTCAGGCTGACCAAAAATCATCAGATTGGCTTTAAAATCATGAGATTATGTAAAAATAATAGATTTGGTGTTCTTTTTATTTGCCTTCTGCTTTTTGAGCATTTAAGGTGCACTGGGGTCACATTTTGAAGCTTTCTCCACAGTCACAAGGGCTAGAAACTTACTTTTGCTTTAAGAATGAAGGATGAAATCATCACATGTCTACTTGACTCCAAGAGCTGGAGCTTTAAGGAAAACAATAATAATCATGAGCAGGGCCGGATTTCCAATTAGGCACAGTAGGCAAGTGCCTAGGAGCACCAGCATTCTACTACTCTTCAACATATCCATAAATGATCTGGAAAAGGAAGTAGACAGTGAGGTGGCAAAGTTTGCAGATGATACACAATTCCTTAAAATAGCTAAGTCCAAAGCTCACTGTGAAGAGTTACAAAGGGATCTCACAAAACTGGGTGACTGATCATCAAAATGGCAGATGAAATCCAGTGTTGATAAATGCAAAGTAATGCACATTGGAAAACATAATCCCAACTATACACACAAAATGATGGGGTCTAAATTAGCTGTTACCACTCAAGAAAGAGATCTTGGAGTCATTGTGGCTAGTTCTCTGAAAACATCCACTCAATGTGCAAATGCAGTCAAAAAACCTAACAATGGTTAGGAAGCATTAGGAAAGGCATAGATAATAAAACAGAAAGTATATAAATCCATGGTACACCCCCATCTGGAATACTGTGTGCAGTTCTTGATATATTAGAACTGGAAAAGGTACAGAGAAGGGAAACCATAATTATAAGGGGGTATGAAACAGCTTCTCTACAAGGAGAGATTAAAAAGACTGGGACAGGTCAGCTTAGAAAACAGATGACTAAGGGGGGATATGGTAGGGGTCTATAAAATCATGAATGAAGTGGAGAAAGTGAATAACGAAGTATTATTTCCTCCTTCACATAACACAAGAACCAGGGGCCACTCAGTGAAATTAATAGGCATAGGTTTAAAATGAAGTACTTCTTCACACAACACACAGTAAACCCGTGGAACTCATTGCCAGGGGTTGTCGTGAAGGCCAAAAGTATAACTGGGTTAAAAAAAAGATTTGGATAAGTTCATGGAGGATAGGTCCATCAATGGCTATTAGCCAAGATGGTCAGGGATGCAACCCCATGCTGTGGGGGTTTCTAATCCTTTGACTGCCAGAAACTGTGACTGGATGACAGGGGATGGATCAAGTGATAACTGGCCCATTCTGTCCATTTCCCCTGAAGCATGTGACACTAGCCACTGTTGGAAGACAGGACACTGGGCTAGATGGACCATTGGTCTGACCCAGTATGGCTGTTCTTGTGTTCTTATGTCTTTTGGGGGTGACAAACAAGAAGAAGAAAGTATTAATGTCTGGTAGTTAAGAATTCAGGGTTGAGTTGCGGAGACTTGGAATTAGAAGGACTATTGGGGTCATCCTGCAGGGAGCAACTAGGTGGGTGGAAGCTAGGATGTGAGAACTTTCTGCCTGAAGGTTGGCTAGTAGGGTCAGAGCTCTGAGTAATAGCAGCATAGCATTAAGGCACCCAAAGTTACAAGGCAGGTGGTGACAGAATCCCTTACCGGTCTGGGAGATCCCCAAAACATCACATATACATACTGTACCACATAAATTTCAAATGTTAAAGCTTCACTTCCTTTTCTCTTCTAAATCATGCTGAAGTCTTCTAATATAACATTGTATAGACTCCCTGCTCTGGTAGTGTCTTGCTTTTTTCTCCTTCAGACTCACTCTTCTTTTCTCTTTTCTATCCTTCTTTGCTTGCTTCTCTTCTCTCCTTCTCTTGTTTGACATGGTAATATTAAAGCACTACACAGCTGATCTATTATAGTGTAGAAAATTGCATATCTATTCAAGCGGATCTGTAGTGCTATAAGCATTCCTTTTGTTTCAATATGTGTTCATTTCCAAATGGAGGATTGTGCTACCTTGACTGAGATACACACTTTATTGAAAAGAATATTTTTAAAAAAAGATTCTGACATGCTAAGAAATCAGTAGCACTGGTCAGGAAACTGCTTTTTTCCTGTGAAAACTTTGGCAGATTATTATTATTATTATTTTGGAAATCATAGAGTCATAGAAATGAAGGGCTGGAAGGGAGTTCACGAAATCATCAAGTCAAGCCCCTTGCACTGTGGCAGGACCAAGTAAACCTAGACCGCCCCTGACAGGTGTTTGTCCAACCTTTTCTTAAAAACCTCCAAACATGGAGATTCCTCTCTTGGAAACTTATTCTAGACCTTAACTAGCCTTATAGTTAGAAAGGTTTTCGCTAATAACTAATCTAAATCTCCCTTGATGCAGATTAAGCTGGTTACTTCTTATCCTACCTTCAATGGACATGGAGCACAACTCATCACCATCCTCTTTACAGCAGCCCTTAACATATTTGAAGACCATTATCAGGTCCTCCCCATCAGTCTTATTTTCTCAAGGCTAAACAGGCCCAGTTTTTTTTTTAACCTTTTGTCAAACTCAAGTTTTCTAAACATTCTAACATTTTTGTTTCTCTCCTCTGGAGTCTTTCCAATTTGTTAACATCTTTCCTAAAGTGTGGTGCCCAGAACTGGACACATTGCTCCAGCTGAGGCCTCACCAGTGACAAGTAGTGTGGAATAATTATCTCCCATGTGTTACATATGATACTTCTGTTCTGTTAATAGACTCCAGAATATTAGCCTTTTTTTACAACTGCATTATTGTTGGCCCATATTCAGTTGGTGATCCACTATTATTCCCACATCCTTTTCATTAGTTCTACTGCCTACCAACTTATTCTCCATTTTGCATTTGTGCATTTGATTTTTTTCCTTCTTAAGTGTAGTACTTTTCACTTGTCTTTATTGAAATTCATCTTGTTGGTTTCATACCAATTCTCCCATTTATCACGGTCATTTTGAATTCTAATTCTGGCCTCCAAAGTATTTGTGACCCCTTCCAGCTTGGTGTCATCTGCAAATTTTGTAAGTGTACTCTCTACTCCATTATCCAAGTCATTTATTAAATGTTTCTTTTCAAGTTTTCAGTTTTTGACAAAAAATGATTTTTGGGGGGTGAAAATTTCCATTGTACAGAAAAGCCATTTTGCATTTTTTAAAAAAGTTTCAATGAACATTTTTTGACCAGCTCTAGAAATGAAAGGTTTCAGAGTAGCAGCCGTGTTAGTCTGTATCCGCAAAAAAAAACAGGAGTACTTGTGGCACCTTAAAGACTAACAAATTTATTTTAGCATGAGCTTTCGTGAGCTAAAGCTCACTTCTTCGGATGCATAGAATGGAACACACAGACAGGAGATATTTATACATACAGAGAACATGAAAAGGTGGAAGTATGCATACCAACAGGCAGAGTCTAATCAATTGAGATGAGCTATCGTTAGCAGGAGGAAAAAAAACTTTTTGAAGTGATAATTAAGATGGCCCATAGAAGGTGTGAGGAGAACTTAACATAGGGAAATAGATTCAATTGGTGTAATGACCCAACCATTCCCAGTCTTTGTTTAGACCACAGTTAATAGTATCTAGTTTGCATATTAATTCAAGTTCAGCAGTCTCTCTTTGGAGTCTGTTTTTGAAGTTTTTTTGTTGCAAAATTGCCACCTTCAAGTCTGTCACTTGGGAGAACACGTCAACCTTTCTAACCACTCAGTGACAGACTTGAAGGTGGCAATTTTGCAACAAAAAAACTTCAAAAACAGACTCCAAAGAGAGACTGCTGAACTTGAATTAATATGCAAACTAGATACTATTAACTGTGGTCTAAACAAAGACTGGGAATGGTTGGGTCATTACACCAATTGAATCTATTTCCCTATGTTAAGTTCTCCTCACACCTTCTATGGGCCATCTTAATTATCACTTCAAAAAGTTTTTTTTCCTCCTGCTAACGATAGCTCATCTCAATTGATTAGACTCTGCCTGTTGGTATGCATACTTCCACCTTTTCATGTTCTCTGTATGTATAAATATCTCCTGTCTGTGTGTTCCATTCTATGCATCCGAAGAAGTGAGCTTTAGCTCACGA